>NC_142340.1:34107083-34707500 GCF_054954075.1 Amborella trichopoda
TTTCTTTTGAGCATAAGGGGAGGTATCCTGCCTTTCAGAATGCCATTTGGCTCGAAGCTCGAAGCATACTACCCTCAGTGTTTTGCTCAACAGCATGAGCTAGACCAGGGATGGCCATTTCATGTCATGTTAGAGAAGTGATATGAGAAAGAAGGCTCGAAGAGGAAGAAGATGGCCCGGGGACCTACCGCGAATCCTGAAAGGCAGCCCATGTGAGGATGGCCTAGAAGACATGCCTAGACCTCACCGAGGTAAATAGATTCGTCGTCCCTCATTATGGCAGGTAGATCAGGCTTCAGAAGCCTACTGATGCTGGTGGCAAATCACCAATTGCTGGCATTGGCAAGTAGATCATCCTTGGAAAGGTGAAAACAATATCTGGAACAACAATACCAACTAGGGCAAAAACTTTGTGCCACATGCGTTCGAGAAGCTCTTCGAGCTAGAATATCCCAAGGACTGGGAGCAATTTGGGTTGCCCCTGGAGATGGCAGTGGATGAGGAATCATCGCAGGTTCTTGCTCTAAAAGAGAGGATCGGGATGCTCTTCAACGACCTTTGTTCCATCTTTGAATGGAAACAAGGATGAAAGATCGTTGGTCAAGAGGGGTGCCCTATTCAGGATTATAACACCCTTATTGGTAGTGGTCCCCATTCAGCCCCTGATGCTGGTTTTCGGTATGGCCATGCTTCAGAGAGGCCTGACCCACCCTAAAGAGAGAAGAAAAAGAGGAAGAATCTAGTGATCTCAAATGTTTCTGAGTCGCGCACAAGAGCCTTCTCCTCGGTGAAAGAGTGTCAGGCTGACCAAATCAGCTTCTGGGTTTCAGCTCATAATTAGTTCTCCTTGCCCAGCCTTGCCTGAGAATAGAGATATGACCGCAGCTGCCGCGGGGTCCCCTGATCTTGCCAGTGCTCCTTCTATATTGAAGGGCATCCGTTCAACTGCGCACCCGATGCAAGAGCCAACACCAATTGCACCTTCGTCCACTAGGAGGGTTAGCTTTGACTTGGCTTCTTGTTTCAGAGAGAACGACCCTCTTTTAGTGATGGAGATGACTTACACAGCTAGCGGGGCCACTGATGGGATGCAAACATCATCACAGAGAAAGACATTAATGTTAGTGTGATGTTCGAGCAACCTGTGGTGGCTCCTCATTCTGCTACGACCAATGTAGCTAAAGCCCTATTTTTATATCATCGGACATTGAGTCTCGCTCAGCCAGAAGGGTCATTTAGTGTGGGCCTTACTGACGTGCCCCCAAAGATGGCTGCCGCCTTACCGTGTCGCTTTGACTAAAGTGACTTTTGCCCTGAGTTTGTCAACGATCAGCCCACCTTCTAGTGCAAAGTCTGTTGTGGTCATAGGTATGCTACGGTCGGGTCTCCAATTATTGAAGGGCAGTCTCTTGCAGAGTTTGGCCCTGAGACTGCTAACCTTCGTTGCTGTGCTGCCACTCTGAGCATTCTAAATTGTGAAAAGGAGGTCTTTACCCGTTTTGACAATCTTTTGAACGAGCTTGAGGATAAGCGAGTGGAGTCTTTGTAGGAAGAGGCAGAAGTAAATGAGCTACACGATGCTCAATTGGCCTCTTTTGAAGCTTTGCATGTGCTGCATCGTGGGGAAGTGGATGCATGCATGTAACGGAATGCTGCTCTAGTTGCCCAAAAGTCTGAGTTTAACAAGCAGGGGGCAGCCCGCTTAGCCAAGATGAGGGCTCTAAAGGAGGAAATTCTGAAGATGACAAACGAGTTCAATGAGCTGGAGCGGGAAATGAACTGCTGGAGAGCGGAGAACCAGGTCTTAAACCAATGAGCTTTCTGGACTCAACCGTACCATTGAATTAGGGACCGCCTCTGCAGCGTGAGTTACCCAAGCGATGACTGATCTCAAGGAACATGCACAGAAGGCTATCATGCGTTCCGAGGCAGTGAGAGCGAAGATAATTGGGGTCGTTGATTGTTTCTAAGAGCGTCGTTCTTTCCATATTTCTTTTGCCACTTTTTGCCTTGACTTGTACATGGACGTTAACAGGATGTATGGAATGAAATACCATGTTTTTTTTATGCTTGGTCTGCCTTCTCTCATTTTTGTGGTTTGCATTGTTTTGTTGTTGGCCTCCTTTACGGACACGTCAGCCCTTCATGTGTCTTGACTTAAACACCCTTTCGGGTTTTCATTCAAGTCCTTGAGGCATGTGCCATTTCTAGTTTTCTCACAACCCCGTGAGATTCTTTTTGTGGCGCTTTTTCCCATGGTGCTTATGCCATGTTAGCCATTTTTTTTTCATTTTTACTCATGATGGCCTTTCGGGTTTTCGCCATGTCTGTCTTTTGAGGAGGTAACTTTTAGGGTCATTCCATCGGGACCATAATGGTAGTGTATGTGAGTTGGTGAGAATCTAGCTTAGAGAGGGAATGTTTGGAAGGTGGGGATGATGAATCATGAAGGGACACCATACTGATTGTATGATAGGCTTCATGTTGCTGAGCAAAAGAGTGAGAAGCTCTGACATATCTGGATCCCTTTCTTGTGTCATATTAGGCAGCTGCTATCTCAACAACTTTGAATGGAGTAATAATCCATTTTTGATCTTTTAGTTCTTGATTGGTCATGGGATCATAATGCATCTTCCTGATGATTTGATGGGCTTGGCGACCATAAAGATCCCATTCTGGAAGCACCATGACATCTTTGTAGGGCGATCCTTCAATTGCCCCAAGCAACTTAGAACTTTGAGTCTCTGAAACAAACCCCAGCAATGGTTTCGAGGCTGTAAATTTCAAGGGGACCTCCTCTACCTTTGTCTTTCCTTTTCTAATGTGTAAGGACCTGGAATTTTTTGGCTTATGGTAATGCACTGGCGAGTCGTCGACACGAGTGATCTGGCGCAGACACTGTTGAGAGCATTGGCAGATCAATGCGTAGTCGAGTGCAAATGGGTATGGTGTTGAAGCCGTCGAGCGCAACGCTACCGAGCAATACACCGTGACCAGAACTCTAACGAGCGCAACTCTGTCAAGCGCGACGTTAT
Organism: Amborella trichopoda; assembly: GCF_054954075.1. Classification (NCBI taxonomy): domain Eukaryota; kingdom Viridiplantae; phylum Streptophyta; class Magnoliopsida; order Amborellales; family Amborellaceae; genus Amborella; species Amborella trichopoda. The sequence continues at coordinate 34,110,119 of NC_142340.1, forward strand.
TGAGAACGACGTTGCCGAGCGCTATGCTGCTGAGCATGGAAGCCGTCGAGCGCAGATGAATATGGAAGCTGCAGAGCCTGGAAGCCGTCGAGCGTGGAAGCTGCTGAGCCTGATAGGGGAACTTCTTCTCTCTCTCATGATTGCTTGCATGCCTCTTAGGTACCACGTGGCACATGCATGCCTCTTGTGTGCCAATTGTCCGTTGCAAGCTGCCGCCCCCTTTCGTTGCTTATTTATACCCTCCTTCATACCCCTCCATGGCGTTTTATTCTCTCTCTTCTCCCTGCCCTCTCACTCACGTCCTCCCTCTTTAGACTTAAAACCTTAAGCTTGACTCATCTTATGAAGCTTAGGATTTTGAAGGGAAACATGTGTGGAGTATTTTGAAGTTTCTTTTAGTACATGTAAGTAAATCTAGCTTCCATTTTTCCATGCTTTTATTTGATGCATGTTTACTTATTTGTTCAAGTATGAAATTCTAGCATGAACATGGATATGAGTGTAAATATGGGTGTGGATGTATGCAATCTTGCTGGAGTGTGCCCTTTTTTCTAGACGACTCCTATTTGTGTAATCAATTGAGTATCAAAAATATCTTTGTTGATCATGAAATTTTATGGGAAAGTACCTATTTTAATATATTTTAAGATGGAAAAGGACTCGTCAATATTTATTTTGGTTTGAAAGTTATGAGCCATTTTCGCAAGTTTGCTAGGATTGTGAAATGAATTTCAAAGAACTTTACATATTTTTGTATGAAGCTGTTCACTGATCAAAATATAACATAATAGGGTCAAACCACTTCTAAATAAAATATAAATGAGTATAATTAAAAAATAGTTTTGGATCCATGGTAAAATTATCTGTGATTTGAAACTTATACCCCTTCTTCGATGAGGATGTCACACTAGAATTTCTGCTGTAAAGACATGAATTTTCCATAATGGTTACTCCCGTTTGTGTAATCTATTGAGTATCAAAAACATCTCTGTTGAATATGATTTTTAGTGAAAAAGTACCTCTTTGAATTTATTTTATGATGGAAAAGATCTCTTGTCAATAACTCTTTTGGTTTGAATGTTATGAGCCATTTTTCGAAAGTATGCCAGGATTGTGAAATGAATTTCCAGGTACTTTATGTGTTTTTGTATGAAGCTATTCACTGAACCAAATTTATCATAATGGGGCCAAACTACTTCTAAATGAAATATAAATGAGTCTATTTTAAAAATAGTTTTGGAAGCATGATAAAATTATCTGTGATTTGAAAGTTATGCCCATCATTCTATGAGAATGTCACACTAGAATTTCTGTTGTGAAAACAATAACTTTACTAAAAGAATATCAAACAGTTTGATAAGTTTTAAGCCAAAATTAGGGGTCAACCCCTTCACGAAAGTTGCGTTTTCATGAGCTGAGATTGTTAAGAAAGTGGTTTTGGGTCTAAATGACTTTTGAATCTCTTGTTATGTACTTAAAGGTGGACTACATTCATTGTGAAACACCAGAAAAATAACCCGATGATGTCCTTTGAACTAATTAGCTCAATGATATGTGTGCCTGACTTATGCTCGGTTGTGATGTGTTCTATTATGATAATACATTCTCTGTTATGAAGTGAATGCATTCTCTGTTATGAAATGAATGCATGCTCTCTTATGAAATGAGGAATGTGCATGGTTGTAATAAGACACGCCACAGATGTGAAGGGTCATCCATTGGTAGTGTAATATTAGGTGATAAGAAATGTGTGAAGCACTATGAAATCGGTCATGAGTACCATGCCTATATTGTTGTCACACCAAATTAGGATAGTCATATCGGCCTTAGTTTCGAGTAGTACTGCCCTTGTGCTGGTCCTGAGTACCATGTCCGTCTTGTTACCACTCCGAGTCGGTCACTGTCCAGCTATCATGCTAGCCTCGTCCCTTCATCAAGTTCTCTTCTCTTTTCTACCTTTATTTGAACCTTCCACTTTATCACCCTAACTTCATCATATGAATGTGCATTGCCTAAGACAAGGGTGGGTCCTTCGGCCCACTTCTCTTGCAAGTTAACCATGATAATGTTGTGCAGCAAACAAGGACATTACAAGTCGAGGGAGGTGATTCCTAACCAGCTAAAGCAGCTATGGGGCTTTTCGTCGTGATCTAAGAGGGCACCCATGCGAGTCAGCCCGAGCAAGTCACGAACCCAGGTGAGGTTGGTCCCTACCTCACATATCAATTTTCTTTATCATTGATTGGGCACCTGCCCTTGTTCTGTGAGTAAGGTTCCCGAGAGAGTGATCTTAGTCTTGGGTCTTCCGAACCGGAGACACGTGTAGCCCGATCACCTAGATTCGGATAAGCGAGATCGAGGCATCCGACCAGTTTGACGACTCCACTGGGGACTTATTACCCCTTCGTCGGTTCACTCTTGCTTTTCATGGCATCTTGGTTATTCAACGTGTTAATCTGAGTTAGGGAATTTCTCATCCCCACACTCGTGATCGTCCCAAAGAAGCGCGCTTTTCAAGTCTCATTCCCCACTCTTCTCTTGAGTCAGGACCGACTGTCCGACTCCCATGTTCTCTCTGGGATTAGTGTGAGAAGAGAAATGAAGGTCCCTAACTCCGCACTTCCTGGCCCTGGTAGACCCTCCACTAAGGCTCTTCGCATTGGTGGCCCACATGCCACCCACCTTACTACTGGAAAGTCCCTTGCCAGTCATATTATAGCGATACACCAAAAGGCTACCCTATCCTCTTTCGTGAAAGGAAAGTAGGTTGTCATTGCTCCTGAGGGTCACCACAAGGCCACTCCCCATACTCCTTCACCACCTTGAACCTCTATGCCTAGAGGCTTAACACACAGAGGCGGAGATCCTATGGCCTCTACCTCTCGCACACGCCTGATGGCTCGTAGTCCCACACCTCAAGGCAACTTTCATGCTACCTTAAGCTTGTGTCTAGGGCTAGGCCTTCTCGGGCCAAACCCTGCACACGTCATGCATCTGCATTCCACAACTCGAGGCAACACCAATTCTGCTTTAGCGCTAGCACATGAGGGTCGACCTCTTCATCCTCCCTCTCAGCACACACAGCTTCACCTTGTGAGAGACAAGCTCCCACCCAAACACAAGCTCGTGGGTCTCGACCTCCTAAGGTCGAGCCAGCTGACCAAGTCTGGGTTGACCCCCAAGTTACTCAGATAGCTAACATTAAAGGTGCACACGCATCGACTTTGCAGGTTCCTCCCAGCTCTCGACTCAGGTGAAGTCACAAGCCAGATCCTTCTTCTTCCACCCTTCCTTCATCAGGCAAGCACCTCGAGACCTGGTACTCAAAGGTTTCCCCTAAGAGTACCATCTTGAGTCAGCCACCTCAAGTCAGTCAGGCACCCGAACCTCACATAGGAATTCGGGGCAAAGGTCTGATGGCAGATAGAAGCCTTCAATCTCTAGGACAACAACCCAAATTGCCTTCTATCATGGGGCCTCATTGTCTGCTCTAGCTGATGGGGTAGTCCAAGTCACAGGCTCAAGAAAGACGGGGCAGTCCAAGTCGTAGGCTCAATTCTGGACTGAAATCTATTACAGTCTCGGGATCAAGCAGAAGAGAGGCCTCCATCTCCTGACTAGAGAGGCTTCTAAGGCAGTTGAGGTTACTGCTCTTGATGACCTAATGCCTCACAATTCCTTCTTCCCTCTTTGGATTCCAGAACCTGAGTGAGAAGTCCAAGATTGCTCGGTGGTCACCGTCACAGCAAAAGACCGAGCTGCCAAGAAATCACGGTCCTAAGACCGTCAAGAACCGGTCCTCACGCGGTAAGTGTACAAGGCTTGAGTCCAGTCGGGGCATGCCAATCCCCTATAAACCGACTTGCCACATACGACTTGCCAACCCTAGCAGTCCACTACTCAACCTGGACCCTCCAGAAGAAACGGTCAACGTCATGGTGATCAATGAGTCGGACGACGCCCAAGAAGAGCAGATGAACAGGTTTGAGGTGATGCTACAGTACATCCTCGAAAAGATGGATCACCTGGAGGCCTCCAGATCCCTTGCTTCTTCTCCTCACCATGAGGCTAACTCTCAGCCTAGAGAGGACACAACTCCCAAGCAAACTCCCCCACCGGTCTCCCATGACAGCTTTGCTCCCCGCATGATCTCGTAAACCGACATAGATGCCATGGTGACCCACAGTCTCAAGAATGAGGTCTCAGGCATGCAAGAGGCACTGCTCTACCAAAAGCCGTATCCCTCATACATTGACCAGGTGTCGTTTCCCCAAACTATCAAAAAGGGAAGCTCCCTCAATGGCACTACGTCCCCGAACCAGCATACCACTCACTTCCAAGCTGCTTTCTGAGAGATGGAAACTGAGGGGTGAATCCTCCTTTGTTAGTTCAACGAAACTCGCAAAGGGCCATCCTTCCAGTGGTATGCTCGACTACCTCCAAGCTCGGTGCACACATGGCAAGAAATGGAGCAATTGTTTTACCAACACTTATATGAAGTCCAGAGAAATATGGAAACCATCGAGCTCCTCACTCTAACTCAAGACCCTGGTGAGCCGGTCGATAAGTTCATCGCCCGATGGAGATAGTTGACAACCTATCATGCCACTCCCATGACTGAAAGAGAAGCAGTTCAGACCTGCATACAAAATATGTTGCCCGAGATTACCCTGCATGTTGAGGCTTCCAATCAACCCTCCATGTTAGAGCTCATCTCTTAAGCAGTTCATATAGAAGGTCTATCTAAGCACCATGGTGGATCTCACCAACAGCCCTTTAGCTCAGGAAACAACAGGGGCAATGGCAATTCTTGCTCCAACAATCGAGGCAACAAGCAAAAAGAGGTGATTAGCGCAGTTGTCATCGTGACTGACACTAAATAAACTGCCCCTCAGACCTTGGACCTCTCTAAGGCACAGACACCCAAGGCTGGAGGCAAGAAGCAACAATTCTATAACAGGGCCCCATAAAAATATAAATCGAAGTGACTACAGGATCCAGTACCAGAAAAAGGTGTACCCCTTCAAGAAGGAGTAGGTTCTTGTGCTGCTTCGATTATTACTAGAGCAAAACATGATCCAGCTGCTGGAGGTCTAACACCCCAGAACAAGCTGGACAGGAGACACAGGAGAGGTACTGCATCTATCATAGGAGAGTAGGCCACCCCACTCAAGAGTGCTACATGCTCAAAGATGTTATCGAAGCCCTTATTAAGAAGGGTCAGATAAAGCTCGAAGATCTAAAGAAAGCATTTGAGGCAACTAAGGCTTCCCACATAGTGACAATCCAAGAGGATGACGAGGCACCCACTGTCCTCCTTGGACTATTCTCGTTGATGCTTGAAGAAGATCTTATCACTTCAAAGCTGACAAGCTAGCCCAAGCTCCTACCCCCAGGAACCGAAAATCTCTGGTGTCCGTACCATCTAATATAAGGCCATGACCTGAGCGAATGCACTGGCTGGTGGTTGGAGCTCTGTGCTTCTTGTGGAAGTTTTTTTCAATTATATGTTTTATATGGCAGTTTGGCCATGCAATTCTTGTTTGTATTAAAGCTATGTAAATTTTGTCGAGCCTTTGGTGCCTTGGACATATTTGGAATGCTTTGGATTTTATATACAGTTCAGAACTTGTTGGTCCAACTGTTTAGTGGATGTGTGCGATTGGAGTTTGTTCTTCTTTCGTGGTTTGCTTTGATTCCTTCTTGTTAAAGCATTAAGCGCACTCCCACCTAAGTGGCATTCGCTACCTGTGGTTGCGGTCCCACACCCTTCTGCCTTCCAGTGAGTACGGTTGGGGGAAGGGGATAGGGTCGTCACAGTTTATAGTATCAGAACAACCAGGATAGGATTCTTAACCTAAAGAGTCTTGTAAGTGTCCATAGGGTGGTTTTTGGATAGGCTAGTAATTGAGTGTTCCTGTTTTAAGTCAAAGATGACGAGGACTCGTGCCAACGATTGGAGCTCTAGTAATGGGAACACGAAGGATTTTGGAGAAATCTTTAAGACACTCGCGGTCATGACTCAAATTATGAAGGATTGTATGTCGGCCCCAGCCCTAGCTACTTCTGCTTAGACCAGGCAGATAGTGGACTGATTAAGAAGCTTAGGAGACTTGCACTCCCAGCATTCTCGAGGCATGGAGGAGTAGAAAGGGTTGAAAAATGGAAGAGGCAAGTAGAGATTATTATTGAAGTTATGCATTGCTCTAATGAGCAAAAAATGAGGTTGGGAACCTTTATGCTGGAAGGGGACGCAAAGCATTGGTGAAGCTCAGTGAAGCAGTCCTGGGTGGTGACAGGGACTGCGGCCACCTTGGAGAACTTCTTAGTGCCGTTTGATGAGAAGTATTTCCTTGATTTTGTTCAAGAGATGAAGGAAGTTGTATTTATTAAGTTGCAACAAGGGAGACTGTCGGTAGAATAGTATGCAGCCAAAGTTTTAGAACTCTCTCGGTATGCATCTCATATCATCAACACAGAGGCATGTAAGGCGAGCATGTTTGAGAGGGGCCTCAGGCTAGATATCCGAGGAAGAGTAATGTGAGCCAACCTTAAGGCATTCTCCTCATTGGTGGACCTAGTTATGAAGATCGAGAAGGATTGTCACCAGTTCCAATTGAGGAAGGAAGGGAAAGTAAGTGTTGGAAGATATTTTTCATCATCATGTGGGCCCCGCTCAATAAAAGCCTAGCAACAGTGGAAATTCCAACAGTCTCAGAATATCCTCAAAACTAATCAAGATCTTCATAAGAACTCTCAAAAGCCTCCTACAAAGTTTCGTCGCAATCTGACATATCTAAGGAAGTGTAGATCGAGAAACAGTTCCAACACAATCAGCCTCTTGCACCCTAAAACGATAATTAGAGCTATATTTTCAGTGTCTCAATTTGCTATGGGACCATAGCCATTGGATCCGGCATGGTTGAAAACCCCCAAGGATCAAATTTCAGCCTAAACAGACATCCCAGGAAGCAGTTATAAGAAAAAGAGCGAAACAAAGGGAGTCGCACGCTATTCCCGTGTGGCCACCTTGCAACTAGGCTCCATTAAAGGGACAATCACGAACAGTGACTTACAACACTTATATCTCCCTTGTCCGAGATCGGATCACATTCAAACTTATTGAAACGTGTTTGTCTCATTGAGAAGAGCGTTTCGATATGTGGCACGCCCCGCGACGACGCCCGAGCATTGGAACGACTCCGGATCATCCACGAAAATCATGCACGTTCTAGGGAAACACAGGGATTGTTATGAAATTCCACAACTTGTTAAGAGGGGAAAATCTGTCATTTTACACCCTATTTTCTAATTTCTTTTAATTCATTTTAATCTTAATTTCCAGGAATTAGGGTTACTTTTGATCATCCACCCATGTTTTGGCACAATTCTATATATTTTGTACCATCATTGTAAGCAGAAAGGCTAGAACTCTTCACAAAATAAAGAGTTTAGTTAATAAAATTTCTCTTTCTTCTCATTGTTGATTCACGTTGGGAGAGAGAGAGAGAGAGTAAGGAGAAGAAACTATTAGATCGGTACCCTTAGGCTCAAGGTAAATCTTCTCTCTCTTATTTTTCTTTTCTTCTTCTCTCTCTTCCTCTTCTTCTTCTTCCTCCTCTTCTCCCTCTGAGCTCCCCTGCGAGGCCATGCATGGCAGTGGCACTGTCGTGCATGCCTCTCCTATAGTCTCATAGGTCACGCATGACGATGGCAGTGCCATGCGCGAGCCTTCTTCTCCTTCTGTTCGCTCACCTTTGTCCCCTAACGAGGTTTGCAAACAGCACTGCTCATCGCCGTCCACAGACGTATCCTCAATGCCTCAGTGAAGAGCGCAAATGGCGAAACTCATTGCCGCCTGCAGGGGTCTCCCCCTATTGCGTGCCTATCACAGACGGCTATGTCTATCGCAGACGGTGATGCCTATTGCAGACAATGATGCCTATCGCAGACGGCGATGCCTATCGCCACCGGTGAGAGGTCTTGACAACACCTATCGTCGTTTGCGAGCTTCCTTTGCGTGCGTGGTGCCTATCGTCATCCGCGAGCCTCCTTCATGTGCTCGGTGCCCATAGCCATCCACGAGCCTCCTTTGTGCGTTCGATGCCTATCGCCGCCAGTGAGAGGTCTCGGTAATACCTATTGCCGTCCATGAGCTTCCTTTGCGTGAGTGGTGCCTATCATCGTCCACTAGCCTCCTTTGCATGCTCGGTACCGATAGCCATTCGTGAGCCTCCTTAGTGAGTTCGGTGCTCATCGTCGTCCCTCATGCGTCCCACCCCTATCGTCTTGCGCCTCATGAGAACTATCGTCGAACGCTTCACAAATGGCTATCTTCGTGTGCTCTACGAGAAGTTATCACCGCCCATGCAAAGGCACACTGCATTCTTGTGTTGCCGACGGCGATGCCTAGCCTCGTTTGTAGTTGCCTTTTCCCACTCAATCCATGAGCAGCAGTGTCTAGCGTCGTCCAAGGGTTGTGACACTGCTACTCCACAGTCGTGGGTGGCAACACTTAGTGTCGACGGGACCCTGTCCCTTCGTCGTCTCGTGCCTTTTCTCTATTCTCTCCTCTTCTCACCTGATCGAGGGTTGATCTATCCTGGCACCGTCATATCAGCCTCAGTTTCGAGTAGTAGTATCGTCGTGCTAGTTCTGAGTACCATGCCCATCTTGCTACCACTCTGATTCGGTCACTGTTCGGTTATCAAGCTAGTCTCATCCCATCATCAAGTTTCCTATGCGTCGAAGACAAGGAAAACTTGGCATGAGAAACTTCCTGAGGCCTTGTGGGCCTATCGTGCAACCACCCGGAGTGCCACGGGCTCTACTCTTTATTCTTTAGTTTATGGGAGTGAAGCAGTACTACCTCTCTTCACGTCATCGTACATCATGATATGACAGAAGATGAGCAAGTTAGGTTGTGTTACCAAGAATTAAACGCACTTGATGAGAAGAGACTTGAAGCTCAGTAGAACCTCGAACTCCATCGGGGGATGATGAAAAGGGCCATTGACAAGTCAGTCAAAGTCCGTACATTCACTCGTGGTGACTTGGTTCTAACAGTGAACGGCCTATCCTTATGCATGGGCGACGCAAGGGGAAGTTCGAGGCAAAGTGGAAATGACCTTTCATAATGAACGCAATGCCTCCCATCAATCGACGCTACTTGGAAAGGTAATAACCACAATTTATGATCTCGGAGGCACGACCTTAAGCATGCCCCTCGTCATATGCTGCCACATGCATACCACTGTGCGCATTGTCCCTGTGTTGACTTATGTACACTACTGTGCACACTTTCCACTGTTGAGTGCAGCCCTTTTGCCTCTGTACCCACGCCTTTTGCATGTGCTTCAAGGCATGCCTTCCCTAGCTGGCCCGTTCGTGTGCGCATCGGACAAGTTCGACCCTCATCACCCTTCCATCCCCTAGAGTCACATTCATGCTCCCCATCACATGAGTTTACTCGTTTCAATCACCAAGGAATCACATTCACCCCCTAAAATCGCCAGTGAGTCCATTTCTACCTACCATCCGTCACTTGGCCATCCTCACCATCTGAACCCACTACTCATAAATGGTCTCAGCCATTCCATCCCCAGTAAGTCAGACCACCATACACAAACTCATTCCCCACAGTCTCATCCACTCATCCCCCAGTGGGTCCATCCCTTATTGAGCTACCAACATACATGGCGACTCATATACGGTCTAGTTGCATGACCTTAAACTGTAACGCCCATCTTGGCCGCATGACGTTAAACTTCTTTGCACAATGGTCTAGTTGCATGACCTTAAACTGTAGTGCCCATCCTGACCGCATGACATTAAACTGCTTTACACAACGGTCCAGTTGCATGACCCTAAACTGTAGCGCACGTCCTAGCCGCATGATGTTAGTATGTTTTGCACAACGATCCAGTTGCATGACCCTAAACTGTAGCGCATGTTCTGATCCCATGATGTTAAACTACTTCGCCTAGGTCCCGGTGGCATGACCTTAAACACGCCTCCGTACATGTGTACACCATCTCCACTACCTCCCTAGTGATTCCATCTCCATTTCCCTTCATAAACTTGACACATTCCCCAGTGAGTCGGGTCGATGCTCATGAAACCCCGGTGAGCCATTCCATCATCCATACTCACCAACAGCTAGTGGGCCACCCCTTATCCATCTTCCATGCAAACACCATCAGTCATGCATAGACAGTCTTGTGCCATCTCCCCCAAGCTAGTCAAGCCACCACCATACTCACCCTATGACATCCACAGACTGTCATCAATCTCCATCATGGTCAAAGTTATATGACCTTAAATTGTAGCGTACATTCTGACCGCATGATGTTAAACTGCGTTGCACAATGGTCAAGGCTATATGACCTTAAATCGTAGCCCAGGTCTCGAAGGCATGACTTTAAACTCGCCCCCACAAAAAAAAATGGGCATGGTGTAAACCCGAAAGGGGAACGCCATGAGTAAAAATAACAGATGAGCATGGTCATGAAACCATGAGTAAGAGTGTTCTGTAAAATAAAAATCGGGCACAGGGAAAACCTACAAAGGGCACAATGAGAAAAAATGGAAAAAGGGCAGACATGGTTGTCAGGTCATGAGCAAAAGAACCTAATAAAAAGAAGTTCGTAAAAACCATTTTTATGGCACTACTTCTCCCAGTCCAAGTGAAAACCCGAAAGGGAACTCGAACCAATAAGCAGGTTGATGCAACGTTCACCTCAACAGGAGGCTTCAACTAGCATCTCAAAGAAAAAATTCTCGATAGCAGTTTATCGAGACCCAAATACAAGAGCTTCAAGAAGAATCTGATAGTCACAAAAGGACCCAGGAGTTAAAAGAATCACCAAGATGGCAGGTCAGGGTCCCATGCTAAAGGACCCCATTCCCAAGAAGTCAAACCAAAACAAGAAAGCCATTCTAACAAGCCAAAGACACTCTCGAAGGCAAGAAACTGTCAAACCATGCCAACACCTGCCTACAGCAACTAGGTTAGAGCCCTTTCAAGGCCACCTCACCAACATTCCTCCCTAGCCGGACCAGACATTCGGGATCGGCCAACAAAAATCCCCTGACTGGACTCGGCAAGATGGGGCCTACAGAGGTACCCTGCTTGCAAAAGCAAACCCGGTGTAGCAACAAATAATGGCCACCAAGGGCTCCTTAGCTGCCTATCCAATGCTTCTGATGTGGATGATGGGCATTCCACGAGATGTACCCCACCGATAGCAAAACAAAAGTCCCTAACGTAGATGATGGGCATTCCATGAGATGTCCCCTACAAGAAGACACAAAACCCTGACTAATTGGGAAGAAAGCCCTTAACCAAGGCACCCGATTGCCAGACAAGCCTGGATTCTGACCAACTGGGTCTACAAGCCCTTATGCAAGGCCCCCAGCTTTTGAAACCCAAGAAGAGCTCCTGACATGGATGATGGCCATTCCATGAGATGCCCCCCACCAGTAGCAATACGTCCATTAAGGGTGAGGACTCTAAAAGCATCTTGTACTTCTAATAAGGGCGAGGACCTTAAAAGCATCATATACATCCAACAAGGGTGAGGACTTTAAAAGCATCTTGTACGTCCAACAAAGGTGAGGACTTTAAAAGCATCATGTACGTCCAACAAAGGTGAGGACTTTAAAAGCATCTTGTACGTCCAACAAAGGTGAGGACTCTAAAAGCATCGTGTATGTCTAATAAGGATGAGGACTTTAAACACATCCCTTGATGTCTCTTCTCCCCTCAAAAGTCTCCACATCTGGGTCTACAAGCCCTTAAACAAGGCCCCGAGCGGTCTGAGCACCTTGGTTACCCATCCAGGAAATAGCTTCGCATGAGTATCCCTTTGACGTTCACGTGATCTGGTGGCCAGGAAAAAAACTAAAGTCGAAGGATGATTTTGATTCCGAATGTTGACCTTCTCACTTCTTTCGAAGCACAACATTCGACGAGGCAAGCTGTTTGAAGGTATTTTTAGACACTCGTATTCCCAATGTGAATAAGGAGAGAACAGTTCGTGACCTAAGTCTACAAGTACTAGAACACTTATAGACTATGGGAGCAATAGGACAATAAGCCCTGATCCAAACGAGAAAATTTTGATAGTATCAAAATGGCCCAAGAAAGTTCAAGATCGTGCCTAAGAGTCTCCTAAGAACACCTGCAAAGTTTTGTCGCATTCTGATGAGTTTAAGGCAGTGCAGATGTCAAAATAGTTTTGATAAATTCTGCCTCTATCATGCTGAAAACATACCCTGAACTACAGCACCATTATTTGAGTGTCAAATGATCTCCAGATCATCACCATTGGACTGAGCCCAAATTTTTGGAGCATGTTCGTCTCGTCGACTCGGTCGATTTGATATACGGTACGCATAATGACATGGCCCGAGCCGAGAGAAATCGAAGAGAGAAGTTCACCAAAAAGTTTCAAAAGTAAGAAATTTTCAAAAGCATGTTCCCTCGATCAAATGCTTGCTTCACGGCGCTCACACGTCAGATCGACACAAAATTAGACCCGTTACACCCACAAGATCGAGACCTTCCTCCGGATCGAACCTCGTATGTGATGGACGGTCAGATTCGTTAGAAATTAGGGATGAACAGTGGCGAATTTTGGCCACTAGGATCCAAATTTCGACTAATGTTTCCCAATTTGGAAAACGGTGGTCTAAGCACCAAATCAAGTCATTCTTCTTGGAAAATGATCATGACAACAAGCTCATCATACTAGAACGAAGAAAAAAATACTGAGAAATGGGCCAGACCCTAAATTTAAGGTCGCACATTTTTTCATGTTTTTTCCATGTCATGATCGTGGCCCGAAAGATCCATCCATGGCTCGAAATGGGCATCAAAATGACTGTCTTCCTGAGCCTATCAAGAAAAGAACAATATTTTTACCGGGTGAAGACTGGAAGGACCTCAAACGAACCCTAGAAGATCGCAAAGGTTGTATGGCCATGACATGGGACTTAGTTGAAATTTTAAGATTTGTGGGTTAGGGGCAAAATATTCATTTTGCCCTTAATTTCTTTTTTTTTTAATTCATTTAATTCCTATTTTTCTACAATTAGGTTAGAATTTGATCATTCACCATTGTTTGGATTAATTTTCTATATAAGCACGTGATGTGCTCATGTAAAGGGCACTCTTCATCATTTAAAAATTAACCTTTTTGCTTGAGTCTTTGGGTCACAGTTTAGAGAGAGAGAGGAGAGAGAAGATCTTGATGGGTACCCTTGGGCGTTAAAGGTAACCTTCTCTGTCCTCTCCTCTCCTCTTCTCTTTCTCTCTTTCTCTTCTCTCTCCTCTCCTCTTCTCTTTCTCTCTCTTTTTCTTTCTCTCTCCTCTCTTCTTTCTCTCTTCTCTCTCTTCTTTCTTTCTCTTCTTCCTCTCTTCTTTCTCTCTCTTCTTTCTTTCTCTTCTTCTTCTCTTCTTTCTCTCTCTTCTTTCTCTTTCTTCTTTTCTTTTTTGTTTTCTCTCTCTTTCTTTCTTTCTCTCCTTCCTCTCTATTATTTCTCTCTCTTCTTTCTTTATTCTTTTTCTCTTTGTTTCTTTCCTTCATCTCTCTTCTTCTTTCCTTTCTCTTTCTTCTTCTTTTCTTTCTCTTTGCTTCTTTCCTCTTTCTCTTCTTCTTTCCTCTTTCCCTCCTTTCTTTCTCTCTCTGCTCCTTTCCTTTCTCTTTACTTCTTTCCTTTCTCTCTCTGCTTCTTTCTTTTCTCTCTTCTCTTTTCCACTTTCTCTTTCTTCTTTCTCTCTCTTTCTTTCATTCTCTTCTTCATCTCTCTTCTTCCTCTCTCTTCTTCCTCTCTCTTCTTTCTCTCTCTTCCCTCTCTCTATCTAGCACGGTTGGGGTATACCACCATGCTCATCTTTCATTCTCTTCCCTCTCTCTATCTGGCATGGCAGGGTACGTTGTCGTACGCATCTTTCTCTTTCTTCCCTCTCTCTTTTTGACACAGTAGGGAAAGCCACCATGCGTGCCTTCTCTCTCTTCCCTCTCTTTGTCTGGCACAGTAGGGTACGCTATCATTCGCATCTTTCTCTCTTCCCTCTCTCTGTCTGGCACGGCGAGGTACTCCACCATGTGCGTCTTTCTCACTCTTCCCTCTCTATATCTAGCATAGTGGGATACGCCATCGTGTGTGTATTTCTCTCTCTTCCCTCTCTCTATTTGGCATGACGGGGTATGCTGACGTGCACATGTTTCTCTCTCTTTCCTCTCTCTATTCGACACGACAGGGTATGCCACCGTGTGCATGCTTCTCTCTCATCTCTATCTCTGTCTGACACGACAAGGTATATCATCATGCACGTCTTTCTCTCTCTTCCCTCTCTCTGTTTGGTACGGTGGGGTACGCCGCCCTGCGTGTTTTCTCTCTTCTCTATCTTCGTTGGCACAACGAAGTATATCGTTGTGTGTTTTTTCTTTCTCCTCTTTCTCTCTCTTCTCCTTCTCTTTTTTCTCTCTTTTGCTTGCTTGATTGGAGGGCAGACTGAGCCTTGTGCCGCCATGCCAGCCTGGCCACCGAGTAGTCTAGCGGCCATGCCGGTCTAGTCATCGTGCCCGTCTAGCTGTCGCGCCAGACTAACCACCGTGCGGGTCTCACCGTTGTGCCAATCTTGCTGCCATGCCATTCAAGTCACCGTGCCGGTCTACTCACCGTGCTTATCTAGTTGTCGTGCCAGACTAGCCATCATGTAGGTCTCACCGCTGTGTCAGTCTCGTTGTCGTGCCAGGCTTTGTTACCGCGCTAGACTAACCGTCGTGCAGGTCTTTCCACTGAGTAGTCTAGCCGCCGTGCCAATCTCATCACCTGCCTGTCCAGCAACCGTGTCAAACCAGCCATTGTGTCAACATTGCTGCCTAGCTAGTCTAGCTGTCATGCCATACTTTTTCTCTCTCTTTCTCTTCTCTTCTCTTCCCTACTCACTTCTCTTCTCTTCTCTCATTCTTTTCGTCTCTTCTCCTTTTTAAAAGGTTTAGTGAGAGCCAAGCTAACCTTCACCCTCACTCATTCCTTTTTTCTCTCTTTAAAGCAAATACTTTTCTTTCTTCATATCTGAATGATCTAGGTGAAAAACAAACCACCCTTCGTTTCTCTTTTCTCCATCTTTGACGGATTTGGTGAAAGTCAAATCAGCCATCGTCTCTCTTTTCTCTCTCTATCCTTTTCCTATCTCTCTGAAGAGCTGGGTGAAAGCCAAACGAGCCTTCATCTCTCTTTTCTCTCTCTGTCTTTTTCTTCTTTCTCTGAAGGATCTAGGTGAAAGTCAAACCGGTTTTTGTCTCTTTCTCTCTCTATCTCGTTCTCTTTCTTTTTCTTCTCTCTAAAGTTCTCTTCTCTCTAATGCATTTTCTTCATCCTACCTTTTTTTCCTTTCTCTTTACTATAAAATATGCACTAAGAGTCCTTCGTCAAGGAGACGTCGTAAGGCTGTCGAATTGACACAGACTCCATTACGTTATTTTTTTATTTTTCTTTGAGTACACACGCACTTGTGCGCTCACCCTATGCCATGGTGGGGTCTTCTAACCGACTTGTCTACAATCTAATGTGTGTGTGTGGTGGCATGAAAGAAGAATAAGTCAAGGGAGACGATTTCGAATCGGCTACAGGTCAGGGGGCATTCCATATGATCTAAGAGGGCACCCACGTGAGCAGCCAGAGTGTGGCACGGGCCCACGCAAGCTAAGTCTTGCCTCGCGACCCAAATTCCTCTCTCACCGGTTGGTATTCCTACACACGTCTCCTTTACACAGTTCTTAAGAGCGCGATCTTAGGTCTCGGGTCCATCTCGAACCCGGAACCATGCTACTAGGTCATTCTGACCCAGAGGGTGAGATCGAGGCACCTACCTACCAGATTCCTTCCTTCCATGGGTAAGATACATCGCAATGGTGTGATTGGCATCAAAATTATGCCCACAACACCGAGGAATGTTGAGCTTTCAGACATAGAGTTCAAGACCTCATTAATAACGGCACGATAAGTGTCAGAAAGAAAGAGGTTGATGGAAAACAAGAAAAAAAAACTCTAGATGTCTCAAAAAATAATTATAATGTCTAGCTGATTAACTCTGAAGAATCACGAACTACACCCAAGACAGAAGAGAATCCACAATGACCTTAGAACACAAGAAGAAATGACTAAAAAGTCTAGTAGATGCTAAATTCCAATCCAAGATACAGTCTCAAAAGTTGTGCAATAGGTCCCCATATTCGAGAATTAAACTGGGGTAGATGATCCCTTCAATCCGTACTTCCAAATTAACACTAAATGATTCACACATGTGTGACAATGAATCAAACTCACAAGAGCAAGATGAACTCGAGCATAAGCTCAACCAAGACTCGGAAGCTGTGGATTCCCAAAGTCATGGTGACAACAAAAATCTTAATTCTATGAAAATAACTCAAGAGGAGGTTGATAAGCAAATTCTTCAAGGAAACCTATTGCCTCAAATATGAAAAGAAGTTGACCTTCTAGAAATTCTAATAGACTCACCTGGGCTGTCTTCACAAGACTTCCTAGATGATCCACCCATCTGGGACGAGGAATTAAAAACGGATGACCAAATTGGGTCACCTGCTCAAGAGGAGAGATTTCCAGAGCATAATTGGGGCAGGAGGACAACTCCGATCCGCTAATCGGGGCACCCCCATATCAAGAAAGATCATATCATGAAGAACAAGTTCCTAATGGAACAGAAAGCCCTGTAGGGGAAACCCCATCAAACTACTCAATAGCGACACTCTCCTCTCATGAAGAAAGCACAACAACGACAGTTAATGAGATTGAGCCCTTTTTTATTAACTCTCAACATGCCAAAAGGCCATCCAATATTAACTCAGTCACTCTTCTTGTGTGAGAGTCTCACCCAAGCTCGAACACTAAGAAGGAGCCTACTACGGAATTAACTCTTGAAAAGAAACACAAAATTTTGGAGTGAAAGAGACAATCGAAAAGGAGTTGTATGATCACTCACCCCTTGCAAAAAACCAAATGGGGCATTCATGCCTCAAACTTTAAAAGGCATTAACTCCTAATGAGTAACAAGAATGATCCCATTAATAGGGAGGTGCTAATGAGCTTGTCTGTCCATGCAAAATATTGAGGGATTAGGAAACTAAGAGTGATTCTTAATCTCAAAATCAAGAATCAAGTGGGGTAATTCAAAAGATAAATCAAAGGGGAACTCGATGACCATTGTCAAAAAAATATTGGATGCCAACCTGGGGCAAGGGAAATCAAAGGATGAATGATATTAGAATGTCCCTGCCACTTGGATAAAGGAAAGATGATAAAATTTTGACATAGTCTTAAAGCGAAATGCTAAAAAAAAAAAAAAAAAAAAAACCAACGCCATTGACTCTTCTTCTTCCTCCTCCTCATCTTCCTTTTTCTTTGTTTTTTTCTTCATAAATAAATAAATAAATAAAATCCGTTGGGCTGAAAATCCGAAAGGAACCCAAAGCGTTGGAAAAAAGGCAATCGGGTTGAACACCCGAAAGGGACCCTGAGGCGATGAAAAATAAATCCACTAGGTTTAAAATCTGAAAGAAATCCCAAGCGTTGGAAAAAAGGCTACCGGCTGAGCACCCGAAATGGACCCTAGGGCGATGAGATATAAGAAGTTGTCTCATTTCTTTCTATTATCCAATGTCTTTTCTCTCTAAACATCTTCTCTTCCTTCTTCCTGAGTCAGAATGGTGTCAAAAGAAAAATCAATGAGCATTATCCTGATGGAACATTGTTAAGGACCTCGATCATCTGGACTTCGAAAGATGATTGCTGGCAGCATGAAATCGGAAATCCAAAAGAGATTTTGAACACCCAGGGGCAGTATCCTGTATTTTCAAATCTATGTTTTGCTCCAAAACTCCAGAGAACTCTCATTTGAATTGAAATACAAGAACTAAGGTTGGAAGGTAAAGAAATACTTGATGATTCCTCATCCTGAAGATTCAAGTAAGGACTGGACACACTCATATAGGGTCTACCAAAGGGGTCACAAGTGGTTAAACTGTCACATTAAAAAAAAATAAAAAATTTTTAAAATTTTTAATTCAAAACTTTTCTTTAAAAATAAACACTCTATAGTTGTATAAGTATAACTGCCAACTACCACGTTCATCGTTGCATGACGTTAAACTACTTAGAGGGCTTTATGGTTGCAGGAGCTAAAACTACTAACTAAAAATTTGTTTTTCAAAATATCTTTCTCACTTCAAAATTTTCATTATATGTCTTGTGTTAACAAAAAAATTTGATTTCTTTGTTAAACTCGTGACATGTCCAAAGCTCTGGGTTCTATTTCAAATTTCCCCATTGTTTTCAAAATTCTAAAGACTTTTAAAAATGAAGGAGCTTGGATACCCACATATGACGATTACTGCGTTGCCACCTCATATCTCTCTTCATAATTCACCAGGCAAACATTTTCCTAAACAATAAAACTATAGAAGACCTTAGGAAACCCTAAGGGAATCAAGAAAAATGTCAGGTTTAAGAATTTAAAAATTATGAAAAACCCTGAAGTTAAGTGACATGGCTTAAAAATCCAACTCGAGTTTCAAGCTTGTGTAACTCACCAACATCTCACCCCAAAAACCCTAGGATGAAAATGCCCTAGGTGGGTAAGTGGGGAAAGCAATGTCTTAGATGGATAGTTGGCGTGTCATCTAACCCCGAAACGTCAAGATGAAAATTAAAATGTCTGCATTATCTTTGCTACTCACTTGCAGGAGAGACAAAGAGTGTCTACTTCTTTGCCACTCACCTATCCCTCAGAGGATAAGGAGTGCCAAACAGAGGCAACTATAGACATCCCATTTTTAAAAACTGACAAACTCTGTGATACTCTTGAACCCTTAGGAGCACACTATCTCAGTAAACCCCAAACCATAGACCATCATAGTTCGTGATCCTATCTTGTGATCCAAAATCCTGCAAGACCATTGTTTTAGTAATAAACCAAGTAAAAATAGTAAAACAACTTATTTTTACTTGATTTTTTCTAGGCAATATCATAAAAATTCTACTGCTAATTTTGATCAGACTTGGGCTCCTTTTGACCCCCAAAAATCAAAATTTGGCAGGCAAATCTACTTGAAGTTGGTATATATCCATTCTAGTATGATTTGAGCCTTTATATAAACACATTTTGTGACCCATTTAGGGTGGATTTTTGTGAAGCCATAAGCCAGGAAATCTGAGAGCCAGAGAGCAATCCTAGATCTAGAGAAGCAACCTTAAGCCTTAACTGCCCTCTTTGAAACCAACTTTCAACTTAGACCAGTAAAGCTCTAGTTCAACTAAGCTAAGGTTTTGAAGAGAGAACAATAGAGGGCATGCTTACACAGTTGTGGTTCTGATACAGGCGAGGCCTCAAAGCCTCGGGTGCCTCGGGACAACTAGCCCAGCCAGGTATCTTCTTCATCATCATATTTTTCTTTATTTTTCAGTTATTTTGTTAGATCTATGATTTTATTATTATTTCATTCAATATTTCTTGCTTTTCCATTTTTCATCCTCTTTTCCTTTATTTTTCAGTTATTTTGTTAGATCTAAGATTTTATTTTTATTTTATTCAATCTTTCGTAATTTTTGGATAGATGATGGCTCTGCGACTGATCTAAGAGAGGATCTATTCATTTTTTAATAGATCTGGCCTCATATCATAATTTGATTTTCCCCACTCTTTATCACTCTTTTTAAAATCCGTTTGTGGTACGGATCTGAGGGATCTTCCTCTGAAGATCTCTCCAATTTCCATCGTAAACAGCTCTGTCTCAGGTCAGTCAATGTCGAGTTTCAGTAGGTCTATAATCCCACACCCAGGGCTTAGCTTAGGTAGCCCATATGTAGTTCAGCCGAGTCGTGGAGTTCAGCAAGTTTGTATGGCTCAAGCTACTCAAAAAAATAAGAGCATTCAACTCGAGACTAAAGAGTCAGGGTTGAACCCACCTTGCTATTCTAAGTCTAGTTCTATGGACTACGCTACCCAATCTGGGGTGCACCTCCCACAAATGTCCAAGTGTAAGGGTGACGCTGGCCAACTAAGGGCACACCACTTATCTATGTCAAAACCTATAGTAGATGTTACCCAATTAGGGACATACTACTCACCTCCTCAAAAGACCAGTTCTAAGGGCCACCAGCTCAGTAAGGACCATAGCAACCCAGATGATGACCTCATTAAGCAGGCTAACTTGTTAGACTTAGAGTACTTTTGAAGATTAAGTCAAGGCCCAAGCAAGGCTAGCCACCAAGTAAAACTAGAGAGTAATATATTTTCACCTAAACCCAAGAGTCCTTCTAGTTATGCCTCTATTCCTCAAAGTTCACCCTTGTCAAATTCTATGGACTACGAGTGTCTTAAGAACTTACCCAAGGTCAAGGCTTTTTTGAGGTGTGCTACTGTTGTTGAGTCACATGCCCCACCTAATGTGTCAAGTCGTCAGTCAAGCTAGAGTCGAGGGACCTCTCTAGCCCCTGAACAGCAAAGTCATGTGAGTTTCACCCCTTTGAAGAGCCGGCGCTGCCAATCTTCTCGTCCTTCACCTTTCATAGAATTGGCTCCACCGTGGGACCATCCATCCTAACCCTCCTCATGTCATGTATATTCGCCCACTGGCACAGCCTTTTCAGGCTACTTCAGTTTCATATCATCAGTCGCAGGCGGCCTATTCAGCCCTTATTCCAAGTCAGTATACTCCGACTCAACCATATGTATCGGCTCCATACCCTCCGGCCTCCAGTCATCGTTACCTAGGACATCTTGTCAATCAGGTCCTTATGTCTACACTACCTATCTATTCGGATCCAGCCATCTCGTAGATTCAACCTGCTTCTAGTCCGGTGCAGCCCATATCAACTGCATCTATTACACCACTGTGTCATCAGTTCTTGGCACTGAACAAACTTCTGAGGTCAAAACCTCTGAGTCAGTTGAGCTCGCCCAACTGAAAGGCAAATTAACCATATTTAAAGAAACTTTGGCTAAGATCAGGGTTCCAAATATACTTCCTCCAAGATCTTACATCAAGGATATTATTGGGGATGTCGAACCTCTGTATCTGGGTTTCGAATTCCTAAGTTTGAAAACAAGTACAATGGGAAAGGTGATCCTGAAAATCACACCATCACTTACCTATTGATTGTCCCTGCACTTGAGAGAAAGCTTGTCATCTCAATGCTATGTTTCATGACACTCTCTCTGAACAACCTTTAATGTGGTTCTAGGAAGCAGTTACTAAATACCCAAATCAAACTCTCAATTAGTTGTTTCAACGTTTTGTTGAGAAATATTACGAGACAAGAAAGAGATCAATGACCCTTGGTGAATTGGTCTCCATTAGACAAAATTATGATGAGTTGTTCACTGACTTTGTCCAAAGATTTTGAGAAGCTGCATCAAAAGTCATTGATTGCACGATTTCTGAAGCCTTTAAGATCAGTATGGCCATAGAAAATGCTTCCTCTGAGTATAAATTCTACCTCAGTAAAAGTATCTAGCCTTTCTCTTTTGACTCAATGTTAGAAATGGTTTTACGTTATGAGAGAGAAAATGAAAGGGCCCGATTTCGACCACAAGTGATGTTGGGGCAAGAGGGTGATGAAACCATACTAAGGCAAGAGTCAGATGAAGTCATGATGGAACAAGAGCTTGACTACAATGAAGATTCATCTAAATGAAACTCTGAAGTGATAACAATTGAAGAATTTGACAGCGATCCCAAGTCCGAATCATCACAAGAATCATTTAAGGATATAGATGGGGCCTACTCAAAGCAAACTCAGGTAATATCAGACGATACAACAATGAAGATGAAGAAATCCTAGCTGGTATCAACCTGATAAAGATTGACCAGTTGAAATCCATGCTCATGCCTGAAAAATATTCCCATATGGTCTTGGGGCACAAGAAGCCCTGAAAATGAAGACCGGAATGGTAGAATGACGTATTTTACCAAGGAATTTTCAAAAACCGAATTATGAGAATTTCCTTAGGTTCGGATCTACTCCATGGGGAGCTCCTATAAAATTAGAAAAGCCCAATCCCCAAAAGGAGGAAGCAATCCCAGCTATCCCAGTAAAATTTGATAATATGAAGGCACAAAGGGACCAAGTTATCCACCCCATTCAAAAAATTCTAGATGAGCATGAGCTCATCCAAAACCCTGTGGCTAGGGAATTTCATAAAGAAAATGTCAATGATTGCCTTAGAACAGGGTCCATGATTCAAGAGGGAATGGAAGTGCAAACTATCGTACAAGAAGTTCCAATTGAAGCGGAAGAAACAAACTTACAGAATTCTGAAACTCGAGAAAAGGAGAATAACCATAGGCAGAATTTTGAAACTCAAGAAAATGAGAAAAATTCAAGAAAAATATAGATTTCAATTGAAGATACGAGCGCACAGAAAGTCCAAGACATCCATGTGATACATGTTACTACAAAAGAGAATGACCTAATCAATCTCATCTTTCAAATAAGTGCAGTGGGTGACCCACCGGAGGCTCAAGTCATCAATGAGCTCAATCGATTTCCTGAACCTAGGGTTTCTCAAGACTACATTTGTGAGGAATGCCATAATCTAGACCGTACAATCCATGAAGAAACAAAAGAGTCAAGCCGAGAGGATTATGTTGAACTATCCCCTAAGGTAAATCCAAAAGAAGATCCATCCTCTCAAGAATGGATAATAGAACTTGAACCTCTAGAGATCCTAAGAGGCGCACCTGGGCCACCTTCACTAGACTTCTTGATAGGCCACCTATTTGGGATGAAGAGAAAAGTCTAGAGCATTCAATTACACCAGTCTTGATTGATCCAGCAATCAACACCGAACAAACGAGGAAGATCCAACACGTCTGCAAGAGTTAAGATAAATCAAACCCCTATAAGTTCTAGGGGGACTACCTGGGCCACTTTCACATGATTTTCTTAATAACCCACCTATATGGGATGAAAAACTAGACGTTGAAGTTCAAATCATGTTATTCCATCAAGGTAAAGGATCTCAAGAAAATTACTATATAGGGGCTGCCCTACCAAACCACTTGATAAGGGTACACTTACTAGATGATGAAAATAAAGCAGGGGAAACCGGTGAGGCCTACACCTTATCTAACGACTCCCAACATTCCTTGAGGTGATGTAGTCCCCAATAGAAACATGAAGTTGCAGTGGGTGATCATTTACTCCTCCCTTTCAAATAAGCCAAGTGGCGCATCCATGCTCTGCTTAAGCATCCTACTCCATGGTATTGACAACCTAAAGAGTTGAAAAACAAAAAATAAAAATAAAAATAAAAATAAAAGGAAAAGAAAAAGATGAAGAAAATGGGCTTAGCCAACCCAACAAGAGATTGAAGGACTAGGAAGCTGAGAGTGACTCCGAATATGAAGATCCAGGCTCCAGTGATGCAATCTAAGGAGAAAATACTCTATTAAAATTCGAAAACCGTAGTCAGGAAAGTATCAGATACCAACTAAGGGCAAGGAAAATCTAAGGATGACCAATACTAGGACCTCCCTGCCACTTCGAAGAAGGAAGGATGATTGAGTTCTTAGCTATTTTTTAGGACAAAGTGTCACAAGAAGGAAAAAATTCCATGACTCTTCTCCTTCTCTTTCTTCATCTTCTTCAAAAGAAAAAATAAATTCCACCAAGAAGATAAATCGAATGGAATCTCGAGCGTTGGAAAAAAATCCACTGGGCTGAACACCCGAAAGGGACCTTAGCAGTAGAGAAAAAAAAAAGAAATTAAATTCGTGATAAAAAATCAAAAGGAATCTTGAACGTTGGAAAATAAAGGTCACTAGGCTGAGCACCCGAAAGGGACCCTAGGAGCAGTAGAAAAAAAAAAAAAAAGGCTGTCGAGTCGAAAATCCTAAAGGAAACCCAAGCGTTAAAAAAAAGGTCATCGGGCTGAACACCAAAAAGGGACCCGAGACAATAAAAAAATAAAATTTCTCTATCTTTTTGTCTCTTCTTCAAAATCTCTAGAATTTCTTATCAAGTTAGAATGACATCAGAAAGCAAAGTAAGGCATCAGTTCAAGTAAACCTGAAAAGCCTCGACCATTTGAACTTCAATGGAGTGGTAGTGGAGGAAGAAAATCGAAAGTCCAAGGATATTCTGAGTACTCTGAGGCACAACCCACATTATCCAAGACACCAATTTTCTCAAAAAACGAGAAAATTTCTTCCTTGAATTGTGACATAAGAGCCAAGATTGGAAGATTGGGAAGTACTTAGTGGTTCCTCATTCTGAAAGTCCCAAGTGGAGGCTTGACAAGCTCATGGCGAAAAAAAAAAAAAATGAGAGCTCCATGGTAGTATGAGCCTAAACAGCTTACCATAACTTATTCTTCAAAATTTCTCCTATGTATTTCGTGAGTTGTCAAAAACCTTAATTTCTTTGGTTAAAACGTAGCTCTAAACGCTGTTGTTTTTTCCTCAAAATTCAATCAATATTCAAAACCTTCTAAACTTTTTTAAAAAACGAAGGAGTTTCATGGAGGCTTGGATATGATGCGTCCACCGCTACCAAATACTGGATTGTCATGCTTTCAAACCCTTAGGAAAACAGAGACCAACCCATTGGTTCCCATACCAAAAAGGCTAAACCTGTTGACCCCAAGAATCAGAATCGAATGTGAACAAGAAGTTCAATTAGCCAGAAATTCATTATCCCATCATTTCTTCTAAATCAAAATCTCATTCAATTGGAGAATCAGACCCCAAGAAAGATGTCTAAAGTCAAAGATAACTACAATTGAGGCTTCCCAATAGCATTGGATTGACTACAACAAGGAGTGTCACCGGCTCAAAGATAGCACGATTCCTGATGGATGTCACTTCGGATCCCGATTGTTAGAGACCTTCAACTGTACTAACTCAAGCAATGTAAGTTTGATGTCTTATGGATCAAAAGCATCCATCGGTGTACTGTCTACCCAAAAGGATACTAGTCATTTAAAAGAATGATCCCATAAAAAACGTTTTCATTACCATCATGTCTCAGGTGTCTACTTCTTTGCCATTCACCTGGTGCCCCAATCAAATAGGGGTA
Organism: Amborella trichopoda; assembly: GCF_054954075.1. Taxonomy (NCBI): domain Eukaryota; kingdom Viridiplantae; phylum Streptophyta; class Magnoliopsida; order Amborellales; family Amborellaceae; genus Amborella; species Amborella trichopoda. Next base: position 34,135,229 of record NC_142340.1, read on the forward strand.
ATTGGAGATACCCTCTTGAACTTTTGGCTAAGGGAACTGCTAAAGACCTTGATTTTGAGCCCGAATGGCTACAAAAACTCCAGTAAACCATAAGAAACCTATACCCAATATAATTACCCTAAAACTGCCCAAATATCCCAACTTCAAGTAGAGCTCGAGAGCATTCGAACGGTCCAAGAATCACATAAATCAGACCTACGAATAAAAAAATCTAACAAATAACAATTTAGTTCTTGTGAGATGTAAGTGTTGGGCCATGGGCCGAGCTATGACGCGTTATGGCAGGCCCAAATTTGACCTGATGATGCAGTAAACATATTTTTTATAATTAGATAAGGATAAAACTTCAAGATAAATCCCAATAAATCCAAAAAAACTCCTAAATATCGGAAAAATATCCAATTAAGTCTTATAAATTCCGTCTCCATAAAAATAAAGGAGAGATGAATAAATCCCATAAAATTTCTCGAAATAAGAAAAATAGCCTAAAAATACCTAAAAATAGGAAAAGTTCTTAGAAAATTCCTAAAAAATTAAGAAAAATCCCCGAAAATTACAGAAAATCCTAGAATTCATATTCAATCTTTGGAGATCCCAAAACCCTTAGAAAAGTAAGGGAAATTATTCGCCAATCCCTAAAAAAACCTTAGGTAGACCCTATCTAAAATTCTCAGCTTTTCCCATGCCTTAGGAACTCTAAATTTAGGTCAAAGAATATTAGATCTGCTAATTCCAATAAGAAAAAGGCATCCAAAAAAGGAGATGGTAGCACAAATCGGAAGAGTTGCTGATCTAAGCCCGAAATTCTAGGTTTCGAGTCCCTACAGGTAAGTATATCTTTATTTACTTGATTTAATTTGTTTTTCTTCATTTAATTCTCTATTTTATTTTATTTTTTTGAAAATTAATTTATTATTAGATTTAACTAAAATTAGAATCATTTTTTTAGATCAAAATACTGATTTGGAGCCGACACTATCAGTGGACTCAAGAAAGGATCGGATTAGAGCGTATAATTCAAATGACCCCACTCTCTCTACCTTCTCAAAAGTAACTCAGTTTTTATTAAGATTTGAGCTCATCCCAAAGATCGGTGCAGATTGGCGCGTAAATAGATGAAATCTACTCAAATCTTAGCAAAAATTGAATTACTTTTGAATAGGTAGAGAGAGTGGAGTCGCTTGAATTATGAGCTCAAAAAAATCCCAGATCTATACAAATCCAGATTTTTTCTGAGTCCATTGATAATGTCATCTTTAAATCTGTATTTTGACCTAAAAAAATTCTTCTAAATTTAATTAAATCTAATAATAAATTAATTTTCAAAAAAAAAAAAATAAAGTAGAAAACTAAGTGAAGAAAAAAAATTAAATTAAGAAAAAATATATATACTTACCTCTAGGGACCTGAAACCCAACATTTTGGGCTCAGATCTGGCCGCTCTTTTGATTTAAGCCACCATCTCCTGTTTTGAATGTTTTTGCTTTCTGAAATTATAAAATCTAAAGTCCTTTCATCTAGATCTAGGGTTCTTAAAGCATGGAAAAAGCTACGAATTTTAGGTAGGGTCTACTTAGGTTTTTCTTGGGATTGAAGAAGAATTTTCTTTAGTTTTCTGAGGGTTTGGAGATCTCCAAAAGTTGAATATGAATTTTGAGACTTTATGTAGTTTTTTAGGATTTTTCCTAATTTTTTAAGAATTTTCTAAGGGGTTTTCCTATTTTTGGGTATTTTTTGTTATTTTCTAATTTCGATAATTTCTAAGGGATTTCTTTATCTCTTGTTTTTCCTTTTACTTGGTCTCCTTTTGTGGGTTATATAGAGGGGTATTTATAGGATTCAATAAGTAATTTTTCTTGATTTTTTTGGAATGTTTTTGAAATTTTCTGACTTTATCTTGAAGGTTTGGCCTTATCTAATTAAAGAAAACATGTTTACTATGTGATTAGGCCATGTCTGGGCCTAGCAGGCCATGTCACGGCCCAGCCTGCGGCTCGACCTTGGGTCTCACAAGAACTAAATTGTCATTTGTTGGATCATTTTATCCGTAAGTCTGATTTAGGCGATTCTTGGACGAAACTCTCAGGCTTTACTTCAAGTTGGGATAGGTTTTGAGTAGTTTTGGAGCTATTATATTGGGTCTACGTTGCCTATGGTCTACTAAGATTTATGTTATCCCTTAGGTTCATAATCGAGGTTTTTAGAAGCTCCCTTAGCCAGAATTTTGAAGGGGTACCCACAATTGTTCCTCTTTGGCATTCACCTGGGGCACCAAGTGAATGGTAAAGAAGTAAACACCTAAAACACGGTCGAAAGGAGAAACCTTTTTTGAGGGATCATTTTTTTGAATGACCTGTACCTTTTTGATAGGCGATACGTCGATTGATGTTTTTGATCCATAAGACATCCACCTAGTACTGTTATCTTTGAGTTAGTGAGGTTGAGAGGTCTCCAACAATCGGGATCCTAAGTGAATATCAATAAGAATCGTGTTATCTTTGAGCCGATGACACCCTTTGTTATAGTCACTCCAATGCTCCTAGGAAGCTGCCAGTGTGGTCAACTTTGCCTTCGATTATGATTCTTGGGGTCCACAAGTTCAAGCTTTTTGGTATGGTAATATATGGGTTGGTCTCTGTTTTCTTAAGGGTTTGTAAGCATGCAATCTAGGATATAGTGGTGGCGGATGCATCATATCCAATCCTCCATGAAACTCCTTTGTTTTTTCAAAATATTTAGAAGGTTTTGAAGATAGATTGAATTTTGAAAAAAGAGAAATAGAGTTTCGGCTTATGTTTTACAAAAAAAATTAAGGTTTTTGAAAACTCAGGAAACACATAAGGGAAATTGTGAAGATGGATGAGAAATTTTGAAAAGCAAGTTTGGTAAGCAATTTAGGCTCATGCTACCATGGCGCTCTCTCTTCTTCTTCCCCTTTTTTTTTTTTACATTAGATTGCCGAGCCTCTATTTGGGACTTTCAGGACGATGAATCACTAAGTACTTCCTCAATTCCAATCTTGGCTCTTATGTCATAATTCAATAAAGACTTTTTCTTGTATTCCAAACAAACCGGTGTCTTGGATAATATGGGATGTTGCTTCAGAATGCTCAGAATATCCTTGGACTTCCAATTTCGTTCCTCCACTACTACTTCTTTAAAGTTCAGATAGTCGAGGCTTTTCAGGTTTACTTGGATTGATGTCTTACTTTGCTTTCTGACGTCATTCTAACTTGAGAAGAGAAGAATTTCTAGAGATTTTGGAGAAGAGACTAAAATATAGTGAAGTTCTATTTTTCTATCGCCCCGGGGTCCCTTTTGGGTATTTCATACAGCGGCCTTTTTCCCCATGCTCGGGTTTCCTTTCAAATTTTCAGCCTGGCAGATTTTTTTTTTTTTTTTTTTTGTCACCCCAAGGTCCGTTTCTGGTGTTCAGCCTAGCTTTTGTTCCAACGCTCGAGATTTCTTTTGATTTTTCATCTCAATGGTCTTTTTTTTTTTTTTTATCTGTCGCTAAGGTCCCTTTCAAGTGTTCAGCCAAATGGCTTTTTTTCCAACGCTTGAGATTCCTTTCAATTTTTCATCTTGACAGAATTTCTTGTTTTTTAAGAGGAGAAGGAGAAGCGTCAATTGCATTTTTTTTTTCCTTCTTGTGGCACTTTGACCTAAAAAACAGATAAGAAGTCAATCATCCTTCTTTCTTCCATGTAGCAGTATGGTCCTAGTCTTGATCATCCTTAGACTTTCTTTGCCCCTTGTTGGTATCTGATACTTCCTTGACAAAGGTTGTCGAATATTTATAGAATCGTTCATCCTCGGATTGCTTCACTTAATCCTTGATCTTCGAACTCGAGGTCACTCTCAGCTTCTTCATCCTTCAATCTCTTGTTGGGTTGGCTAACCTCTATTTCTTTTTTCTTTTCTTTTTGACTCCATTGATGTCGTGGAGTAGGGTGCCTAAGCTGAGCATGGATGCCCCACTTGGCTTATTTGAGAGGGAGAAGTAAGTGATCACCCCACATCTTTTCGGTAAATTTTCAGTCAGAATATCATGTTTTTCTTGGGGAGTACATCGCCTCAAGACATGTTGGGAGTCGTTAGATAAGGCGTGGGCCTCATCAGTTTCCCCTGCTTTATTTTCATCATCAGGTGAGGGTGCCCTTATTAAGTGATTTAACGGGGCTGCCCCTGTAAGGTCTTCTTCTTGATATCCTTTCCCTTGAGGGAATAATATGATTTGATATTCAATATCTGGTTCTTCATCCTATATGGGTGGGTTATTCAGAAATCTTCTTAGAACTTCTAGCGGTTCCATTTGTTCAAACTCTTACAGAGGTGTTGGATCTTCAAGAATAATCAAATTTGGATCCCTCACTTCTTTGGTGTTGATTGCTAGATCAATCTTAGATATTTGTGTAATTAAATGTTCTAGGCTCTGCTCTTCATCTCCAATAGGTGGGTCTGTCAAACGTCAAGTGAATGTAACCAAGGTGGGCCTCTTAGGATCTCTAGAAGTTCAAGTTCTTTCATCCATTCTTGAAGAGATGGATATTCTTTTGGGTTCACATTAGAGGATAGTTCAGCAAAATCCTCTAGGCTTGAATCTTTTGCTTCTTCATGCATTGCACTAGCGAGAATAAGACATTTCTCACAAATGTATTGTTGGGAGTCCCTGGCTTCAGGATCTCGTTTGAGCTCATTAATGACTTGAGCCTCCCGTGGGTCATCCACAACACTTATTTGAAAGATGGGATTAATTAAAAGATGGGATTAATTAGGTCATTTTCTTTTGTGGTGACATGTATCTCAAGGATGTCCTGAATATTTTATGGGCTTGTTTCTTCAATCGGAATCGAGATTTTTTCTAGAATTTCTCTCCCTTTCGTGAGTTTTAGATTTCAGGCTTAAGTCACTCCATCAAATGGAATTTTAGAATCCATGGCCTCAGGATTTGGGTCATCTACCTCTGCCCGCTATTTAAGATAGGAGTGTCTTGAATCTTCTACAAGTTTGTTTCTTCCGCTTCAATTGGAACTTCTAGTGGGGTAGTTTGCTCTTCCATTCTCGCTTGGATTATGGACCCTGTGCTAAGGCAATCCTTGGTATTTTCTTTATGAAATTCCCTAGCTATAGGGTTTTGAGTGAGCTCATGCTCATCTAATATTTTTTTCATAAGGTGGATAATTTGGTCCCTCTGTGTCTTCATATCATCAACGTTTACTAGGGTTGAAATTGTTTCCTCCTTTTGTGGGTTGAACTTCTCTAATTTTATAAAAGTTTCCCATGGAATTGACCCAAAGTTAAGACAATTCTCATCATTTGGTTTCTGAAATTCCTTAGTAACGTAGGTCACTCGACCATTTCAGCCTTCATTTTCAAGGCGGTTTCTTCTTGTACCCCAAGGCCATATTGGATGATTTTTAAGCTTGAACAAATATTTTTACTCGTCTATCTTTATCAAGTTGATACGGTCTTCATTTTCAGGGTAGTTTCTTTTTGTACCCCAGGGCCATATTGGATGATTTTCAAACTTGAGCAGGGATTTCAACTCGTCGATCTTTGTCAAGTTGATATCAGCTAGGATTTCTTCAACTTCATCAGTTCTATCATCTGATATTACCTGGCTTTGCTTTGAGTAAGCCTCATCTATGTCCTTAAATGATTATGGTGATGGTTTTAACTTGGGATCGGCTTCAAATTTTGCAATTATTGTCTCTTTATAATCACATTCAGATGAATCTTCATTGTAGTTGGGTTTTTGTTCCTTCATGACTTCATCTGGCTCTTGTCCCAGCATGGTTCCATCGAGCTCTTGCCTCGGCATCACTTGTGACCAATCTCGGGCCCTTCCTTTGCTCTCTCATAACGTGAAACCATTTCTAACATTAAGTCAAAAGAGAATGCCTGCATGCTTTTACTGAAGTAGAGTCTATACTCAGGGAACGCATTCTCTATGGCCATACTAATCTTAAAGGCTTCAGAAAGCGTGCAATCAATGACTTTTAATGCAACCTCTCTAAATCTTTGGACAAAATCTATGAACAACTCGTCATGATTTTGTCGGGTGAGACCAATCTCTGAGGGTCATTAGTCTCTCTGTGGTCCCACAATATTGCTCAATAAAACGTTGAAACAACTCATCGGGAGTTTGAATCGGGTCTTTTGAGACTACCTCTCAAAACCATGTTAAATCTTGTCTGGAGAGAGTGTACTAAAACATGGACTTGAGACAACGTGGTTTCTCTTCAAGTGCAGGAACAGTCAATAAGTAAGCAACGATGTGATTTTCAGGATCACCTTTTCCATTGGACTTATTTTCAAACTGAGGGAATTCGAAATTTAGAGGAAGGGTCAACATCCTCAAGAACATCATTGACATAAGATCGTGGAGGGAGTATATTTGGAACTCTGATCTTAGCCAGAGTCTCTTTAAATGTGGATAATTCACCTTTCAGTTGGGCGAGCTCAACTGATTTAGAGGTTTTAACCTCAGAGGTCTGTTAGTTCCCCAGAACTGATGGCATAATTTGTGGTACAGGAGATGCAGCTAATATGGGCTGCACCGGACTAGGGGTAGGCTGGACCTACAAGATGGCTGGATCCAGATAGAGAGGTGATGTAGACATAAGGGCATGAGTCAGGGATGATACAAGTAGGTTTGAGAAGGGACCTGAACTGGAGGAGCCGAGGGCTGGAAAGCTGGTGACAGCCTATGAAATTGGACAATGGGAGCCTGGTGCACAGCATATCGTGGGTAAGGATGACTGAAGGCTAGAGATGCAGTCAGGGGTGTAAAGCCGACAGGAATGGCTGACTTGGTGAATACTGAGTTGGAACAAAAGCTGAATAGGCCACCTGCGACTGATGTTGTGAGACTGGGGTGGCCTGAAGAGGTTGCACCAATGGATGACTATACATGACCTGAGCATGGTCAATTCTGGGCAAGCTATGGGATGGACGGTCCCGTAGTCGAGTCGGTTCTTTAAAAGGTGGAGGATGAGAGGATTGGCAGTGTCAGCTCGCCGACGGGGTGGAACTCATATGATTCTATTGTTCAGGGGTTAGAGAGGTCCCTTGACTTCGATCTGACTAATGATTTGATGCCCTAGGTGGGGCATGTGACCCAATAAGGCTAGCACGTCTCAAAAAAGCCTTGACCTCGTGTAAGTTTTTAAGACACTCGATTGAGAGGGATTCGTAATCCCTAGAATTGTGGAAGGGTGAACCTTGAGGAATAGAGGCATGGCTTGATGAACGCTTGGGTTTAGATAAAAATGTCTAACTCACTAGTTTTCCTTAGTGGCTAGCCTTGCTTAGGCCCTGACTTAATCTTCGGCAGTACTCTAAGTCTAACAGGTTAGCCTGCCTGATGAGTTCATCTTTTGGGTTTCTAAGGACTTTACTAAGTTGGTGGCCTCTAGAATGGGTCTTTTGAGGAGGTGAGTTGTGCGCCCCTAATTGGAGGGTATCAACTCTAGGTTTTGACATAGATAAGTAGTGTGCCATTAGTTAGGCAACGTCACCCTTTGACTTGGACATTTGTGTGGGGTGCGCCCCTGATTGGGCAACATCTTCTCTAGACCTAGAATTAGAAGATGAAGGTCGTTCTTTAGTCTCGGGTCGAATGCCCTGACTGTTTTATGTAACTCGAGCCATGCAGACTTGCTTTACTACATATAGATTAGTTAGGCTTAGCCCTGGCTGTAGGATTATGGACCCATTGAAACTCGATATCAACTAACTTGAGACAAGGTAGACTCAAGGAATTGAGTCATAAGGTCCTGCAGGTCTAGTCATCCAAAGGGGTCTGACATGATAACTAAGTCACCATGAATTATGGACATAACGACAAGACTATGCACAAAAATCTTTCTTTTCTGTTTTTTAATTTTATCCTTTTTCTTTCTTTTTTTTCTTTTATCTAAGAAAGATTTCTTTTAAAAAATGAGATAAAGAAACTTCTAAAAACAAAATATTCTTTTTTTTTCTAAAAAAAGAAGATAAAGTCAATAAAATTTTAAGCTATGTAGGCAAGGCATAAAAGCAAAAGTTAAGATAAAAAAAAAAGATGTGATCGATTTCTAGTCTAAACAGATAAAGCAGAGAACGCCTAAATCTATCTTTTTCTTTTTTTCTTTTTTCTTTTTTAAAATATTTTATCAAAAGCGATAAAAAAATATAAAAAAAAATAAAAAATTCTTTTGTTTTTTAGAAAAGAGATAAAGATTCTTTCTAAATATGTATTTTAAAAAGATAAAAAATGTACTTAGAGAAGATAAATATGATCGAAAGAAGAGAAAAGATGCTAGTAAAGATAATGAGCATGAATGAAAAAATATATAAAATAAAAAGAGATAAAGATGGTATAAAAGTTGATAAAGATGGATAGAAAGATGATCTAAAAAAGACGATAAAGATTCATCTACAAGAAGATAAAGATTGATTTAAACGATGATCTAAAAGTTAGACCTAAAAGACGATCTAAAGATAGAGATGATAAAGATGGATCTAAAAAAGATAATAAAGAATAATCTGCAAGATGATAAAAATTGATCTAAAGATGATTTAAAAGATAGATCTAAAGATGATCTAAAAGCTAGACCTAAAACATGATCTAAAGATAAAGATGATCAAGATGGATTTAAAAGAAGATCTAAAAAAAGATAATAACGATTGATTTAAAAGATGAATCTAAAAGAAGATGATTTAAAATATCCAAAAGATCATAAAGATTAAGAGAAAAAATATCCTAATTTTTTTATGGAGAGAGAAAAAATAAGATTTAAAAAAGAAAAGATAAAATCTAATAAAATAAAATCTTTTCAAATCTATCTTATTTTTATTATTTTTATTTTTATTTTTTGTGATTTCTGAAAAATAAATTTGATAAAAAATAAAAAATTAAGTCTAAAATATGGATCTAAAGCTCAAGATGCCCCGCGATGGGCTCCAAACTGTTTACTCTTGATCGATCTCTTGGATGAGATCAACTCAAATCTTAAAAAAAACTGAGCTACTTTTGAAAAGGTCGAGTGAGTGGGGTCGTTTGAATTTTGTGCTCAGAAAAGTCTCAGATCTATACAAATCTGGTCTTTTTCTGAGTCCACTGGCATCGCTAGCTCTAAATCCATATTTTGAAAAATGCTTCTAAATTTAATTAAATCTAATAATAAATTATTTTTCAGGAAAATAAAATAAAACAAATAATTAAATGAAGAAAAACAAATTAAATTAAGCAAAGAAAGATATGCTTACCTCTAAGGACCCGAAATCGGGAGTTTCGAGCTTCGATCAGGTCGCTCTTTTGATTAGCGTCACCATATCCTTTTTTTAATGTCTTTGCTTGTTGGAATTGGTAGATATAAAGTTCTTTGACTTAGATCTAGAGTTCCTAAGGCATGAAGAAAAACTGAGAATTTTACCTAGGCATTTCTTGGGATTGCAAACAAATTTCCCTTAGTTTTCTAAAGGTTTTGAGATCTCCAAATGTTGAATATAAATTCTAATATTTTCTGTGATTTTTACTAATTGTTTAGAAATTCTCTAAGGGGTTTTCCTATTTTTTAATATTTTTTGGCTATTTTTTAATTTCAAAAATTTCTAAGGGATTTTTTTTATCTCATTTTTTCCTTTTTCTTGGTCTCCTTTTTGGGTTATTGAGGGTGGTATTTATAGGATTCAATAAGTGATTTTTTTTTTTTTTGTTATTTTTTCAAACTATTTTGGATTTATCTTGAAGTTTTGGCCTTATCTAATTAAAGAAAACATGTTTATTGCATCATCAAGCCACACCTGAGCCTGGCAGGCCATGTCACGGCCCGGCTCGCGGCTCGACACGTGGGTCTCACAATGACTAAATTTTATTTGTTGGATCTTTTTATCCGTAAGTCCGATTCTGACGATTCTTGGACCGTTGGAAAGCTCTTGGGCTCTACTTCAAGTTGAAATAGGTTTTGGTTAGTATGGAGCTATTATATTGGCTTTAGAGTACCTATGATCTGCTAGAGTTTGTGTGGTCCTTTAAGCTCATAATAGAGGTTTTTAAGAGTTCCCCTAGCCATAATTTTGAGGGGGTGTCTACAGGTAACCCTGTTAACCCTTTTTGGTTGTGTTATATGCTCAGGTATCATAAGATTTTACAACTCAATTGGCCTAGCTCGTCAAGACCATTTTGAATCTTGGTATGAATAGTGTCAACTTTGGTCCCTCTAGACCATTCTCCCACTGGAGTTTAATGTTCTACTATAATAAAATTGGTTACATACTCCAATAAGGCATTTAAATTGTCACAAAAACCCAACAATACCTCTATGCCAAGATAGTCATGAAGGGACCCAAGATCTTTCATTGTAAGTTCTCTTTCAAGTTAGGAAATATACCATTCTAGAATTATCACTTGTAATAATAATATCAACCTTGAGGAGAAGGATAATGGTGCCTTGCAAAGTGCGATAAAAAAAATGGAGATGAATCATTTATACTGCAATAAACTCATAACAATAATAAGTAGGTGCTAAATTGATCGAACCAGACTCGATGTGCTTGCTTGAGACCATATAACGCCCCAGACATGACTTGGACATCCTGAGTTGACAAAGCCATTAGGTTGGTCCATAATTGCATATTCCTTATGAAAGCAATGCAGAAAAGCATTTTGCACATCAAACTATTTGATATGCCAATGATGAACAGTAACTATGGTGAGCACAATCCAAATACTAGCAGGTATAATAACATGACTGAATGTTTCAAAGAAATCAATTCTAATAACCTTATTGTATCCTTTAGCAACTAGCCTGACCTCAAGCCTTTTTAGACCATCATCATACTTTGATTTTGTCTTATAGACCCAACGACAACCAACAAAATACCCAGAAGACACGAAAGTAATCCCAAGTAGAATTAACATGTAGAGCTTCAATTCATTGCATGATGCCAACGAAGATGCCCTAAAGCAGACTTGATGGACTTAAGTTCAAAAGAGAGAGTTTCAAAAGTGGGAGCATTTGAGGCCACTGCCATAGATGAAAGAATCCAAGATCTTTGAGTACCATCGTGATTTCTCGTAACCATATCATAACGAGGGTGTTCAGGGGCTGATGAAAAATTAGATTGGTTGGTTTTTTGTGTGAGAATATTTTCATCACCATGAACATGTGCTGCATCAGTTTGAACATTTTGTATTGGTGTCATAGTGATGATATATTTCTCTACAAGAGAAGTTAGAGAGATATCATTATTAAGGAGTAAAGTAGCGGGAGGAGCATAAATATCTAGGGTATCCCTTTGGGTGGTGTATGGGGAGGTAATGAATCAAAAGAAGATGAAGTTTTATGTCAAATTCATAACACTCAAGACTATTCTGCATAAATAATCAGCTCCCTCTGAACCTGTGCACTGTCAAACAAAGAATTTGGGTTAGCATATGGAAATATTTTCATCGACCATGTCTTGAAATATAGACTTGTCATGTGGGTTGATACAGATATGTGTAGCCCTTATGCTAAATATTGTATCCTAAAAGTATACATGGAAGATAACCGGGATTGAATTTATCTGCAAGTTTCGAAGTTATGGAAAACACTGACACCCAAAAACCAGAAGTTAAGAATAATCTAGAAAACAACTAAATAATGAAGAGTATGATGAATCCTTTATTAAAATGGGCAAGAGAATCTTGTTTATTACAAAGACAGTATCATGAAAAGGTTCAGTTCAAAATTGTTTAGGAATTCTCGTATGAAACATCATTGTAATACTCAATTCCACAATATTTTTAGGATTCCTTTTAGCTATTTTATTATTTTCCCGAACATGATATATGTCGCATATGTCTATTATCACTAGATAAGGATAAAATTCTTTATTAGCGAACTCACTGCCTCCATCACATTAAGAATTTTGAATTTGTTTTTCAAATCTCTTTTCAACCATACGATGAAATTTCATGAATGCAGAGAAAAATTCATATTATCTTTTCGAAGGATAAATCTAAAAAAAACGAGTATAATCATCTACAAATACCACAAAAATACGATAACTCTTATTAGATAAAATTGGAGCAAGACCCCATCAATATGAATAATCTTATAAAGAGGTTCTGTAGAAGTCTTAACATTATTACTAAACAGCAGTTTACAAGTTTTCCACATCTGACAACTAACACAAACAGAGTGGGATTTATTCCATGCATCAACATTAATCAATTGTTTGAGATTCTAAATAACAAATTACTTTATTTTAAGGATGTTCAAACCGTTGATGCTAGATATCTTCTAATATTCTTTTATTCCAATTAGAAACTAAAGCTTGTATCACATCCTCAAGTGTGTGCAATCTGCCCTTTATACTCCCTCTGGTCAGAGCTCTCCTTGTGCTCCTTTTCTTAATTAGAAATTTATTTAACGAGACCTCGAAAATATAAGGAAAATATTTTGTAAACTGGCTAATAAATAATAAATTATTTTTATCTCTGGAAATAAAAGAATATTAGAAATATTAAATTTTCAAAACCCAACATCAATTTTTGCATTACCAACATATGAAATAGTCAATTGCTCGTCAATCATGATTGTATTTGTACCACTATAAGGGCAAAGGTTTTATAGTTTGTCTAGGTCTCTTGTCATATGAGTTGAGGCACTAGTGTCTGGGAACCATTTTTACTCTTGAGAATCTGTTATAGTCACTGCAACAAGAGCTTGAGGAATGTCTTCTACTTAATGTATATAATTAAATCGATTCCAACACTTTAATACAGTATGTCTAAATTTTCTACGAATTTAACATTTTTTTTGAGGTTTTTGGGATGTCTGTTACATATGGGATTTTCCTAGCAACCTTTTATTTGGAGATATTAGACGCTCTGAAAAATGCGATGCTTATATTGATTAACATGTTTAAATAAACATTAAACTCTAAACAAATAACCAGAGGACATTACACTCGTGGTCACATTCTCCCATCCATTTCATATCATAGAAACACAAGTTTTTATATCATATACTGGGACAATTTACATCAGTCTAAATCTAGACCAAATACCCTTGATTCAGGCCATGCAATTCTCGGAAAGAAAACATACAGATGCACTTAAATAAAATACAGTACCAAGGGTATATTTACCCATATACCTGAACTAAAATATAGGGGTACTGTTTGTGAAGCCTACTTCTTCTTCCTGGAAAGAAAGCCCTTGAGAAAGGCCCTCAGTTGTTGGAACCAAAAAATACCACAAGCCACCCTTGAGAAAAGACAGCCACGACCCACTCTCTTCCAAGGAGCATAGTGATGCTGGTGACTATGTGGAATAAAAAATATTGGGAGAGAAAGAATGCCCCAGTAATGATTCAAAAGATAAACTTGGACGATTTTGTTCTAAATGTCACACTTCTCACTCCACTAGAAGAGCGACATTTAGCAAGGCAAGTTGTTAGTGCGTATTTTTGACGCACTAATTCCCCGATACGAATAATAGAGGAGGTGGTTGCGAGTCATGCTTGTAGGTACCAGCCACACATATAGACTACGGAAGCCGCACATGAACAAGCCATATTTTGAAGAGCCATGATAAAGATGTCATCTTTGCCCCAAATCAAGTATATGAGTCTCCTATGATGATCCTAGGATGCCTTCCAAGTTTCTTCGAATTCAGGGGTGAATAGAAGAAACATGTACCAAATCGGTTTTTGGCCGAGGCTACTAGCATAACCATGGTGCACCGTAGCTAGAACTCTACTTTAGAAACCTTTAATAAATATGGAATCACCGTCAAAAAATTCAACAAGTCGAAAAAAACAACTCAGTCGAATGGACCTTTCTAGGTCTTACTTTCCAAAAATGCAAGCTTTTTACTGTTCACTTGAACCCCTCTGAACCAGTTACTATTTCATAGTAACTGTGTTTTCAAAAAACAAGGCAATTTGTGCAGTATGTTTTCCTCTCGTTTTGAAGTGGATTGACCTCAAATTCGAGTATGTTGTTCCTCTCACCAAAATCTACGATTTGGGGAGTGGCACGTGCGATGGGGACTCTCGCATAAGGAGAAATATTAGAGAGAAGTTCACTAAAACTGCACTAATTGTAGAAAGCTCAAAGGGTTTCATTTTGAGTACTTAATTAGCTAGAAATGGAGGCTAAGAAGGCATCCTGTTAATCTCAAAAGAAGGTATAACTTTCGGTCACCTGAATTCCATTTTTTGGTGACCTTCAAAAATAAAAAATTGATCAAATGGACTCCAAATCGAGGGGTTTTCCTTGCAAAACGATTGCAACAACTTCCCATTCGATTTGTGATAAGAAACATAATCGAGAATGCGGCGAAACGGGCAATATTAAAGATCAAAGATTGCAAGTTTATGGGTTTGGCCGGATTTTGGGTTCATTATCAAATGAAGCCACAAAAATACATATTAAATCAATTGTCTCGAGAAGACCAACATTTCTAAGATGTTGGATCATCCAGAATATCGCCGCAAAGTGTCGAAAATAGGCTCGAACCATAGAAAAGGCAAGATGCCCCTTTAAGGGATGGTCTTGTCATTTCTACAAAAGTATGTAGGGGCATAATGATCATTTGATAAAAAAAATCACTTTTTAATTGTTTTTAATATATTGTTTAGCAATTAGTCATAGTATTGAGCATCCAGTCTTGTTTGATGATGACTTTATATAAGTTCTTTTTCTGCATTTGTAAGCCTAAGTAGTAAGGCATTAAAAAGAAAGGTGCAAGAACTTGAAAAATTAATCATTTTCTTGTGTGTGCCTTCACTTTTCACTTCAAAGAGAGGAGAGAATATTTTTACGCTTGAGAGCTACTCTTTGACTACCAATCCTAAACCCTAGACCATAGTCTCGACCCAACCCTACTATACTCAATAGACCAACAACCCTAAACCCTACACCGTAATCCCTACCCAATCCTACCATACTCCATAGACTACCATTCCTAAACCCTAGACCATAGTTCCTACCCAATCCTATCATATCAACAATCCTAGATCCTATACCATAGTTCCTACCTAATCTTACCATACCCCATAGACTATTAAAGACCTACCTATTCAAAGTTCCATACACCATAGTTCACCTAGGTCCATACCATCCAAACTATATACCTCTTCCACCAAGACCCTAGCCATTCTCAAGAAGGACTCAAAGCACATCGGGACCGCACCTAACATCTGAGCTCAAGCTGTCGGTTTGCCACTAAGTACTCGGTCATTTTCTCTCTCCTCCTATCTCCTTCTTTACCATCTTCTTTTTTCTCTCTCGTTCTCATCCCTTCTCTCCCTCTCTCTCTCTCCTCCCTCTACTAGAGAGGCATGTGACTGGGCCACCCACCTCGCTCTCTCTTCCCCTCTTTTTCTCTCTCCCTCTCTCTCTCTCCCTTTCTTTCTCTCTCCCCCCTTTGCTCGAGAGGTAGGGAACTAGGCCACCCACTTCCCTCTCTCTCTTTCTCTTTCTCTTCTTTCCTTTCTCTCTCCCTTCAAAGCCAGTCAGCTGGGCTGCCCAGCTTTCCCCTCTCCCCCCCTCTCTCTCTCTCTTCCCTCACGTAGGCAGCTAGGCCGCCCACCTCTCCCTCTCATACTCTCTCTCTCATACTCTCTCATTTTCCCTCTCTTCTATTCTCTCTTTATCTCAATCTCATACTCTCTCATTTCCCTCTCTTTTATTCTCTGTTATCTCTTTGCATCTCTCTCCTTACTCATTCTCACCTTTTCCCTTTTACCTCCCACCTCTTCTTTCTTTTTCTCCTCTCCCCTTCTCTTTTTATTTCTCCTCTCCTTTCTTCTTCTCCTCTTCATCTATTTTCCGTCTCTATTCTTTAAGGAGGTACGTGCACTAGGTCAACCTTGGAGATCTCAAGTGCCCAAGAAGTTCGTTCCTTTTCGTCGTACCTCCGGGGTATTAGGTTTCGGCCTAATACCTTTCCTTAGATAATCGGAATAAGTTCTGGGGGAGGTGAGGACATAAGGTTGCAAATTTTAGGGTGGTTGTCACGACCCCTACCATACATGCTGGAGGGTAAAAGGGTACGGGATCACGACAGTGGTTCTCTTCTCCTCTTTTTTCATCCCACTCTTCTCTTCCTTTTTTATTTCTACCCATAAGGAGGTCTGTGTACTAGATCAACATTGGGGCTCTCGAGTGCCCAAGAAATTCGTTCCTTTTCGCCATACCCCCTAGAGGAGGCAATGCTATAAGGCAGCAGGATCCTTGGGTAGTTTTCTTTGTCTTCTTCCTCTTGCTCCCCATTTCTCTTATTTCTTTCCCTCATCTATTCGTTTCTATCCCCATCTAAAGCCCGAGCTTAGCCTGCCTAAGCCTATCACCTACACTGGCAAAAGGGACGAAACCAAAGGGGCTCTCAACCCCAAATTCATAAAGATGAAGGTGTGAAGACAGACAGGTGTCGTGTGTTGTGAAAAAGGAGAGAACTCCAAACCGTACCAAGAATGCCGGGGGGGCTTTCCTAAGTGATCTAAGAGGGCTAGCCAAGCCTGGACGCATCCCTGAACCCACCGAGCAAGGTAGGTGCCTAAATCCCTCGCCACTAAAATCTCTCTCACTCCGTTGACACGTATCTGCACACGGACAGGTGCACACGCGACATACATGCACAGTCCCCGTGCTTTTACGAGAGAGTGTCCTTGGGCCAAACCTCTACTAAGCCATCGAAACGACAAGGATGAGGCCAAACCACCTGTGTTTCTATGATATGGAATGCGGGGGCGAATTTGGCCCCGAATGTGTTGTTATCTGGTTAATAATTTGGAGTCTATTGCTCATTTAAATATTTCCAATCATTATCGCTGACACATTTTTGGAGCATCTACATAGTCTCCAGAATCATCTGGAGCTACATTTGGTTCAATGACATGGGTAATGTAGCTCAATCCAATGGCCCGAACGAGGCATATCACATTGTTATCAATTTCAGGCTCTAGATTTTCCTGGAGACATGCTGACATGGTCTAGGGTCTTCTTTTGACTCTCTCTCTCATATAATTTTTTAGAAAGGAATAGAAAAGGATTTCGTTTGTACTTTTGTTTTAGCTAAAAGGGTGGGATCAAAAGGGATAAAGTTGATCTAAGGGTTAGAAGACATACTATGTGGGATCTCTATGCGACCATATATGTTTTCATACCCTAGGTGTACTGAGAAATGAAACCTTAAAAAAAGGTTTATGGAGATATTTTCTATTTAACTTTCTCTTCTCATTCTTTAATTTTTCTTCGTATCCCTCACTGAACTTTTTTGTCCTTAACATATGCACATTTATTTTAGAAGCTCTCTATCTCTCTCTGCATAGCTAAGATATGTCCATAGATAGCATATGTGACCTACATACACTCTTAAGATGTTCTTCCTTGAAAGTCACGTACCCTATATTCTTCGTCACCTACCTAAATTCTCTCTAGCAATAGGGTTCAATATTATTCTTGTGATAACTGTCCACCGAATTGTGGCTTAATATGGTATAGATAATATCCTAAAAGACACTTTTAGCAAGAATAAGAGGAGGCATCTTCTCACTTAATATCTAACACAATAACAGGAATATTGAGAAGATTCCCTAGTCCTATTGGAGCATACTATCCATTTGCTCCCTTAGGTAAGATCCAAACTAGTGTTTATGGGACTCCAAATTTGTTAGATGCAACCTCCTTACCCTAGTGATCAATTTTCAAAAAGACAAAACAGCACTCAAATTCTATGGGTACCTAAACAAATTAAAGTAAAAATATTGAAGGACTATTCCATTTTTTGATGGATAGATCCAAGTGCTTTAAACTCATTTCAGTTTTTTCTCTTGGTAAAAATTAATTATCTGGTGATGCTCTAGTGGATCTCAAAATTTTAAAGTTGAAAAAACAACAAAATCCTCTTCAATGCCTCTACTGACTCAAAGAAGTAAATTTACACTATGATCCTGCGGGAGCATAACATGCACTCTCGTATAGGGCACCTACGATGGTAATTGTCCCTCTAGATATTTGCTGTTCGTGTATTTATGCAATACCACAAGGTATTGCATTATTTGTATAAGGTTGAAAAGTCACACCGTCCATTTTAGTTTTCTAAATTGCACATATCAATGTTTAAAAGTAGCACGTCTTTTAAGACATCGAAACAATACCATTCATCTAAAGTGCATACGCTTGCCTACAAAAAGACCATTTATCTTTGGGTGCGGACTTTATCTTTGGGTGCAATCAAGTTAGAGCCTACCTTCGAATAATGATGAAAAATATGGTTTCAATATTGAAAATCTTTATGATAGCCTTCAAATACATTTCCATATTATCTATAAAATTTAAAGATAAAAAAATAGTGTATATCAATATATCTATGAAAACTTGAAAATCTTAAAAATTGACTATCCAAAAATACATCACAAAATACACTATTTCCAAAACTTAAGATCCATTTTTTCTCATGTCCATGCATCTCGATATATCAATTTGAAGATATTTCGACACCAAAACAACCTCTTCTAATGCAATGTTTTAAGTTGGCTCAAATTTGAGTATTTAGAGCCTCGACTCTATATAAACTTTTCCCTATTATCTTTTGTACATAGAAGTCAAAATCATTACTCCTAAATTTCAAAATGAATGGTTGTAAGAATGTTATTGAATAAACACAATTCCAAAAAAAAAAAAATTCTCAAACTTCATAACTCATCCCAAGCCATCCAATTTGATATGAATTAATGCATCCTTACTTCTAGAAATTAAGTTAACCTAGTATAAACTTTTAACTTTGCAATTAGGGGAGTAATGGGTATTATACATGACACAGTATGCAAGGTTAGTCCTCTAGCACTATTTGGAAATGATAAATGATTTTTCACTCATCAAAAACTACATTCATTCACAAAATGCTGATTCAATAATACACGCTTTATACTACATCATTTATGCTCTACTAAATTCTCCTGGTATTCTTCAAAGTTCCAAAAACATAAAGATACAAGAAAACCATTAATAAGGTCCCAAACAAAGTATCTCTGACGAATATGACAACGACACAAGACTTGCTGGAGAACCCAATGCCTGGTTCAAGACCCATGCAGGGAAATAAATAAAGAAGCATGACAAAAGAGAACCTCAAAATGTCCTGATTCCACAATGCAAAAAACAAACCACTTTGTCAACCCCGACTGATAAATACAATAGCATAAGCCTTGACTGCACTTTCGCTGTTATTTACAGAGAGAGAGAGAGCGAGAGAAAACGGATAAGTTGGAATTACCTATTGATTCAACAAGGCAAGGGAGAAGTGAGAGAGACTCCAACATCCAGAAGCAAAATGCGATGGGCACTAGCAGTTGATCCCACACTGACCTTGAGCAGTACTGGTTCTGGAAGTGAAGGGATCAATCCTTACCCAAAGCAACGAGAAGATGGAAGCCAAGAGAATCGACCACACAATAACAATGGTGGGTGTTCGGTTTTGGCGACCCAACAAACCCTTGAGGAAAGGGTAGAGATGAACAATAACCCAAAGAGCAAAAAAGAGCTTACCAAACAGGGGACCCCAAGATTGGTATCCACTGTTTATAGCATAAGAAACACCAGCTACTATTCCCACCATGTTTATAAGAAGCACAGTTGTGGGAGGGATGAGAAGAGCGGTCCATTTGAAAACGTAAAGCTCAGCAAAGTCTCCATCCTCATCTGAGGCCTTTGATGTAACCGTGAAGTTGGTATCTATACCAGCAAGAACTTTAAGAAGGCCTTGAAAGACAGCAAAGAGATGGGCAGAGGTACCACCAATAACCCAAAATTGCTCATTTCTCCACCAATCCTCGATACCTACTCCACTCCATCGAAGCTCCAAGATACCGGTGGAAAAAATGGAGATAAAGAGAAGGATGAACCACATGCTAGCATAGTTGCTTATCTGCAAACCAGGAGAGTCAATTTTTTATTTTGATTTAGCCCCAAGAAGAAATAGCTTGTTCTCTCATGCATCTGTGTGTGTGCGCGGAAGCATAAGCACACGTGTATCAACAAGAAGAAAAGTCAAAGGTTCAACGCAAAGTGAGATAAAGAGAGGTACAAGTAAAGCTTTAATAAAAGGTGAGATAGAGAGTACAAACCGCAGGAATGATGAATTTCCCAGTAAGTAGACAAACAGCAGGGAGAACACAGTATGCAACAAGGGGCAATGAGGTGAGTGGGTAAACAATGGTATTGATATAAGCCAGTCTCTCCAAAACCTTCAGCCGGCCACTGTAGCCATACCATATGGGGCAATGCCTACTGAGAAGAATCTCAACTGAACCCAAAGCCCATCGAAGCACTTGGTTCAGACGATCAGAAAGATTGATAGGTGCAGACCCTTTGAATGCTGGTCTTGGGGGCATGCAATAGATGGAAATCCATCCTCTCGCATGCATCTTAAATCCAGTCAAGATATCTTCTGTGACCGATCCATAAATCCACCCAATCTAGATGAAATCCATAAATAAGTATTCAATTTAGTTGTCCAAGAGAGAGAGAGAGAGAGATAGAGAGAGAGAGAGAGAGAGATCGACTGTTTGTGGCTAAACTGCAGAAGAAATACCTCTTTTCCCCATTCAGTTTTGTCTTCATAACCACAGCTGATTACATGGATGGCTTCTTTCAGGAGTGATGCAGGATTTGTAGATGGGGGAATGCCACCTTGTTCCATAAAGGTGGATGCGATGAAAACAGGGGACTGGCCAAACCTCTTCTCTAAGCTCTTCTGAGACATAAGGAGGGACTTCTCATCCTCATAGCCTGCAACAAATGTAACTTCTGAGGTTAAACATAAGATCACTTTGATGAAATGGTTGCGGAAACTCGATTAATATTTGGAAGAGTAGAATAACTAAAAATAGTTGAAAATGCTTTAATCAAAGCAGCCACATATTCGAATCACCAAATGTAGCCAGATGTGAGATCATTGACAAATGAACACCAAATTCAATTCTAGATAGTAGCCATAAATTATTCATTGGCACAATGACATTTTATTCTTTGTAATAAAATGACAATTTATTAATAACAAAATGTTGTTGAATTGTCATTTTCGTTTTCTTGACAAATATTTATCATAGTCAGGTGACAATCTTTGTTTATACAAAACTACGAATGTAAAGCTGCTTTTGTTATGTCCAGATTTTATAAACCATCAAAGAAAACAAGGACACAATACTAGATCATCATACGTACAAACATTTCCAAGACTTACAAGAATTCAATACTCCAAGTAACCCAGTTCAGTGGGAATCAATTTGGTCATTTTTAAATAGAAGAAGAGAATTATGTCATTTTATAAAGGTTGTGGTTTATATAAGGCTCCAACCTTAAACCATCAAAGTAAGGTTCACCTCCAAACCTTGCCGAAAGATGTTGTTTTGGTGCCAAAAACCCTCGTAAAAGTCAGGAAATCTATTTTCACCCCTAATTATAAAATTTGAAGATGCCAACATTGCTCAGATCAAGCAGATCTACAAAGACTTGAGAATCATGAAAATGGCAATCCAGATAATGTGCTACAACATGCACTATTTCCAACACTTGAAATCCTTTCTTTTTTTCCCCATCTCCATGCATCTCAAGGTCGAAATGATAGATTAGATGGTTTTCCGATGTCAAAACAACCTTTTCCTTGTTTTTTTTCTGTAGTATAAAATTGATACCTTGTAAAAACTTTTTCCTTTTTTTTTTTTTTAAATGTTATAAAAACTTTTTCCTTTGTATAAAAGTAATGGATATTTTGCTTAACTAAAAGACCCTATACCTTCTACAGCTTCCTCCATGTCATCCATGTTGAAGATGGGAATAGTGGATTCAGTGCGCGCAATTGCTCGCTTTTTGTCAATGTACTTTTTGTTCTTTCCCCTCTTTCTTGGACCACAACAGCTTTTGAAGACGATGTTGGGCTCTAAATCAGCCTCAGTCAGGACTGGGTCATACCCATACAAAGCTTGCCTGTTGAAGCAACACCCAGTTCCCACATACACTGGACCCTGAATGCCATCCAGACCCTTCAAGTTTATCTGGACAACACAAAAATGAAATATGTTAGCCACTGGTCTCAATACAACACTCTCTCTCTCTCTCTCTCTCTCTCTCTCTCTCTCTCTCTCTCTCTCTCACATTACCAGCCAACTAACTAGCACCCACTTCTCTCTCTCATTACGAGCCAACTAACTAGCACCCACTTGTATTCTATCCTCACCATAGCAAAAGTAGGCACTGGATAAGTGCTCTGGTGAAAGGTGATTCAATAAACAGGGTTTGAACTTTTTCTCTCACCAAATAACACAAAAAAAAAGTGTAAGAGCAATACATACATCAAAAAAGACAATGTTACGATTAGCATATCGATCGTGCAGATCGATGCCATCGAACCTCTGTGGGAACTGAACATAGCAGGTTTTCTTTCCAAGGACGGGGTCCATCATGAAGCACATCGCTTCACGAAGAGCTTTGCTGTTATTGAAGTAATGATCACAATCCACATTTAGAAGGAAGGCTCCATTGGTTAAGACAGCCGATACTCGAATCTGAAAATAAAAAAAAAGGCATTAAAATGTTAATTTACTCTCTCTCTCTCTCTCTCTCTCTCTCTCTCTCCCTCTCTCTCTCTCTCTCTCTCTCTCTCTCTCTCTCTCTCTCTCTCCATATATAGATATATATTTATATAGATATATAGATATAGCTACACTGCTAACTTAAGTGAGAAAAATATACCAAAGCATTCATTGCCCCAGCTTTCTTATGATGCTGAAAGCCTGGTCGCTTCTCACGAGAGACATAAACAAGACGAGGGAGCTCATTCCCATCTGTATCAAGTCCACCACTATGGCCCAAAAATACCTGATTGAAAAAGAAAAAAAGAAATGCTAAGTAGAAATAAATAGGAAGGACGGTGATGTCACAAGTAGCAAGTGAGAAAGTTTGCCCAGGCCCCCTGTGGTTCCCATGGCAACATTACATATCAAACTCCAGAGAAAGAGGGAGACATAAATATGCATGTGGCGCTAGCAATATCTACCTGAATCATGCCAGGATGATCTCTAGGGTTATTTCCAGGCCATGGAGTTCCATCCTGCATTGTCCAACCTTCCTCAGGGGTCTTCTGTGCCTTGGCAACTAAAGCATTGATTCTTACTTTGAACTCCTCGTATTCCCTCTAATTAAGAAAAAAATATCACATTAATAATGCATTATAAAGCCAAAAATTAATTTATCCAAAATATAACCAAATTGAGTCACGACTCACGAATATGCCCAAAATATTAAGCCAAAAGAAATATAGAATTCTGACACAATTCCCAAAATGATAGACCGGAAAAACCAATAAACTGAAGCCAAAAACCTCAAAAAAAAAAAACAAAAAAACCAAATGAGATATTTAGACCCACAAAAATTATTATCAAGCACATTCATGCACAAGATTCAAATAAAAGAATTATAAATTGGTACCTTCATTGCCCGCCGTTCTTTCACAAAAGATGGCTGTATTTTGTCCTTCAAGTAATCTATTTTCTGAGCAAAATAAAATTCAGGAGCCCTCGGTTCAATGTTATGTTTCTTGCAGAAAGGTACCCACTTTCTTGCAAATTCAGATGTCTCAGAAAGGGCTTCAAAAGTTAACATTGCTGAACCATCATCAGAAACATAACAGGAAACCTTGTCAACAGGGTAATCCACAGCAAGAATGGAGAGCACAGTGTTTGCTGTGACAAGGGGGGGCTCTTTCAGAGGATCCACCGTACTAACAAAAACATCAACAGGAGCTAATTGGGAAGGCTCCCCTTCTCTGTCATACCTGTTGAAGGAGAATTTCATAAATAAACTGAACAAAGTACAGAAGTCTTGGCAATCGTAACACCCCTTTGTTAGAAGGGAAGATATCCCGTGGACTATCAAATATCATAGCCCATTGAGGTCATAGGGAGAGAATAGAACCCATGAAAATAGGACAAGAACCAAATGGTGGTCCCACTTTCTCAGTTGCTGTCCATCATTTTATCGGACACTTAGCCTCAAAAGGGCTATAGTTTTCCATGATGGATAATGGCATCTTCTCGCTGATGGAATGCTACTCAAGAAGCAAAAACAAAGCAAACAAAGAAACAAACCTCAGAGCAAGTCTATCAAGGTAGGTTTCACGGTTGACTGGAAACCATTTTGGGAACTGATCAAGAAGCCACGACAAAGCAAACCAGATCTCACATATAATAGAGACCAGCCACAGGGGATAGGCATCATTCACAGGGTGTGTCACACGATATTGCAAGAAAAAGCCCAAGATAATCAGACGGAGTATAATGACAACCCGATAGGGTGTAAGCTGGGAAGATGGAATGGGCACGACCCTGCTTAGAGGTTGGCGAGCATCATCAGCACTGCCACCAAAGCAATAGATTATGTTAGTAACAGAATGATCCCATATTCCCTGATTCCTTCCATTAATTTAATATCATTTCTAACTGTAAGATTTTGATAATCATAATAGAGTCATAAAACTCTGAATTTCCAAGAAAAGAAGATGAATAGATAAATAAATTGAGAAGCCAGTAACTGAGACTCATCATGGCTTACATTAGCAAATCCTCCCCATTCGAACCAGTCCCTTCCATATCTCCTTTCCCATCAGTATAACGACTGGTCATCTGCATCATATTTTTTTCCTGTTTAAGTTTCCAACCTTCGACTCTTTCCTTCCAGTCAACATTTCCAAGGCCATAAGAGTTTAGGTCCTTGGTTGGATCAACAATTCTGACAGGCACTGTTTCAATAGAGAAGCAGTTTAGGGCATTACTTACCCAAAAAAAAAAAGTAGTAGTTTAGGGCATTGATTTAAAGAAGCCAAAAGCTATAGAAATGTAGCTGTAAGTGTGATTGTTATTCTTCTACCAAAGGAAGTGGCAAAGCTACCTGGCAAGCTAGGATCGATATAAGGAAGTGAACGTTTCTCTCCAGAGCTTAATGGACCTGAATTTAGTGTTGCCATGGGTTGGTGTTCAGGTGTGGCATCTGGTATTTCTCCTGACATCTGAAAGAACATGAAATGCATGAGCTAGGATAAAATAGAGTAAAATATTTGAGCAAAATCGAGTAGCATCAACATCCAAGTGAAATCCATAAGAAGAAAACCTTTTGATCAGAGAGGCATTAAGTCGAGGAAGAATTGCTAATTTCCTGTAATGTAGATTTTATGAAATCTTCTAGTAGTTAAAACCATTGCTATCAACACAAACTTTTCAAATAATGAAACCAACAGAAAGATTTCTCTAATATCCCCACTAAAATCAAAGTCATCTATAGACTGGGCGGTCTTCAACAAATCTTCCAAACATTTTCATTTGGAATCTTATGGCTGGGTTTCAAGCAAGACCAAATCATATCCAGAACAAAAACACTTCAGCAAGTGTTACTGACAAAAGAAAAGAGACATAGTTCAGTAAGTAAAGAAAACTATGTCTGGATCACACTGATTAGCCTTCTAAATATAGAAGCTAGTTATATGAGAAACTACCATGTAAAATTTGAGTATCACAAATGTGAGGTCAGTAGACTTTCACCAAATACAACAGGGTAACCAAATGAAAATGCAGCATGTTTCCCGTAAAACCAAAATTTCACAATCCTCCAACCCGACCAAGAATAGGATCCTTTATCGCGATTTAGAATTAGGCCTCCTGCATGAAGCTAAACACTGCAAACCTCAAACCTGAACCCTCCTCTCCCTCACATACAACTTCAAGGTGGTGGTGCTAGGAGTAGCAATGATCATATGAAAAACCACAAAAGGCCCAAAGATCTCAAGAAGAATTCAACAGGGCTATTAAGGTCATAGTATAACAGAAAACACCATAAAGGCAGTTCCATGGCATGAATAGTATTTCAAAACAAAACAAAAAAAACCTGAATTAACAAAAAAATGGGGGAAAACAAAAGAGAGAGAGAGAGAGGGGGAAAACAAAAGAGAGAGAGAGAGAGAGAGAGAGAGAGCATTGCTTTCAATACATTTTACACTAACATCCACAAATAAACTACAGATCATGAAAAAGTAACAATGAGTTGTTTTTTGAGAAATGTTGACTTAAAGCAACAATGAGTTGTTCAAAAACATAATCTAAATTCTCACAAATTCTGTGGGGAGGCGTATACCTGCTGACCATTGGTGAGAAGGGGTATTGGTTGTTGAGAATTGGGCCCGGAAGAAGCCGATAAATTAGCATCTTCACCCTGTCCATACATCTGCCACTGCCGCTTCGAATTGCCATTCCCGCGATAATTGAATTCATTTTCCAAGTCATCAATATCCTCTTCGTCATCATCACCCTCAACTCTGGGACTCCCTAATGAAATTTTGACAAATATAGAACTATGTAAACCTAGCCCATTTTATAAATTCTTTTGATAGTCATAAATCCAATCCAATATTTGAAACAGTCAAAGAGGATTCTTTTTTCTTAAATCAAAGACGATAGTATAAACAGAATTCTTGTCAGGAAAAAACCAGTCACTCAAACTACTCATATAAGAGACACATGATATAGATACAACACTAACACATAAGCTTACCCATCTTTTTTCTTTTGACAGTCTTAAAGCTGACCCCAGTATCAAAGACCATCAAAGACAGTAAAAATCATGTTCCAGAAAATGTAGTCACCATAACTTTTACATATATCAGATGCTTGTGATCTAGAGAGCACAAACCAGCTTACCTTTTTGCCTCTTGTATCTAGTTTTGCATTGAGGACAAGACTGGTTCCCATCTTTCCTCTCATACTCGTAGCAAGGGCGACAAACTGGGAAGGCACACTCATTGCAGGCCACAAATGGCTCCCCTGAAGCTGTGAGCCCCACAGTGTCTCCACATATTTGACATACTTGGGAGTTCAAATTCTTAATAGGCTTAGGCTGCATTCACAACAAAAGAGAAGACCCAGTGAGAACACTGAAGAAAACTGTGAAACATCTACAAAGTTCTCGATCAAAAGCAAACCCTTGAGTGTACATTACATGTTGTTTTCTGAATTTTAGCTCAAGTTCTAGTCACCAGATTTCTGGAGTGATAGACCCCATTGTACTGTAAAGAAAATCTAATAGCCCATAAATAGATTACATTAAATATAAAAAGAGATCACTCCAGTTTTTTCTGCATAGCAGAACTCACATCTACAAAAGATGCCACTTTTATTGATCAGATGAATCAGAAAGACGGAATCAAGCAAAGATAAGAATTATTCCATATCAAAACTCAAAATTAAAAAAAAAAACCATGACAATAGAGAACTTAAAATATCAACACTGATTAGATAATAATATGTAACATACGTAAACAGGGAATAATGAATTTCCCATGCGAGAGAACCTGCATTCTCAACTAGATATGGTCAACATAATTCAAAACAGATATCAAATAATGGATTTCCCATGCGAGAGAACCTACATTCTCAACTAGATATGGCTCAACGCAATTCAAAACAGATATCATGTACCAGATCCGGCAGAAATACAGCAGATCGTGGCCAACAACGAGTAACAAGAGGCACCCAAATGGGTAAACAGGAAGATCTAATATCATGAAAACAATAAGACACTAGCTAAGAATTCATCTAAGAAACCAAATATTTATCTCCACTTCCACTACATTGAGCTCAAGTATAAGCTGAAAACACCATATATATATTTCACAATTCACTAAATTGAGCTCAATTATCACTACCCAACTCTTCATTCCAATGCATCAAATAATAAGAAAAAACCAAAAAAATTGGGGAAAAAAGTATTGAGGAAGAGGATTTTACCCCAACTTCTCCTTCATGGCGGATCATAACAAACTCATTTCTCTTGTGCGAACCAGCCACCATTCCAGCATTAGCCTCCATGACTGAAACTATCTCTTCCAAAACCAATAATCAAAACCCACAAATTCCAGAGCTTTCGTAAAGCATTCGAACCACTTGAGTGTTCAATCACAAATGCTGTATATCCACCATCGAAGCCCTAATTCCCGTTATTGGCTTGCGTTAAGCCATCAAAATGTGCAGCTCTCTCTCCCTCTATATCTGAACCCTAATTTCTATGATGGCTAAGAGCCATCCCATCAAAAGTTGCAGTCTCTCTCTACCTCTCACTTTCTTTTCTCCCTTCTTTCTCTCTGCCACTTTTTTACATAAACCCCAAAACAAAAGCCAGATATCAGAACCAGATAAGACTGGCTTAACCGGTAACGTTGCAATAAAATCTAGACCAGTGAACGGCTAAACCGGTAACACGCCCTTGCTGTGTCCAGCCTGGCTGTCGACCAAGACCGGAAATCCCCGGTCTGTGCCGACGTCAGCTTCGGGCAGCTCGGGCAGCTTGACCTGCCCGAACCAGCTACTGCTGCGATGTGTCGGCGCCTTGCCCTCCAAACGTTGAGTTAAAGAACGTTGATCTCTTTTTTCTTTTCTATAATTGTATGGAATATGTTTAATTTAATCTTATTGGTATGTTTTTTGTGCCCCTATTCTAATGGAGAAAATGCCAAGCAAAATGTTTGTTTAAGCTTAATCTATTGGTTGTCTTTTTGCCCGCATTCTCTTATGCTTTGAAGAAAATGATGGTTGATTATGTTAATAGAAAATGATGATTGTTTTCTATGTAGTTTTACTATTAGCAATTTCACTTTCACATGGAAGATTTTATATTACTAGACTACCCTAGATAGTTCTCCTCCTTTCTATCCCTCGAGTTCGTCGATAGAATATAGTTGGGCTTCTTCAATTGGTTTGGTAGGCGAAAAATTAGATGGCGTTGAGAATGGCTTAGGACCTATTGTCAAGCCCTTGATAAGGTTTCTAATTTCATTCTCACCAAAGGGTAGGCACTCAAATCCCTATTAATTTATCACATTTTAACTACCAAAAAAAAAAAATCTAATGATGTTGATGCGGAAGAGAGTAGTATTTTAAAACATAGTGATCTCGATTTATATCGTCAATTCGGATGGGAATCAGTTTGGATCCCTATTAATTTATCACATTTTAACTACCAAAAAAAAAAAAATCTAATGATGTTGATGCGGAAGAGAGTAGTATTTTAAAACATAGTGATCTCGATTTATATCGTCAATTCGAATGGGAATGAGTTTGGATCGGATGGATTTCGGGATGCTATGGGTCTAAAGCCTCCTATATCTATTTCTCTTTTTATTTTAAGCATATAATATATTTTTTAGGTTCTCTTTACATTCCCACCTCATAAATCTCTATTTTAATTTCCTTTTATTCACTTTTAATATTTTCTAGATCCCCAATTCAAACTGATAAATACCCAATCTGGATCATTGATCTAATAATCTGATACCGACCTATATGTGAACGGTTTTTCCCACCAATATGGGTTTTAAAAACAGAGAGAGAGAGAGAGAGAGCATTGAGGCATTTTAAGCATGAAATGGGGTTCTTAGGGGATCAGCCATTGCAAATGGGCATTTTTTTTTCCTTAACGCATCCCCCCCTCCACCCCCCCACCCCCCCCCCCCCCCCCCCCCCCCCCCCCCCCATCCCCAGCCACACACACATTAAAAAATTGAATTTTTTGAGTAAAACACCTCCATGTTTTAACCCAAGTTTTTCTCTCTGGTATAAAGACCTAGTGTAGTTTTTCTACATATTTTAGTGTCGAAATGTCTTCTTTGGGACTTTAAGGCCAATTCGACACACTTAGTGCCATATCAACTTCTTGAATCCAAGACACCATTTCAACACAAAAATGTGTCAGACTAGCTTACTGGGGGCAAGAAGTCAGCCTAGTATGTATGCCAGACTGGCTTCTTGTGGAGCAAAAGCCGTATAAAGTGTGCCAAATTGGGTTAGAGAGAGAAATTATATATTTGGGGTCATTTCGGGTCTTTTGACAAGCGAGAAACTAGGGTTAAAATGAAAGGGTATTATTGGTCCTATAAAAGTTAACTTTTCAATTGAAAGGTAAGTCCTAAATATACAAAATTCAGGGTTCACGCTATGGTTTCAGAAGTACTTAGGGGCATACTAACAAAGCAAGGGTATCTATAATTTTTCATTTTCAAAACCTTTGCTGGCACCAAAAGTATATTTATAATAAAATTTAGAAATATACACTTTGATTTGATTATTTAAAGTTACAACTTTATACAAACCGCACCCCAAACTAAATCAGGTAGACCCACCGAAACAAGGGTAACATTGAATGGTTGTGCTTACAGGAGCCAGCCCAATAAAACCCCTCAAAGGGCAATCTTGTCTTTTGGATGATAAAATATTCTATCATTTTGTTTTATTGCACCTATCGGTTGTTAACTTGTAATAATGCACTATTTTAGGGAAATATTGTAATAAGAATTAGGTTGGGGGTCACATTGTAGCATGGACTTAAGGTTTCCAATACCGAGTGTCGGTGAGAGGAGAGAAATGCATCACATGGATCTTTGTGTTTTGCTTTCTTTCGTCCTCGCATGGGTGGACCCTCATTAAAAAAAAAAAAAAAGTGACCAACTTTATCTTACATCATAGAGATAAACCAAAGTAACAAGCAACCTGAGGCCATAGCATGTGAAATATATAATGGCTAGATTACCACAATTATATTGACACCGAAGAAGGGTAACCCAATTATATTGATCTTAATAAATCTTCTTTTAGGATGTCTTAAAGCCAATGTTTAAAGAAATGGATAGGTGATCTGGATCGCCTATCCTAAAACCAGTCTAAATCAACGAATCAGCAGTCTAGATCGTTGGATCAGCCAGATCTGGCGTTAAAAATCTTTTTAAAAAGTATTAAAAATCATTATAAATGTTATTTTTTTAATTTTCAAAAAAAAAAAAATTATAGTGCATTATGGACTTTCAATATTGTTACAAAATACAAGAATGTTGACATGTTGTTTGTTGTTTGAGTGCCTGTTGATATTAATTTTGATAATAATTTTTATATAGTACTTCTAAAAAGAAAAAAAAAATACTCATTTTATGACTTTTAGTGAAGAAATGAGGGAAAAAACGATTTTTGTGATTTTTTATACTAATTTCGTGATCCCAATTGTGACTTTTGATACTAAGTTATTCTTTTTTTGTATTTTTATATTAATTTTATTATACGAATTGTGATTTTGTGAATGCCTCTCTCTATCTCTCTTAAAATTGATCTTATTTATGCAAATATTATTCATGTCACTCTTGTTGTAGAATCTCTCTCTCTTACAAACATTTTTATCTCTATTATGCAAATATTCTTTAATGTTGAAAGCACAACAACTTTTAATTATTCATGATTTTTGTATATGAAACTTAGAGCAATTGATGAGTATTTAGCATACCAAGTAAAGTATTTGGTCGAAGGAAACTTACTTATTTGCAACATTAGGGGTTGGGATTAGTGGCATATCGGGTAGCTTGGGGAAGCATTTGGGGGCTTTGCCACTATAAAATACCATTCCATCTCAAAATGAATGTAGCCATTCCATCTCAAAATGAATGTAGCCGCTTAACCTTGCAAGAGCGGGGCCAATCCATGAAAATGTGAGGCCGGCCATCTCCATCTTTAAGGGCAGCTGATGGTGAACCAAGCGAGTTAGAGTCACAAAGACTTCTAACCACCGGTTTATGAGCAGTAGATGACGAGCCAAGCGAGTCACAAGAACCCTTAACCACCGGCTTATGAGTAGTTGATAGCGAACCATGTGAGTCAAAGTCACAAAGATCCCAAACCGCCAACCTATGATCAGGTATTAGCGAACTGAACAAGTTAGAGTGGCGAAAACTTTTAACCACCAGCTTATGAGCAGATAACGAACTAAGCAAGTCAAAGTCACGAAGACTTCTAACAGCAGTCTTATAAGCAATTGGTGGTGAACCAAGCGAGTTAAAGTCACGAAGAATTTTATTTATTTTTTAGTAAGTGTGATATTCATTAAGGTAATAAAAAGTTACAGGTCACAAAGACTTGTAACCGCCAGCTTATGTGCAATTGATAGCTAACCAAGCGAGTCAGAGTCGCGAAGGCCTCTAACTGTTTGCTTATAAGCAACTGGTGGTGAACCAAGCGAGTTAGGCCTACACAGACTTTTAACTGTCGGTTTATGAGCGATCTTTAACGAAAAGGGAATCCATATAGTCAAGGTTGGAGACCAAGAAGCTTGACATGGAAAACCTGAAGGGTGCATAGACGGAGGCATGGCTTCGATATTCTTCACGCTCTTGGAGCCTGTTTCCCGATAGCGAGCATTGTGAGTTTCACGTGATGGCGTAAACATCTGGTGTTCAAAGAAACATCACGATCAGTAGAAAAGATCTCGCTACTGCAATTCAATACTTGCTGGCGTGGACTTGGATAAGTCAAGACAACTCGGAGTGGCCTACTGCCTACAACGATATCAATCTCAGGCAAAGCCATGTGTTTTAATTTGGCTTTGGAGGGTTGCAGCTTGCAGGCATGGACTTGGATAAGTCAAGACAGCTCGAAGTGCCCTACTGCTTGCAACGATATCAACCTCAGGCAAAGCCAAGCGTTTTAATTTGGCTTGGAGGTTTGCAGCTTGCATCTCTACGCTGCACCCCGTTTTTCTACTATGCCGGGCCTAACCAAAGTTTTGCTGAGAATGGGCTGGTGTGCCAGCATGGAAAGCATGAGCGAGACGTCTATAGTCCCAACCAAGAATGATGTTGCAACAACAACCATAAAAAACACTATCTTTGACGACCAGTGCATAACACAGGGGATTTCTCGTCAAGGTATATATATATATATATATATAAAGTGACTGACCCACAGGGAAACTCCTATGCAGAGAGAAGTTATTTATTTTTCTTGACCCAATCAGAGTTGAAGGGTGAACTTGTCCCCAGTAGAGTCGTCAGAGATTTGAACACTCCGAAAATGTGATGCTTAAATTAATTAACATGTTTCAAATAAATATTAAAATCCAAATGAATAACTAGAGAGCAACACACTTGGAGCCAAATTTGCATGTGCATTCCATATCATAGAAACACTGGTTTTATATATATTATTGGGAACGAACAAGTTCCAGAGGTTTAACCCCTATTACAATTTACATCAGCTTAAGCTAAGCTGAATACACTTGATTTTCGATTCTAAGAAAGAATATATACAGACGCACTAAAATGAAACACAACACCAAGGGTGTATGGACCCATATGCCTGAACTTAAACTCAGGGGTACTATTTGTGTAATCTGCTATTTCTTTGAGATTGGGCTTCAAGTGGATCAAAGTAAAAATATAATAAAGTTATCACTCTATCTATCAGATACCTTTTAGCAGAATCATATATGGGACTATTTCTTCAAGCATTGCATATATAGTATCTCTCTCTTACGCTAAACATTGTGATTCAATCTTGTCAATCCAATGGAATTGAGCCCTTCTCTAATGGAGAGATGAGGTTTATATAGATTTGTTAATTAGTAATCACAAAATCTTCAATTGAAAGCCAAAAAGTTATCATCTTCATCTTCACGTTGATTTGTGCCTTCATCTTTACACGTCAATCTTCATGATGATAATCACGCCACTTAACTTGATAATCACATGATTTAAATGGATTAGTATACACACGCCAATGTCTTTTGATGATAATCACACATTTCAGTCAATGTTCATCTTTATAATATTCAAATTCAAACTCGTAGATTCCAAATTCAACATAGACATTGTGTGAGAAAAATTAGGGGATTCTGTTTATCGAGCGTTAGTTAAGCTCTTGCAACACAATTTTGATATGCCTTCTTCAACCGATTTCAAGTGGTCTTTGAACATGAAGCTTCGAGAGATGAAAGAGGACTCAAAGATGAAAACCATGGACTAAGTCTCGCTTTAAATGGATCACAAATGAGAGAGATCCTGTCTGTCAAAAGTACCCTGTTTATACTGGAAATTGCATAAGCAAACCAGGATATTGCGGATGGAAACACTTCCAACATAAATATCATAATGCCACACCTTTTAAGGGTGATAGGATATCGAGTCAAAAATCTAATAGTCCTGGTCTCATGAGAAAATCCATCATATCTAGAGAGAAATCTCAATTTTGGTGACCAGGATCATCCTAGCTTTAACACGCGGTGTATAAAGCTTTTAAGGCTTTAACTGCCAGGGTATGCAAATGATGGGTTAAAGTATTTTTATGGAAATGAAATAATGAACTCTTTGTTGTTTCATTATTTGTTATGAGCTGATTACTGGGATGTTAAAGTATTTTTATAGATATATTTTTTGTTCTTTGGAGTCCAGAAGCTAATATTTCATGTCCACCCCGCTCTGAGTCTCACTTAGACATGATCAGTTAGGACTTAGCTCCTTGTCGAGAGTATGTAAAATTTGGGTAGAATAAATTAGAAACACATGCATCTTATATTATTTTTTTTCTTTTTTTGCATAAAAAATATACGAATATTTTATCTGTTGTTTTGATCATTATTTTGGGAGATTTCTTGTCATGTGCCCTATTTCTTAGTTTTCCCCCATTTCTCATGAAATGTTTTTCCAACCAATAATTTTTGTTATTTTTTAATTGTCCCATTAATACGACCTTACTTAAACTTTTAATGTTGTTCATAGTTTATTTTATTTTATTTTTTATATTTATTTTATTTTTACTATTTATTTTATTGGTTTATTTTTTCAGCCCTTTTTTTGGCCATGTGCACTACCTGGCAATTTCCCCATGCTTGCCCAAGTATCTCGGCTCATTTGGAGCCCAAGTCTAGAGCCCTAACCAAGTTTTCATAACTCCTTTTATTATATTTATGAGTAGAAAGTAGATTTGTCATCTATGCGCATTCTATAACTCTTAAATTCTTTGGGCACTCTATAACTCTTAAATTCTTTCATTTTTTAATATAAAAAAGGGAAATGATCATGTATATTTTGAATACACTTTGTTGTTGTGTATCATTGTTCGAAAAACCGGCTGGTCTGAACCAAAACAGGGCGGTTAGATCGATACTGGCAAGGTACTGACTCTGGTTAAGGCCAGTTTTGTGGTAATAACAGATATCCCGGTCTCTTAAAAAAAAAAACGATACCAAAACCGGCCGGTTTATTGTCGAACCAACGGTTTTAATTCAAAACAGGCCAGTTTTTGCTAACTGGTCTGGTTTACCGATATAACACCCAATATAATGCACAAAACGGTACATCTCAAATAACGGTCGTTGTTTGACACAACGGGCGTTATTTGTAACAAAACCTGTGAATCTAATTTTGCAGCCTTTCTGTATTCTAATTTCTGATTTTTTTTATTTTTGTCAATCAATTATTGCACTTATACACCAGGAATTTTCTATAAATAACAATAATTTATTGAATCAAAATCGAAGAAGAACGAGTTTTTGGTGGATTGAAAATGACGGATTCTGAAACTGTGAAATTTCCGCCATTTTGGCAATCTGAGCTTCGATACCCATGAATATGCATGGAAATGGAGGGCTTTGATGCATTATTGAAGGCTTAAACTTTTCCCTACTTCAATTTGTCGAAAAAGATGAATATGTGGGGTTGATTTCGACCGAAAGTGAGCAGCAGCGAAGAACTGTATTCAATGAAAAAAATTGATTTTTGATCCATGAATTGATTGTTGTTTTTCGAATTGATCAGTGAAGTTGATCATAAAGGCTTCATCAATCGAATACATTAGGTATGTTGATTTATCATTGAGGAAATATATTTATATGAATTTTTTTTCGCTGCATTTTTGTTTTGAAAATTTTGTGAAGTGAAATATCCACAATGTTTAGAAGAACAATCTCAATAGTGAATGGATCTTCATGAAATTTGGGGCATTTGAATCGTAATTGAAGCATCTATCATATCCCTATGTCAATTTGTTCAAAAAATGAAAGATTTGGGGTTGATTTTGACTCTAAAGTTTCTATGTTCTTTGGCTCGATTTTAGGGTTCCTAAAAAAAAATTGTTTTCTTTTAATAAAATTATGTTTTGTTTTTGTACAAATATGTTATTTGTGATGAATATGAGAAAAAATGTATATATTCTTTCTTTTTAATTTTATATATTTTTGGTGAGCTTGTTGGATTGCTTTTAATGTTATATATTTTTTTACAAAAATATGTTTTTTTGTGATGAATATGAGAAAAAAATATTCCTTTCTTTTTAATGTTATATATTTTTTGTTAGCTTGTTGAACTGTTTTAAATGTTATATATTTTTTTTATAAAAATATGTTTTTTGTGATGAATATGAGAAAAAAAAAATTCTTTCTTTTTAATGTTATATATTTTTGGTGAGCTTATTCGATTGTATTTAATGTTGTATATTTTGCTTATAAAAATATGTTTTTGTGGCAAAATAGGTTAATATCTTGAATATCTTTGTTGTCGAGGTGATTATTTTCTGGTTATGAATGCTATTTATTGATTCATGGTCATGATATTTTAGGGGAATAATCTATCAATGGCCAATTTTGCTTTTCTTTTTATGTATGATTAGTAGTGCTTCATTATTTTTCTGTAACTATTTATTTATTTATTTTTTTGTTCGTATAATGATTTTGTTTTGATCCTTAATTCCCATTGATTCAAGGTCTCATTGGTCCTCATTCCTAAAACTGTGCATCATGTTTTTGCTCTCAATCATATTTTTTTGTTCATGAATTGCTAGTTTATGGGATTATTGTTGATTTTTTCAGTTTAATGAAAAATTTGATAACTGACTATTGGTGTATTTGTTATCTGTGTTGTCAACTTCTTGTTTGGTTGTGACATTTTCTTCTAATTTATTTTTTTATTTGTTACAAGTTATCTATCATTTGTTACAACTTCATACTCCTAAAATCTGTTTATTAGCGTCTATGAAGAAAAGAGGTAGAAACTAAAAAGTGTTTTACTCATCTCCAGTGTTCGCAAAACCGAATCGGAACAGTTCATCGGGCCTTACTATGGCACAACTGCAGTATTACAGACTCTACTAGGCTTTACTTAGATTTTTCGCCTCGTAAACCCTGATAGTAAAATACAACAGTACCATGATCCCCCTCACCACTCTCATTACTACTAGCCATTGTTAGTTGGACTTTGTAACTTCATTAATTGAATTAATGTCAAAGTATAGTATTCAAATATTAATATATTTATAAAATTGTTTTAGATTTTTATTTGTAAGATAAATGTATTTAATATGATAGTGTACATTTCATATAAGCTTTTCTATTGTTTTTTTAATTTTTTTGAGGGGTTTTTTACCCATTTGAAAAAAAAAAAATTTACTTGACCGGTTAGTCCAGTTAATCGCCCTGGTTAGTCCGGTTTCGGTTCAAACCGCTGCCAGCCCCTTGACTGGTTAACCGTTCCGATTTGATTTTTTAAACACTGTTGTGTATTAATATTTTGCACCATCCATCTATGCGACTCTTCACATCCAAAAAATATGAAAACATATTAGCCTTTAATTGTCTTTTAATAAAATTATTATTTTATTATTTTTCCCTTCACTCGTGTTGGTCTCTCTCATTCCCTCCCCCTTTCTCTCTCTACCAATTTCATTTTCTTCGTCTCTCTCCCCCTTTCTCTCCCTACCAATTTCATTTTCTTCGTCTCTCTCCCCTTCTCACACTTCTCTCTCTCTCGATCACTTTCGCCTCTCTCTCTCTCTCTCTCGTGGGCCCAAGGAAATGGGCCTGGGTGTCCTTATGAAAAGGAGGTGAAGGTGTGGAACCAAATAGCCATTAAAGGAATGATGTCTTTTTCATAATACATGAATGCCTTCGTGATAACCAGATGATTTTTTACAAGGAAAAGCAACATAAGAAGGAAAATTAGGCAGGTATTCAAGCATGCTCGACATTGGTGGAACAAAGACACAATCCAAGGTAAATTTTATATTATCAAAGAGCCTTGCAAAATCCATGTTTCAGTCTGATGTCAAAGAGCTTCTAGAGTTTCGATATGATTTAAGGGATGTTTAATGCATCGAAGAGACAAGACCCTAAAGCAAAGAATGAAATTTTTTCTTTCCCAAAAATCAGTTGGATTTGCAAAACTACAGCAAAGATTGCTTAAGAAAAGAAAAACCCAAAAATTAGTTAGATTTGCATAAAGTTATGTATGTGATCTTATCAAACCCCCATCATTCATATGATGTAGCCCTTGTTGATATATTTATTTCTATTACCCTTTGTTCAGCTAAACGTTCCCAATTGGTTCGGTTCCCCTGCTTTTGATCTCATCAAGTTAGGGAGGAGGGAATACAACTTCTTGTCAATAGAAGCTATATTTGTAGACACCCGATCTCGATTGAGGAAACTACCGTGGACAAAAAAAACCCTAGCAAGCTACCTCGATACTTGAACCGTTCATACCTATCTTAACTCAACCGCAAACCAGCCTCCACAAGCCCTTGGAACACTTGGGCATAGCTAAAGGCACTTGAAAAGCGATAAGTTAGAACCAGCCTAATGGAAGCCAAAGTAAAGGACAATCCGAAAGCAGAGAGGCTAGGTGCCACTCCAAAATGGCGTTAGAGACACTCCCAATGGTGACACAAAGGTGAACCCTACATGCAGTAGACACCAGCAACCAGAATAGAGAGAGAAGGGCTCGACGCCATTCATAGTGGCGTCGATACCCCTTGAATTGCCGTCAGACTGGAAACACCTTAAAACGGGGACGGTCTGTAGAAGTGACTTAAAGTTGCGTGATTATGCTTGTCAGTACAGACTAATACCTGTCAAGACATACTGACGTGTCCACCAGTGTCAGTATCGACTTGCTTGTTGACTTTTAATTGGTCAAGGAAACATCCACTCAATCGCTGACATATGAGGCGCCAAAGTAGCCTCCAGACACCATCATCATCGCCAAAGTAGCTGCCAACATACGAGGAATTCCAAGCAGTGACGCATCCAGACCCCTCGTACAACCAGCCGTTCAGAGCACGACACATGGCATTTTGGCTCGTAGAGCAGGTCTGAATGGCACCGGAGCCATTGCAAGTGGTGCCCAGTTCTTGACACACTTGCACCTGATTTAACCATTGTGATTTGAAAGCAACTAAATGGATTAGATGACCAGTAAGGCAATATTTAATTTCGAAGGCTGCATTAAACGCTAAGTAATGGTGACCTCGTCGTGGCATCGGAGACATTCCAACTCGCATCATTAAATGGGTGGTCAAGATTGCCCCCAGAAACGATCCAAATGCCTATCTTGAGCTCGATTTCGTTATATATATGGCACTTAACCTTAGGTTAAGTGTGTGATCTTTATGTATTAAGTGTGCGAGCTCTGCCAAAGAAAACCTAGATCACACCCGAACCTTCGCCCAAGCTTCTAAACTTGAACTTTTAACCTATTCAACTGCACTTTATCCGAAGGTGACTCGGATAATCAAATCTTCTGAGCACCTTTCCACCTATATTCACTTGCTTTGTCTAAATCCAGAGGACCGGGATCAACCGTGCAACTACTCACTCTGAATCGGCGCCGACTCTGGGTGTCCTGCTTGGGGGCCCAGCCTAAGGTCCCGTATCTCTTTCTTTCAATTTTAAATCATCTTATCCATGTTTTTTCTTCTCATCCATTAATGAATCTTTATTGCTTTCTTTAAGCTCTCTCTCTCTCTCTCTCTCTCTCACACACACACACACACACACACTCATTAAAGATCCCTTATTAAAGCTCACATTCTCTTCTCTTCCTTCTTTTATTTCAATTATTAGAATTACTAAGGTTCATTTATCTTCATCTTTAATGCCTTTATAGTTATTCATGAACATGATTAGAAGTTATCTTAGATTGGCTTGGTTTTCTCTAATTTGTCTAATATTGCAGTTAACTTTTCTACTTCTAAAAAAATCTTCATTAAAATCTCTCTCACTATTCATTAAACCACTTTTAATGCTCGTCTTGAACTCTAACGCTAAGGTGTACGGAAAGTCGACTTTGCTGACGGTCCGTGTGAGATACGGTCTCATTGCCCAATTCTCTCTTGGGACGTAATTTGATGGGACCCTTTCTATATCAACTCTTTGACCTATTTGCACTCGAAACCAAGGCGGGGAATCGAGTTCTTTGCCCAAATTTTCGAGTATAAATAGTCTGGCACCCATCGTGGGGCCAATTAAGCTTTCGTTGCACCATAGTTGTTGAAGTGACTCTCTGAACTGGGCCACCATCCACTCAAAGTTCATCTTGGCAACATTTGAGCCATCCTTTGCTTTCCCGAAGCCCGAAACTGACAAGAGACACTAGAAATAGCTTCAAACGTCATCCCCAATACCTCATGTTTGCCATGATAGTCTCTTTGCACTCTCTGGAATCTAAGAAGCATGTCGCCTATTACAGTGGCGATGGCGCCACAATTCTAAGACCCCAAAAAGTTCTTCTGGTCGTTTCGACCTTCTGCGCAAGCTTCTGTGAGGGAACTATTTATTGTTGCTGGCAGTGGCACTGACGCCATTAGCATATGCACTAGAAAGTTTCATCCCAATGCCCCATTTTCTGTCATTTTTCCTGCTTGGTAGAGTAATTTTTTCGACATCTTTTTGCCTCCTTCACAGTTTTGGAAAAGAGGGTTCCTCACCCTCACTTGGAACCACACTTCAAGAAGGGTTTCACTCGACTCAAAGTGTGCCTGGCTCGGCATATGCTGCACCTTTCATTTGGACCATGCCTTGGTCAATTTACCCCCCAAACCGCACATCATTGGTGCCTGACACTCACTCATTGTTGGGGAGCCTAACCCTTCACTCTCATTGCCCTTTGGTCGCTTGTCGACCTAGGTTGACATCACTCAGTACCCATGTGCCTGATATTCACTCATTGCTGGGGCATTTAGGCCTTCACCTTCATTACGCTTCGATCGACTTTGCCGACTAAGAGCGCGCATTGCTTGGTACCATACTTTTCATTCATTTACATGTTAGTTCACATTCTTGCATGTTTGTCACATTTTAGTCATGCACACTTGTGTTGTTTGACACACCCTTGCACGCACTTGAAAAATATTCCAGAATTAGTTTTTCGAAAAACCTGCATTTGGCTTTCAACCTCTTAGAGTAAGAACACAGTTTTAGAGGAAGAGCAGTTTGGATCGTGGGCTCACAACGGGAAGAACCCCTGACCCTTTGTACATTGCTATCGGCCTCTAAGAAGATCCCCACAATACTTTGGTCTCATAACTGTTTATATGAGACGTTCAGACCAAAGGTGGGCGATACCATGTCACCCCATCTCATGTCTCAAAAAGGTGCAGATAAGTAGGAACTCTAGCCCGGGTTTACCCACATGCAGTTTAAAGGGACTCGTGTCTTTTTTATTGTTATTGTGCCTAAGTAGAGAGATGTACTATGACCCAAGTATGGGGCATGGGACTCGGACATCGAGTCCACCGCCAACTCAAACAGAAAGTCAGGTGTGTTGACCGGCCGCCCAGTGAGACAACGTATTGTCGTCCTCTAGGACTTGGGACAACTTTAGTTTGAGCCCATGGTCAAGCCACCTAGCTATTTTTTCGAGGACCAACTGACTCATCAACCGGATACTAGAGGTCATCAGGTTTATAGCGTACCTTGAACAACTAAGGGGTCCGATCAAGCACGATTTTCAACAGGCTAGAGTATTACAACTGCCATGATGTCGGGCACAAGACTGAGTTTGCACCTTCAGCTGCGGCCATGCCAATGATCTAAGCATGGACAACCCCCCAAACCCTTTAGTTTCCCCCGGCCTAGTAGGGAGAACTTCCCTAGGAATAGTGCAATCGAACCCTCCAATGCCCGTGGCAGCCGTAGGGTTGATAGAACACCTCTTAGAACTAGCTTACTGTCACAGCCCCACCCCCTGACCTCTGCCGAACATGCCGGAGGGCAACAGCGTGCGGGATCGTATTTCAAGGTAGCGAATGCCACTCAGGTGGAGTGTGCTTAATGCTTTGAAGAGATGGAAATCAAAGCCAACCACAAAAGAAAAACCAAACTAACTAGACACAAAGCACACAACCACAAAATTTGGGCAAACATGTCCCAAACTGTATATAAAAGCTCCAAAGTATTACAAAAGAGTCCAAGGTACCAAACGCCCAAGAAAAATACATAGCTTCAACATCAAAGACAACTATATTGCCAAACTGGCATCCAAAACATACAATCAAAAGAGGCTTCTACAAGAAGTATGGGACTCCACCGCCAACCGTGATCACCAAGCTACCCGTCCACAATCCGCAACTATCACTCTACATAGATGAAAGTTAAAGGGATGAGTTGTAAATCTTACTAAGTAGATCATGGTGCCATGCTTTCCTGCGTATGAATATCATCTCATAACAATGCTCAAGGTGCTATGCCAATCTAATAAAACATGAGTCGTTTGTCATAATCATATCTACTAATGTGTCGTGCATGGTTCATAATGAAGCAATAATAAAATCTGATCAATCATACATGATATGAAGTAGAGGTCAATCAAATCATTTAACCATACAAATCTTAACAAATCAACATATTAAAGTAAGCATCACAATTACCGACTAACTAATTCCTTAAATCGCCTACTCTCGAAGTAGAAGCCCTATCCACCAGGCTAAGCCAATCCCATTGCTTAGGACTTCTACCATCACTCGGGAGGGAAGATAATGACAATGGGTGACCCATTCAGTAATGCCTTCACACGCACACACACAATCCCCAGCGTACTTTGGGGCGTTTGATAGGCTCTTGGCCTTGCAAGACACGACCATCTCTTTGCATCTCCGTTAGAGGGCGTTACACTACCAAAGGGGTCTCACTGGATAGTGCCCAAATATATCTCTTGGGGGATGCGACCCTCCCAGATTCATATCACATCCTAGCTCCCTTCCTATCATTGGGAGTCAGAGAACGATTTCATCGTGGTGCAAGTCCACGTTGCCACATCACATCTCATCGTGGTGCAAGTCCATGATCCCACATCACATCTCATCGTGCATTCATATAGTA
Organism: Amborella trichopoda; assembly: GCF_054954075.1. Taxonomy (NCBI): domain Eukaryota; kingdom Viridiplantae; phylum Streptophyta; class Magnoliopsida; order Amborellales; family Amborellaceae; genus Amborella; species Amborella trichopoda. Next base: position 34,178,210 of record NC_142340.1, read on the forward strand.
ACAGAGCATATCTTAATATCATGCATTCATATCATGGCTGAGCAAAACATGTCAAGGAAATCACATATCACTTATCACAGGGCTGACCACACAGGTATTATCACGTAGCACTTTTCACATATTTAACCAACAGGTCTTATCACATAGCTCTTATCACATAACACACGACATATCTCAAAATCATGCACACATATCACTGACCACATGGGCTTTTATCAAACAATTTGTCTCAAAATCATGCATACATATCACAATAAAACATGTATCATAATCATGCACACATATCATGATAGAGCATGTCATACTACATGCATACATAACATAACAGAGCATGTATTACTACATGCATTCATATCGAGCATGCTTTTATTTCATAACATAGCTTACCTTCATTTTATAACAGAATATGCCTCCTTCTCATGTATTCAGTTCATAATAGAGTATGCCTCATTATCATACATTCATATCGTAGCTGAGCATGTCTTACTATCTGCATTCATATCATAACAGACCATGTCCTACTACATGCATTCATATCATAACAGAGACATACTCTTATGAAATAACAATATATTTAAAGAATACTACATATCATCAAGGTCATTAGCTCAAAGGTCATCTTCATATTATTTTTCTCGTTTTTCAAAGTGAACACAGTTCACCTTTAGAGACATATCATGAAATTCAGAATCCATTTAGACCTAAAACCACTTTTGTAACAATCTAGCCTCATATAAACACAACTTTCATCAAGGGGGTTAACCCAAATGTCTGATTAGAGTTTATCAAACTATTTCATGTTCTTGAGCAAAGTTTATGTTTTCATAGCAGAAAATCCAAGATGACATACTCATATGAAAACATGCATAACATTCAAACTACAGGGAATTTTATCATCATTCCAAAACCATTTTTGAAATAGATTTCTTTATCTTTTATTTAGAACTAGTTTGAGCACATTCTGATACATTTTAGTTGATTAACAGTTCTACGAAAAATACATAACAGTTTTGGAAAGTTCTTGTTTTTACAGCAGAAAACTCAGTGTGACATCCTCATAGACATTGGATATGACTTTCAAACTGCAGGGAATTTTCATGTTTTCAAAACTATTTTGGAAATAGACTCCTTTATCTTTCATTTAGAAGTAGTTTGAGCTTATTATGATACATTTTAATTGATGAACAATTCCACAAAATACACGTAACAGTTCTGAAAAGTTCCTGTTGTTACGGCAAAAAAACTACTGTGACATCCTCATGGAAATTAAGCATAACATTCAAACTGTTGGGAATTGTATCATGATTCCAAAGCTATTTTTGAAATAGACTCCTTTATCTTTCATTAAGAAGTGGTTTAGTCTCATTTTAATATTTTTTGGTCATTGAAAAGCTCGACATAAAAATACATAAAATCCTTAGAATTCCATTTCACAAATCTGACATGCTTTAGAAAATGGTAAATAAATTTTCAACCAAAAGGTGTATTAGCAAGAGGTCTTTTCCATAATAAAATAGACTCAATTATCTACGTTTTCACAAAATTTCGTGATCGAAAGAGATATATAGGATACTCAAACAATTTCTCAAACCAGAGCCATAGTTCTGGAAAACAGAGTATACTCTAGCAGGATTTCAGTAACATTCATACACGCCCATTTTCACACCCATGTTCATTCTTGAATTTCATACTTTGATAACCTAAACAAATATGCATCAATCTAAAGAATAAAAATATGGAAACCAGATCCATTTACAACACTAAATGAAACTCTAAAGTGCTCCACTCGGATTTCACTCCAAACATCAAGCTCCACAAAGATTGGGTTCAAACTCACATGTTTAAGGCTTGAAGAGGTCTCAAAGTTCAAAGTCTTAAGGCAAGAGGGGGAGAACGTGGGTGAGAGAGGGTAGGGTGTAGAGAGAGAAAGAGCAAACCAAAGGGATGGGTGAGAAGGGGGTATAAGTAAGCTTGGGTGGTGGCAGCATGCTATTGCCACATGGCATTCAAAAGGTCATGTATGAGGAGAGAGAGAAGGGCAAGTATGGGGTACATCATCATGAGATGGAAACATGCACTTGACAAGTGGAATGCAAGAGGAGAGAGAGGGAGCAAGCATGGGGGACATCATCATTATAGGCTTGAGCAAGCTTGTGCCACATGACATACATGCATGGAGAGAGAGAGAGAGAGAGAGAGAGAGATCATGCAAACATGAGAGAGAAAAGTTCCCCCCTTTAGACTACCGTACACCACCCGTGCCCAACGGTGCTCACAAATGCTCATGTTCCCAGCAGCGAACTAATCTACCCGTGCTCACAATGCGCATCCATATCTGTCTATGCTTGCCAGTGTGCCATAACCATCTGCGCTCAACAGTGTGGGTGGATAATAGTCATTCGCGCACCCCAGCACACAACCCATCTACGCATCATCGCGTGCCCATTGTGCTTAACAGCGCACTTATTCTCCCACACCTTACTGTGTGTACCCACATCCGCGCTCTCACACGCGCACACACATCTGCCTGCACGTGGTTTAACACGTAACCACATGCACGAAATTGCCTACTCGTACTTAAATATGCACTGATTACCCAGCACTCTCAAGAGTGTTCGTGCATCAGTTCACTCGTGCTGACGACTCGCCGGTGCACTACAATATGTCGGAAAGTCCAGATCCTTACATCATCCCCCCCTTAAAAAGGATTTTGTCCTCAAAATCCTACGTCTGCTAATCAAACAAATGGGGGTACTTATTTCGAATCTCATCTTCATGTTCCCAGGTCGACTTCCTGTGAATGGTACTACCATAAAACACGGACTAGAGGGATTTCCTTATTCTGCAATACCTGCACCCTTCTATCCAGTATCTGAACTAGCTACTCAATTAAGGTCAGGTTTTCTCTAATTGATATAGGTTCATACCTCAAAACATGGGACAGGTCGGGCTGATACTTCCTCAACAAAGACACACGAAAGACATTGTGAATGTTCGCCAATTCGGGTGGTAGGGCAAGTCCATGTGCCATGCCTCCAATTCTCTCAAGAATCTCAAAAGGTCCGATAAAACACGGGCTCAACTTCCCTTTCTTGCCAAATCTCATGATGCCCTTTGTTGGTGACACCTTCAAGAAAACCCGATCACCCACCTCAAATTCGAGGTCTCTTCTTCGGTTATCAACATAACTCTTCTACCGACTTTGAGTTGTCCTGAGCCTTTTTCGAATCAAAACAATCTTTTTTAAGGTCACTTGGACAATATCTGGCTCTAAAAGCCTTCTTTCACCAATCTCATCCCAACAAATAGGTGACCTGCACTTCTTTCCATAAAGAGCCTCAAAAGGCGTCATCTGAATACTAGCTTCGAAGCTATTGTTATAAGCAAACTCAATCAGGGGCTAAAATCAATGACACAAGCTCTTAGCATGTCTTCTAAAGTCTGGATGGTTCTTTCTGATTGTCCATCAGTTTGAGGGTGAAAAGCAGTACTAAAAGTAAGTCTCATCCCCAAGACTGACTGCAGATTAGCCCAAAATCTAGAGGTAAATCTAATGTCCCTGTCGGACAAGATATTGACTGGTATACCATGTAACCTCACTATCTCCTTAATGTACAACTGGGTCAGTCTATCCAAAGTATAGGTCACGTTGATCGACAGGAAGTGGGCAATTTTTGTCAGCCGGTCCACATTGATCGAAATACTATCATGCCCTGAACTTGATCTAGGCAAACCAGAGACAAAGTCCATAGAAATATGCTCCCATTTCCATCCCGGCATGAGTAAGGGCTCCAACAACCGGTGGGTTTTTGATATTCATCTTTCACTTGCTGGCATGTTAAGTACTTAGAAGCAAACAATGCTACTTCCCTTTTCATGTCATTCCACCATAAAGTTTTCTTCACGTCTTAATACATCTTAGTACTCCCGGGATGTATGGTATAACGGGAGTGATGTGCCTCTTCCAAGATTGCTTTCTTCACACCTTCATAATTTGGGACACAAATTTGATCTCTGAATCTCAACAAGTCATCACTGCTCATAGAGAAATCGTCTCTCTTTCCCAACTTTATCTTTTCCACAAATTTCATAAGCTGGGGATCTTTTTTTTGAGCCAATCGGACCTGCTGAAACAATTGGGGTTTTACCCTTATACTAGCGGTCATACCTACCCCATCACTAAGGGGCAGAGCCGGATGCCAACCTACTACATCCTCTAGCAACTTCATCCCTCAGACCATTAAATGAGCCATCAATACCATGAGCTTCCTGCTCAGAGCATCTGCTACCACATTAGTTTTGCCCCGATGATAATGGATGACACAACCATAATCGTTCAATAGGTCCATCCATCTCCTTTGCCTCATATTCAACTCCTTTTAGGAGAACATATACTTGAGGCTCTTGTGATCTGTCAGTACCTTAAATTTGGCTCCATAGAGATAGTGTCTCCAGATTTTCAAGGCAAATACTATAGCCGCGAGCTCCAAGTCATGAGTTGGATAGTTCTGATCATACGGTTTCAACTATCTAGAGGCATACACAATGACCTTCCCTCATTGCATAAGTACACATTCGAGCTCTTTATGAGAGACATCGGTGTAAACTACAAAGTCCTCATTTCCTTCAGGGTAAGGTTAATATCGGAGCCGTGGTCAGCCTTTTCTTTAGATCCTGGAAGCTTTTCTCACAGTCATCTGCCCACACAAACTTCACATCCTTCTGGGTCAGCCGAGTTAGAGGAAGCGCTATCTTAGAAAATCCTTCTACAAAGTGCCTATAATATCCGGCTAACCCTAGAAAATTACAGACCTCAGTCACGTCGGTCGGTCTTCCCCACTTGAGTACAGCTTCAATCTTACAAGGATCAACTGCGACCCCCTCCTTATAAACAATGTGCCAAAGAAAAGCCACACTAGGAAGCCAAAACTCACTCTTGCTCAACTTAACATACGACTTTTCTGACCTAAGAGTTTGAAGGACTACTCTCAGGTGCTGCTCATGCTCCTCTTAGCTCTTTGAATACACTAAAATATTATCAATAAAGACCACAACAAAATTGTCTAAAAAGGGTCTAAAAATCATATTCATCTGGTCCATGAAAATAGCTGGGGCATTAGTCAATCTGAATGGCATCACAAAAACCTCATAGTGACCATATCGAGTTTTGAACGCAGTCTTGGGAACATCTCCTTCCTTGACACGCAACTCATGATAACCCATTCAGAGATCTATCTTAAAAAACACCTGGGACCCTTGAAATTGGTCAAAGAGGTCATCAATCCTAAGCAAAGGGTACTTGCTTTTCACTATTACTTGATTCAATTGCCTATGTTCGATAAAAAGCCTCATGGACCCATCCTTCTTCTTTACAAAAAGGACCGTTGCACCCCAAGGAGACACACTAGGTCGGATGAATCCCTTCTCCAACAACTCTTACAATTGCCCTTTCAACGCCTTTAATCTGCTGGAGTCAACAGTGGCATGGTGTGTGGACAACCAATCCATGCTCAAAATAACATGAAAGTCCTGAATATCTAAAAGTATCAAGTCTATGGGCAAGACCCCTCAAGCAAAACCCACACTGTTTGTACCCCATATTAGTTTCTATAAAATACCCCACAAATGTGCACACTACTAAAGTACAGTCAAGGAGTGAAGGTTCAATATTTAGATGACATGCAAAATGAGGTGCAACAAAAGAATGAGAGGAACTAGGGTCTATCAGAATTCTAGCCTCTCTACCACAAATAAAGAGCATACCTCGGATCACTGAGGTAGACGCCTAAGCCTCTTGCTCTGTGAGTGTAAACACCCGACCTTGAGCCTTGGGTCGGTTCTCAGACTTCTTCATAGGGCAGTCTTGGATCAAGTAGCCAAGCTTGCCACATCCATAACACATTCCCGGCCTCTTGCGGCATTCTGCTGCAGAGTGGTTGCTCAGTCTGCAGTAAGAGCATGTCGGGCACTGATTATCCCTCATGTCGCCTGAGAAAGTCTTCTGGGCCTTCATGTTGCCCTGGTGAGTCCGTCCTCTAAAATTTCTCTTAAGAGGAGGTAGAGTCTTCCTCCCAAATTTCCAAATGACGCGGACCTTACTCTCCCTTCCTTCCTCAACCGAGACTCCTCAATTTCCTTCTCAATCTTCATAGCTAAGTCTACGAATGGGGAGAACGACTTAAGTTTTGCTAACATTACTCTCCCTCAAATATCTGACCTAAGGCCCCTCTCAAACTTGCTCGCCTTACGCGCCTCTGTATTGATGATATGAGGTGCATATCGAGAGAGCTCCACAAACTTGGTAGCATATTATTTTACCGATAGTCTTCCTTGCTGCAACTCAATAAACTCAACTTCTTTTCTCTCTCAGAGATAATCAAGGAAATACTTCTCATTAAACGCCACTAGGAAGTTCTCCTAGGTGCCCACAGTCCTTGTCTCTACACAGGACTGTTTCACTGAATTCTACCAATGCTCGGCATCCCCTTCTAGCATAAAGGTCCCCAATCTAACTTTTTTCTCATCCGAACAATGCAGAACCTCAAAGATCTTCTCTGCTTGTCTCTTCCATCTTTCAACGTTTTCCACTCCTCAATGCAGGAGGTGCAAGTCTCCTAAATCTCTCAATCAGTTCACTATCTACCTGGTCTGAGGCAGCGGCAGCCAGGGTCAGCATACAATCCTTCATAACTTGAGTCATGACCCCAAGCGTCCTAAAGAATTCCCAAAAATCCTCCGTGCTCCCATTACTCGAGCTCGAATTCTTAGCACGAGTCCTCGGCATCTTGACCTATAACAGGAACACCCAGACGCTAATTACTATCCTATCCAAAAGCCACTCTAAGTACACTTCTAGAACTCTCTAGGTCAATAATGCTATCTTGCCCCCTGACCCCAGCCATACTTGCTAGAGGGCAACAGAATGCAGGACTGTGATCCAAGGTAACGAATGCCACTCAGGTGGAAGAACGCTCAACGCTTTGAAGAGATGGAAATCAAAGCCAACCATGAAATAAAAACCAAACTAACAAGACACAAAGCACACAACCACAAAAGCTGGGCAAACATGTCCCAAACTGCATATAAAAGCTCCAAAGTCTTACAAAAGAGTCCAAAGCACCAAAGGCCCAACAAAAAATACATAGCTTCAATATCAAATACAACTATATGGCCAAACTGCCATCTAAAACATACAATCAAAAGAGGTTTCCACAAGAAGTATGGGACTCCAACCGCCAGCCGTGATCACCAAATTGCTCAAAAATTCGGGGCTATCACTCTACATAAATGAAAGTTAAAGGGATGAGCTGTAAAGCCCAATAAGTAGATCATGGAGCCATGCTTTTCTGCCTATGAATATCATCTCACAACATTGCTTAAGGTGTTATGTCATTCTTATAAAATATGAGTCATTTGTCATGATCATATCTATCAATGTGTTGTACATGGTTCATAGTGAAGCAATAACAAAATCAGATCAATCATACATGATATGAAGTAGAGGTCAATCAAATCATTCAACCATACAAATCTTAGCAAATCAACATATTAAAGTAAGCATCAACAATTACCGACTATCTCACTCCCTAATTCACCTACTCCCGAAGTAGAAGCCCTATCCATCAGATCAAAATAATCCCATTGCTTAGGACTTCTACCATCACTCGTGAGGGAAGACAATGAAAATGGGTGACCATTCAGTAATGCCTTCACACGCACACACACAGTCCCCAACACGTTTTAGGGCTTTTGATAGGTTCTTGGCCTTACAAGACACTGCCCTCTCTTTGCATTTCTGCTAGAGGGTGTTACACTATCAAAGGAGTCCCAATGGATAGTGCCCATATATATATATATATATATATATATATATATATATATATCTTGGGGGCCACGTCCCTCCCAGATTCATATCACATCCTAGCTCCTTTCCTTTCATCGGGAGTCAGGGAAAGATTTCATCATGGTGCAAGTCCATGCTCCCTCATCACATCTCATTGTGGTGCAAGTCCACGCTCCCACATCACATCTCATCCTATATTCATATACTAACAGAGCATATCTTAATATCATGCATTCATATCCTGACTATGCAAAACATGTCAAGGAAATCACATAGCACTTATCATATGGTTGACCACACAGGTCTCTTGTCACATAGCTTGCCACACAGGTCTAATCACATAGCTCTTGTCACATAACACACAACATATCTCAAAATCATGCACACATATCACTGACCACATGGGCTTTTATCACATAATTTGTCTCAAAATCATGCATATATATCACAATAAAGCATGTATCATAATCATGCACACATATCATAATAGAGCATGTCTTACTACATGCATGCATAACATAACAGAGCATGTATTACTACATGCATTCATATCGAGCATGCTTTGATTTCATAACATAGCTTACCTTCATTTTACAACAGAATATGTCTCCTTCTCATGTATTAAGTTCATAATAGAGTATGCCTCATAATCATACATTCATATCATAGCTGAGCATGTCTTACTATATGCATTCATATCATAACAGAGCATGTCCTACTACATGCATTCATATCATAACAGAGACATGCTCTTATGAAATAACAATATATTTAAAGAATACTACATATAATCAAGGTCAATTAGCTCAAAGGTCATCTTCATATTATTTTTCTTGAGCAAAGTTCTTGAGCAAAGTTCCTATTTTCAAAAACTCCAAGATGACATACTCATAGGAAATTAGGTATGACATTCAAACTACAGGAAATTTTATCATCATTATAAAACTATTTTTTAAATAGACTCCTTACATTTCATTTAAAACTTTTTTAAGCTCATTTTGATACATTTTAGTTGATGAACAGTTCCACATAATACATATAACAATTCTGGAAAGTTCTTGTTTTTACAGTAGAAAACCCAGTGTGACATCCTCATGGAAATTTGGTATAACTTTCAAACTAATAGGGGTTTCATCATGATTCCTGAACTATTTTTGAAATAGACTCCTTTATATTTCATTTAGAAGTAGTTTGAGATCATTCTAATATATTTTAGTCGATGAATAGTTCCACACAACACATGTAACAATTCTGGAAAGTTCATGTTTTTATAGCAGAAAACCCAGTGTGACATCCTCATGGAAATTGGGCATAACTTTCAAACTATTGGGAATTTTATCATGATTCCGGAACTATTTTTGTAATAGACGCCTTTATATGTCATTTAGAAGTAGTTTGAGCTCATTTTGATATGTTTTGGTCATTGAAAATCTCTACATAAAAATATATAAAATCCCTGGAATTCCATTTCATAAATCTGACATGATTTAGAAAATGGTAAATAACTTTCAAACCAAAAGGGATATCAGCAAGAGATCTTTTCCATAATAAAATAGACTCAATGACCTACTTTTCCACAATGACCTAAAGAGATATATAGGATACTTAAATAATTTCTCAAACCCGAGCCACAGTTCTAGAAAACAGAGTAAACTCTAGCAGGATTTCAGTAACATGCATCCACACCCATTTTCACAACCATATTCATTCTTTAACTTCATACTTTGATAAGCTAAGCAAACATGCATTAATCTAAAGCATGAAAATGTTGAAACTAGATCCACTTACAGCACTAAATGAAACTCTAAAGTGCTCCACACATATTTCACTCCAAATACCAAGCTCCACAAAGATTGGGTTCAAACTCAAGGGCTTAAGGTTGGGAGACGCCTCAAAGCTCAAAGTCTTAAGGCAGGAGAGGGAGAACGTGGGTGAGAGAGGACATGGAGTAGATAGAGAGAAAAAAAACCAAAGGGATGGGTGAGAAGGGGGTATAAGTAAGCTTGGGTGGTGGCAACATGCTATTGCCACATGGCATCCAAGAGGGCATGCATGAGGAGAGAGAGAAGGGCAAGCATGGGAGATGGAAGTATGCAATTGATAGTGGCATACTGGAGGAGAGAGAGGGAGCAAGTATGGGGACATCATCATTATGGGCTGGAGCAGGCTTGTGCCACATGGCACACATGCATGGAGAGAGATAGAGATCATGCAAACATGAGAGAGAAAAGTTCCCCCTTGGACTACCGTATACCACTCACGCCCAACGGCGCACACAAACGCCTACTTTCCCAGCAACAAACTAATCTACCCGTGCTCACAACATTCGTCCATATACATCTGCGCTCGCCAGCACGCCATAACCATCCGCGCTCAACAGCTCTCCAATCCACCCGCACACAAAAGCGCAATAGCCATTAGTGCAACCCAACGCACAACCCATCTGTGCATCATCGCGCGCCTGTTGCTCTTAACAGCGCACTTATTCTCCAGTGCCTTACTGTGCGTACCTACATCCGCACTCTCAAACACGCACACACATTTGCCTGCATGCGCACTTTAACGCATAACCACCTGCGTGTAATCTCCTTCTCGCCCTTAACTGTGCACTGATCCGCCAGCACTGTCAAGAGTGTCATGCGTTAGCTCACTCATGCTGATGACTCGCTGGAGCACTACAATACGTCGAAAAATTCCGGGTCCCTAAACCTACCTAAATTGGGGGTAGCACAAGACCCAAGCATGTCTTAGATCCCTCAAGGGCTGGCCACACCATAGACCTAACTGCCATAACCCACGTTGTTCTCCAATCCATTACAAACCCTAGCATAGGACATGCGACAAACGTCTCAGCCTGACCCAATCTGAACCCTCTTAGTTTGATCGAGTGCCACCTGACCTTGGCATGGTGCTAAATTGACCCGCCTTTGATCTGTCTTACCATTTTCACTCTTCCTAACCTAAGAAGACACCATCAATCCCCATGGCACCAGCCTATCCACCAGTGCCTCAACCAACACATGTTTGCCCAGTCCCACAACCGGGCACTTTGGGAAGTAACCCCTAGGTACCTTCCGCACAGGCGTATGCTAAGTACCTTTCTTTGGAAAACCAGGTTAAGGTCATGAGAGGAGTCCTGCAACGATCACAAGTCGATGACGCAACCCTCATGGACCCCTATGCTGAATTATACTTAAATGGCCTGACCGATCTCCCCATCAACTTTATATCATCAGATTTCTAAAATCGTTTAAATGGAAAGGGGTATGCCAGCCTACATGTGATGACTCGCCGTCCCTACCTTGCGTGACAAACCAACTGCCCTAAGGTGATGTTTGTTCACAGTCTCGCACGAGACTCAGTCACATGGTACAACAATTTTGTGAGGGACTACCCTGTGGCCTCATGTCGAGATATGTTTAAGAAATTTGTGATAGATCACCAGGCTAAGAAACCACACTTGATCTAACTCAGAAAACTAATAGCCTTCAAACAGGGAACCGACAAAGTGTTCACATACTTTTCGGACTGGTTCAATGCTACAGCCGCAAGGGTCACAAAATGCCCTCTCTCAAACCCTGCTAAGATCAGCATGACACTGGAAAATGCCCACCTGGAGTACAAGACAATTTTTAGTCACTTCCATATTATGTAAGGTAGGATCATACTGTATGAGAGGACCAAGTCCAATTGGTCAGTATTAAGCTGGTTGAAAACCAAAGGCTTAACGAGCTCTCAAGAAAAATAGCTCGAGGAAAAACACAAGAAACTGGGGAGGTGAATCAAATCATACCCCACCAAGCAGCCCCTAACAACTAGAACCCTTTAGTTGATCAAAATCAGCAAGGAAATCTAGTCATGGATAAAACAAGGTACATGTCGTATAATCAACTTATAAAACTACAAAGGCGCTTCACTATCCTAAGCAACCTTTGACTGAGGTCCTTCACCAACTACTCAAGGAGGGTGACTGAGTGCTTTCCCCCCAAATTCCGCCACCTTATGAGGTGAACGGCAAGACCAAATGGTGCGAATGGAATCGACATTACCACGACACTACCCAAGATTGTGTCTCCTTGAAACATCAAGTTCCCTCCAGGAGAACACAACAAATTGTTCCATTATGGATCAAACTCCTGAGCTTGCCATTGGTGTTTTGGGAATCAGAAATTATGTCTTGGATTTTCTCTAGCGTGGGAAAACTCATTTTCATAGACAAATCTACGAAGATGCGCTCAAGGGCCGAACGAAGAGTGTGAATTGTGATGAATTTAGATATTACATGCCCAACTGAAGTTTGGATCGACATCAATGGGCAAGAATATTGACAAGAGATTGTCTATGAGTTTATCACTTCAACATGTTCTAAGTGTCAAAGGGTGGGCCATAAGCCCGGACTTTTCCTTTTGAGTTTTGTTAAAAAAAAAAGCTCCCTTCATGCCTCAGGCTAAATCAGGTCATAACATTGGTTCTCTTGTACAATTAGCATCAGGGGTGGAAGGCTGGAAGGTTGTGAAGGGAAAGAAGCAGTTCATAAACAAGAAAAAGACACAGGCATCATTTCAAATGGTTTTGATATTTTATCGATTGTATCAAAGGATGCTCACCTGCTGGCTCAGAAAGCTAATGGTCTTGAAGATCACATAACAGTTGGCACTGGTGACTGTGGGTGTCCAACTGGCTCTTATCAGAAGCTTGAAGCTTTAGCCAGGGGTGTTGCCATAGACCCAAGTGAAGAGGTAGATGGGATGAGACATGTATTGATACTGTTGATCATACTCAGTAGGAAATCTCTAAAAAAGAATCTCTTTCTTTAACAACAGAGATGACTGGTGATGAGCCCTCTAGTGTTCTCGCATTTGTGGATGTGTCTTTGTGTGTAAACATGCTGAATGAGAAGGCAGATGTTGTCGTAATAATAGACAATTGTCACACCCCAAGAATTTACAATACTGTTATTTCTGAGATGTAACAGACAAAACATATATACATCTATTAATAGGACAAATATACACTGGCGAGGTCTTACAAAGTAACAAAAGAAAGCTAGCACAACAACAATATCTTCCAAGGTTGATCTTGACTAGCACTCAAAATGAATTTGCAGTTATCCTGAAAAAATGTTTACCATAGTTTGATGAGTTTGGCTACTCAGTAAGTGATCATCATAATCCTAAAAATAATCATGGTTCAAAGATATCAATAATTTCAAAAAGAAGATTTATTAACAGAAATGCATCAACAGTTTCACTTTCAATAAATGTATAATTAAATATAATCCGAATAATTGAAATGCATATAACACTTTAACGGCAGTGCATAGTTCAAAGGATTTCACAAAATACCCTACTGGCGTCCCAAGTAGGTCACCTATATACCCCATCAGCCTCCTAATGGGTCCACTTAATCCCTATCGGCATCCCAGAGAGGTCCACTTAATCCCTACAGGTCCACTTATACCTCACCGGCATACCGGATGAGTCCACTTAATCCCTACCGGCGTCCCGGATAGGTTCACTTATACCTCACCGGTGAACCGGATGAGTCCACTTGCATACTTAAATTATTTTTAAATCTCTTTAAACATTTGAAAGCAGCAAATATCATGTACTCAACATATCACTGAAATCATTAATATGAATTTCACTGAAACCATTAATAACAGTCACTTTCAATAACATTTCAAAAATAACCAATCAAATATTTTGAGCTCAAATTTAGAAAGGTAGCAGTTCGTAAAGACATTCTAGCATAATTGCCAATTTAATATGTATAGAAAAACTCTTATAGAAATTCAAGAATACTGAATTATCACAATTTATGGGATGTCAATTCACAAATAAACATTTCACAACAATGCTGTAATCAATTGTAAAAATATCAATTTTTAAATAATAAGGCAGTCATTTACACATGAAATTTACAATGTCTAAATATTCAAAAATAGAAGAAAGAAATCTTACAATTTTACTAACAGCAGAAATATCATATTTATTTCTAATAATTTTACAACATTTAAAATTTCTAACATAATTAAAATATCACAATTTTATTAAACATATTATTTTTCAAAATAATGAGGTAACTTGCGTATAAAATTTATCGTGCCTAAAATTCATGATAATAAGCAAAAATAATTATTTCATTTCATTTTAAAAAAAAACGGATTATTTTTCAAGATAATGAAATCACTTACACATAAAACTTATAAAATAAAGATCCTGGACGGAAATATCACTATTTATTAAAAACAGACTATTTTTCTGGAAGACGATGTCACTTACTTTAATTCCGAAATTGGGTGAGCATCAGTTTTGGATGTGGGCTTATCATATGCGTCATCGTAGTCTCGTGTGTATATGGTTCATAGGCCATGGTTAGAAAGAGAAGTTATAGATGCAAAGGGTCCAGTACAGAGAGTAGAGATAGGGAAGGTTTTGAGATGAAGGTTGATGAGAGAAAAAGAGAAGCCTCTTGACTTACAAACGCAGAGAGAGAGAAAAAGAAAGACCTGATGTTTTAAGAGAAAGAGAGAGAAAGAGGCGTATAAAAAGATACACGTCAATGCAAGGTGTCGTTTAAAGGAGTGTGATTATAAACCTTTAAGGTGGTGGACCTAAGGTCCACCCAAGTAAAATTAGACCCTCAAGAATATTAACAATGATATCTTTTATTTATTGTTAATATAAAAGCAACAATATCCTAACGTTATATTACTATTAGTATTATTATTATTATCATTACTAATATATAATTATTTATTTTTTATATATTTATTTTAATTAATATTGTTACATTCTTCCCCCCTTAAAGAAATTTAGTCCTCTAAATTTGTGTATCTGATTACAGAAAAAGATAGGGATATTTTTCTCTGATATCGTCTTCTCGTTCTCAAGTCGACTCTTCTCTTGAATGGTATTGCCATAATACACGGACCAAAGGAATCTCTTTCTTGCGCAACACTTGTACCCTTCTATCCAGTATCAAAATTGGCTGCTCAATGAAGGATAGGTCCTTTCTGATCGGTAAAGGTTCATATTTCAAGATATGGGATGGGTCGGGCTGATATTTTCGTAGTGAAGATACATGGAAGACATTATGGACGTTTGCCAATTCAGGTGGTTAGGCAAGTCTATAAGCGACACCTCCGATTCTTTCTAGGATTTCAAATGGTCCGATGTAACGTGGGCTCAGCTTTTCTTTCTTGCAGAATCTCATAATGCCCTTTATTGGTAAGATTTTTAGGAAAACTCGATCACCTTCCTCAAATTCAAGATCTCTCCGTCGATTATCGGCATAACTCTTTTGCCGACTCTGAGCTGTTCTGAGCCTTTCTCGAATTAATGCTATCTTATCGGTGGTTACCTGGACAATTTTTGGCCCCAAGAGTTTTCTTTCACCAACCTCGTCCCAACAGATGGGTGACCTGCATTTCCTTCCATACAGGGCTTCATATGGTGCCATCTGAATACTGGCTTGGAAACTATTATCATAAGCAAACTCAATTAAGGGTAAATGATCATCCCAGGTTCCCGTAAAGTCCATAACACAGGCCCTCAGCATATCTTCCAAGGTTTGGATGGTCCTCTCCGATTGTCCATCAATTTGAGGGTGAAAGGCAGTACTAAAGGTGACTCTCGTCCCCATGGCTGACTGTAGTCTAGCCCAAAATTTAAAAGTGAACCGAGTATCCCTGTCTGATACAATACTGACCGGAACTCCATGCAACCGTACTATTTCCTTAATATATAACTGGGCCAGTCGATCCAAAGTGTACGTCGTGCGAATCGGTAGAAAGTGGGCAGCTTTGGTCAACCGGTCCACAATGACCCAAATGATATCATGTCCTGAATTTATTCTAAGCAAGCCAGAGAAAAAATCCATAGAAATGTGCTCCCACTTCCATTCTGGCACAGGTAAAGGCTGCAACAACCCAGCGGGCCTTTGATGCTCAGCTTTTACTTGCTGGCATGTTAGGCACTTAGACACAAATAGTGCTACCTATTTTTTCATATTATTCCACCAAAAGGTTTTCTTTAGGTCCTGATACGTTTTAATACTTTCGAGATGTATCGTATAACGTGAGTGATGTGCTTCTTCCAAGACAGTTTTCTTCACACTCTCATCATTTGGGACACAAATCCGACCTTTGAATCTTAGCAAATCCTCACCACATATAAAGAATTCATCTCTTTTTCCTTGCTTCACCTCTTCTACAATTCTTATAAGCTGAGGGTCTTTCTTTTGTGCCGACCGAATCTGTTGGATTAATTGGGGTTCTGCCTTAATGTTGACAATCATACTTACCACACCATTAATGGACGGAGTCGGATGCCAATTAACTATTTCCGCTAACAATCGCATTTCTTGGATCAGTAGATGAGCTAAGACTCCTGTAGATTTTCTACTTAGAGCGTCAGCCACAACATTCGCTTTTCCTAAATGATAATGGATTGTACAATCATAATCTTTTAAGAAATTTATCCATCTTATCTGCCACATATTTAAGTCCTTCTGAGAGAAGAAGTATTTCAAACTCTTCTGATACGTGTATATTTCGAATTGCTCACCATATAGATAATGCCTCTATATTTTCAAAGCGAATAAATTTGGAGCTAACTCCAAGTCATGACTTGGATATTTTTTTTCATATTCTTTCAACTGTCTGGATGCATATGCCACTACTTTCCCATATTGCATTAATACACAGCCCAAGCCTTTATGTAAAGCATCACTATAAATCACAAATCTCCCACTCCCCTCAAGAATAGTTAAAATAGGTGCTGAAGTTAATCAAACTTTTAGTTCTTGAAAACTCTCCTCACATTCACTTGTCCACTCAAATTTGACATTCTTCTGTGTCAATCGAGTCAATGGGGTTGCGATTCTAGAAAATCCTTCTACAAATTTTCTGTAATATCCTGCCAATCCCAAAAAGCTTCGAATTTCAATCACATTACTTGGTTGTTTCCAATTAACAACGGCTTCAACCTTTGAAGGATCAACTGATAGACCTTCCTTCAATATGACATGCCCTAAAAATGTCACTTGTTCAAGCCAAAATTCACATTTACTAAGTTTGGCATACAATTTCTTTTCTCTTAATATTTGCAATACCATTCTTACATGCTGCTCATGTCCCTTCTGATTCTTGGAATAAATTAAAATATCATCGATGAATACCACAATAAATTTATCCAAAAAGGGCTTAAAGATCCGATTCATCAAATCCATAAATGCGGCCGGTGCATTAGTTAATCCATAAAAATTCAAAATGGCCATACCTTGTTCTGAAAGCTGTCTTGGGAACATCTTCACTTTTAATCTTAAGCTGATGGTATCCAGATCTAAGATCAATTTTTTAAAACACTTGTGATCCTTGTAATTGATCAAATAAATCATCAATTTTAGGTAATTGATACTTATTTTTCACTGTCACTTGGTTCAACTGTCTATAATTAATACACAATCTCATAGTCCCATCTTTCTTTTTAACAAATAGTACTGGAGCACCCCAAGGTGACACACTGGGCCTGATAAAACTTTTATCTAATAATTCTTCCAATTGTTGTTTCAGTTCCTTAAGTTCTGCAGGTGCCATTCTGTAAGGTGCCTTAGAAATTGGTGCTACCCCTAGTAATAACTCAATGGATAATTCAATTTCCCTATCAGGCGGTAATCCTGACAGTTCTTTTGGAAAAACGTCGAGAAATTCTAGGATAACCGGAGTGGTATCCAAATTTATTTCTTCTTTCCTATCTTCTTTGATATAGGCAAGAAGCCTTGACACCCTTTTCGAAGGAGGCGATTACCTCGAATACAAGAGATTAAATATGATGGGGAGTCTTCTTTGATACCATTGAAGTAAAATACTGGTTGATTCGGAATGCTAAAGGTAACCATTTTCTTATAACAATCAATACTTGCATGGTATGCAGAAAGCCAATCCATGTCTAAGATTACATCAAAATCTTGAATTTTCAGGAGTATTAAATCAACCAACAGTTCCTTTTCTTCTATCTTTATTACACATGATTTATACACTATATTGGTGTTAATTGAATTTCCCTTCGGTGTGGCTACCTCTAGAATGTATTCTAATTGTTCTGGTTCTACCTTTAAGTGGCATGCAAAGTGTGATGACACAAATGAATGAGTAGATCCAGGATCAATCAAAACATAAGCTACTTTTTGGAAGATAATAAGAGTACCTTGCATCACTGATTTTGAGGCCTAAGCGTCTTGCTCGGTGATTGCAAATACTCTTCTCTTCATATGCGGCTTTTGAGCTATCTCTCCCTGCTTTGGAAGCTGTTGCATCTGTAAGCTAGAACATTGTCTAATCTAGTGTCCCAATTTTCCACATTTAAAACAGGCTCCGGTATTCCAATAACAAGGGCTGGATCCATGGTTTTTCCCACATTTCTTACATGGTTCTATTGGGCTTTGAAGTGGCAAGGGCCTTGGCTTCTTGTTTGCCCTTTCAAACTATTGTCGATTAGATGGTGTGGGTTAACATGGCTTTTTCTGATTTTTTGTCTTTTGGTAATCTTCAAAATCTTTTTCGACAATTTGGGCTCGATCCACTATTTCAACATAAGTTCTTAATTTCAAGACTGATATCCTGCTTCTGATAGCTGGCTTGAGACCCCTTTCAAATTTTTTCACCTTTCTTGCCTCATTGTTAATCATATGTGGTGCAAACCTGGCCAATTCAGTAAACTTGGCCTCGTACTGTGCTACTGTTTGATTTCCTTGGATTAATTCCAAAAATTCCATTTTTGGATTCCACTTTCCTATCATCAGGACATTCCATTACCTCGAATATTTTCTCTAATTGCATAATCCATCCCTCGACTTCCAGTGGGTTTACAACACCCTTAAAAGAAGGTAGGTTCATTTTCTTAAATTGTTCGATATTACTCCCATCATTTCCTGTAACTGACTGCCTGGGTGGATTGTTGTTTTCCATCTGATGTTGCATTAGAGCAACCATAGTTTCCAAAGCTTTGTGAATTCCTTCCATATTGGCTTCAGCTATTCTAGATCTTGACTTTGTCCCGATCTGTACACACAATAAATGTGATTTTAAGGACATTCTTTTTAAATTTCCTAAGAATCTTAAACCTATTGCTCTGATATCATAATTGTTACACCCCAAGAATTTACAATATTGTTATTCCTGAGATGTAACAGAAAAAACATATATACATATATTAATAGAACAAATTTACACTGGCGAGGTCTTACAAAGTAACAAAAGAAAGCTAGAACAACAACAATATATTCCAAGGTTGATCTTGACTAGCACTCAAAAAGAATCCGCAGTTATCTTGAAAAAATGTTTACCATAGTTTGATGAGTTTGGCTACTTAGTAAGTGATCATCATAATCCTAAAAATAATCATGGTTCAAAGATATTAATAATTTCAAAAAGGAGATTTATTAACAGAAATGCATCAACAGTTTCACTTTCAATAAATGTATAATTAAGTATAATCCGAATAATCGAAATGCATATAACACTTTAACGGCAGTGCATAGTTCAAAGGATTTCACAAAATACCCTACTGGCGTCCCAAGTAGGTTACCTATATACCCCATCAGCCTCTTAACGGGTCCACTTAATCCCTATCGGTGTCCCAGAGAGGTCCACTTAATCCCTGCAGGTCCACTTATACCTCACCGGCGTACCGGATGAGTCCACTTAATCCCTACCGGCGTCCCGGATAGGTCCACTTATACCTCACCGGCGAACCGGATGAGTCCACTTGCATACTTAAATTATTTTTAAATCTCTTTAAACATTTGAAAGCAGCAAATATCATGTACTCAACATATCACTGAAATCATTAATATGAATTTCACTGAAACCATTAATAACAGTCACTTTCAATAACATTTCAAAAATAACCAATCAAATATTTTGAGCTCAAATTTAGAAAGATAGCAGTTCGTAAAGACATTCTAGCATAATTGCCAATTTAATATGTATAGAAAAACTCTTACACAAATTCAAGAATACAGAATTATCACAATTTATGAGATGTCAATTCACAAATAAACATTTCACAACAATGTTGTAATCAATTGCAAAAATATCAATTTTTAAATAATAAGGCAGTCATTTACACATGAAATTTACAATGTCTAAATATTCAAAAATAGTAGAAAGAAATCTTACAATTTTACTAACAGCAGAAATATCATATTTATTTCTAATAATTTTAAAGCATTTAAAATTTCTAACATAGTTAAAATATCACAATTTTATTAAACAGATTATTTTTCAAAATAATGAGGTCACTTGCACATAAAATTTATCGTGCCTAAAATTCATGAGAATAAGCAAAAATAATTATTTCATTTCATTTTTAAAAAGAACGGATTATTTTTCAAGATAATGAAATCACTTACACACAAAACTTATAAAATAAAGATCCTGGACGGAAATATCACTATTTATTAAAAACAGACTATTTTTCTGGAAGACGATGTCACTTACTTTAATTCCGAAATTGGGTGAGCATCAGTTTTGGATGTGGGCTTATCATATGCATCATCATAGTCTCGTGTGTATATGGTTCATAGGCCATGGTTAGAGAGAAAGGTTATAGATGCAGAGGGTCCAGTACAGAGAGTAGAGATAGGGAAAGTTTTGAGATGAAGGTTGATGAGAGAAAAAGAGAAGCCTCTTGACTTACAAACGCAGAGAGAGAGAAAAAGAAAGACTTGATGTTTTAAGAGAAAGAGAGAGAAATAGGCGTATAAAAAGATACACGTCAATGCAAGGTGTCGTTTAAAGGAGTGTGATTATAAACCTTTAAGGTGGTGGACCTAAGGTCCACCCAAGTAAAATTAGACCCTCAAGAATATTAACAATGATATCTTTTATTTATTGTTAATATAAAAGCAACAATATCCTAACGTTATATTACTATTAGCATTATTATTATTATCATTACTAATATATAATTATTAATTTATTTATTTATTTTTTATATATTTATTTTAATTAATATTGTTACAACAATCAACAGAAAGAAGAGGCAGGAGTTGATGCTACACGAAGTGGGAAAGATGATGTCATTGATCGAGAATAAATACTTGTAAATGTTATCCAACACCAGTTAGATGGCACATAGCCAATGCATGTTGAGGTTGTTGCTGCTACTCGAGAACAGCTGTGCGTTGATGCTGCCAATCCGCATGGCTAGTTCGATTGGCCTAAGGAAAGTGATGGAGATATGCTTATTGCTTCTATTATTGTTAAGAATACTCATGAGCATGATGATGGCATTAATGATCACGGTGATGTTCTTTCATCAGAGGACAATAGGGCTATTGATGCTATGGCATGTGAACAATGGAATTATACTAATGCCCAAAAGCAGCTATTTGACTATATTGACCATGTTGACCACGTATCTGGTTGTTGATATACATAATAAAGTCGACAATGGTTATAAGTCCAAGTTTCGGCCAAAAAAACATAGCACCTTTAGTATTTATTAGTGATAGAAAAGTGGGTTGTCGCAAGACTCAAAAACATTTAGAGGGTACCGTATTGGTGAGCAAAGGTAAGCCTCCTTCCGGCAAGCCTTTTCATTCATAATTTATTTATGTCACTGGTTGCATGGAATGTTCATGCCTTCAAGGCCATGGTAGAGTGTTTGATATTAGTGTCATTAAAAGTCAGAATAATGTTGAATTATTATTTATTTTAGAGACTAAATTGCCAGTGGATTTGACTAATGTCTGGTCACAGAAGTTTGGGTTTTATAATAATTTTATTGTTCATGGTCGATGGTAGATCCAAAATCAGATTACTTTGGAATCCGTAAATATATTTCGTCGATGTGACTAATATCAATGATCAAATGATTACCATTGAGGCTACTCATTTATATAATGGAAAAATGTTTGAGATATCTGGGGTATATGCTTTTAGCTGTCTCAGAGGGCTTTACTTTGAGATCATATGAGATGTATAGGCTCCACTACAGCTCCCTGGTTGGTACTAGGGGATTTTAACATAATATTGGAGAGTTTAGAGAAACAGAGGGACAATGGCTTCTTAACCTCGAACTCAAAACACTTTGCTCAGGTTATGTCTAACTGTGCTCTAACAAATCTTGGAGTTGCAAGAGGGTGTTTCTCTCGGTCTAATAGTTAGCTTAAAAAGAGATGTATAAGAATAAGATTGAACGGTGCATGGCAACCATGGATTGGGTTTTGACTTATCTAGAATCCAACGAAAAAGTTTTCACCAAGGGGAAATCTGATAATCAATGACAGATTTGGGTCTCGACAGACCTAAACACTCTAAGTACTTTTCAACCTGGGAAAATGCACATGGTTTTATTGATTTAATCTCGAAATCTTGGCAAGGCCAAGTAGGGGGGAAGCCTATGCTTCGTTTTGTTACTTAGTTGAAAAGATTGAGGGGGAACCTACATGCATGGAACAAATATGTGTTTGGTCATGTGGGTGATTCTATTACAGTGGTCCAACAACACTTATCTTCTATACATGATAGCTTGTGCATTGATCCTTCTAATGATGCCTTGATGATAGAGGAGAAAGAGTATACTCAGAAATTCTCTTGGGTCATGAAGAGAGTATATGGAGACAAAAATCGAGGCAGAAGTGGTTAAAGGAAGCAAATTCTAATACTAAATTCTTTCATTTATATATTGTGATAAGGAGAAGGGGCTATCACATTATCTCTTTGAAAGATTAGAATGGGAACTCTCTAGCTATAGAAGTAGATATTGACAATCATATGATTGGTTATTTTGAAGATCAGTTAGTCTAGGAAAGTAATATCGACCTTAATCTGGTTGATCAATTTTTTCCTCCATCTTTGCTTAGTCCTAATCTGAAGGAACAACTGGTTAAGGAGGTGAGCCTGGATGAGATAAAATATTGTATTTGGGGCATGAAGTGTCATAGTGCTCGAGGCCCTGATGGTTTTTCAGTGGAATATTATAAATTCGGGTGGGACATAATCAAGAAGGATCTCTTTATGGCTCTCCGTGATTTCTTTAAGAAAGGTAAAATCCTTAAACAAATCAATTCCATCTTTATTTGTTTAATTCCTAAAGTATCTTCCCCCAAGGTTATGAAATATTTCCGCCCTATTGGTTAGCGTAATGTTTTGTACAAAATCATTAGTAATCTCATTTCTAATCATTTACAGGTGGTGCTCAGCAATCTTGTTGACCCTAAATAAGATACCTTCTTGAAAGGTAGATTTATCACAGATAATATTCTTATGGTAAATAAGCTTATTTCTCTTTGATATAGGAATGCAAGAAGGGATAAGATGTGTTTGCAACTTGATTTGAGTAGTGCATATGATAGAGTATCGTGGGCCTTCCTTTTAGCTAGGCTTCATGCCTTGGGATTTCCAGAGATGTTTGTTTTATGGGTCCAACTATGCATTTCCACTACCTCTTTTCCAGTGTTAAGAAATGACTCTCCAAAGGGTTTCTTTAGAGGTAAAAGAGGATTAAGGAAATGGGATCCTTTGTCTCCATATTTGTTCTTGCTGGTTATGGATTTTTTTAGTAGAATAATTATGATATGAATAAAGGTATGATTCCTAGGGCCTTTCCTTAGGGATGTGAGTATGGTGTTTCACATTTATTTTATATTGATGATGCTATAATTTTTTGTGAAGCATCTATTACTTCTGCCATCACTATGAAAGTGTTTCTCTCTAACTTTGAACTTACTACTGATCGAAAGCTAAACACTGCAAAAAGTAAAGCTTTTTCTTTGGGGTAATGCAGGCTATTTTATCATTGATTTTGAAAGAGTTGGACTTTAGGAAAGATATATTATCAGTAAGATACTTGAGTCTACCTCTATGTCATGGCCATCTAAAGCATATTTTTTTGTCATGGTTTGGTTGGAAAGGTTATTGGTAAGATTGGTACATCGCAAGCTCTTTGTCTATCTTATGCAAGGCGTTACAGTTGTTGAAATCAGTACTTAGTGCATCATCTATTTTTTAGATTTTATCTTTTATTCTTCCAAAATGAACCTGCAATATGCTTGAAAGGTTGTAGAGGACCTTTCTTTGGGCAGGTGTGATAAAAAAAAAGGTGTTCCTCTTGTTAAATAGAAGACAATTTGTTTTACTAAAAAAGAAGGGGGGTTAGGGTATATAATATTGTTGATTTTAATACTGCAAAAATGATTAAATTGGCCTGGAGGATTTTGTTAGCTCCCTTGTCTCTATTAGCTTGATTTTTTAAGCACAAATATTTTAGGAATAATTTCATATGGAAGGTTAAAGCAAAACCGTATTGTTCTTATTCTTAGAGGGTATCTTACTGGGCTTATCTCATTTGAAAGATAATGTCCAAGGGATTGTCGGAGAAAGTCATTTGATGAATTTTTAGGTTGATCCTTGGTTATCAAGGCAACCCATTTGGGATTCCTTTGGTAGTAGAGTACATGAGGATTTGGGGGATTTCGCTTCGTGTAAGGTGTCTGATTACATAGAAGGTTCCCCTCAGTCTTGGAATCTTCCCTGAACCACATCAGCTTCACTTATCAGCATTTGGAGGGAGGTTAGGAGTTATATTATACCTTTGAAGCTTAAAAAGGATATTTTAGTATGGATGCACTCTGCTAGTGGCCTTTTCTCAATTAGAGAGGCCTAGGATTTTATTCGAGATAAAGGATCTTCACAACTTATTTTACATGCTCTCTGGTCTTCTTAGTTTCACCACGGAGCCAAATGTTTTTCTTGGTTGGCCTTCATAATTGCTTATTCACTACATTTCTTTTGCAGCAACGTGGTGTTGATTTGGTTTATGTATGCCCTTTTTATAGGAACAATGATGATAGCCTTCATCATCTATTATTTCATTGGGTGTTCTTGTAAGGTGCATGGAGGTCGATTGCATGGCGGTGTGATAAGTGTTTCACCCCTGGTATTTCTGTTCCTGTTATGCTAAGAAGCTGGTTAGCCATTAGATTTAAATCAGATGGACTTCTTAATATTTAAACTTCTATCTTCTTTACATTAATATGATTTTTATGAGAGGAACGAAATAGGAGAATTTTTCATTCAAGGTTTACAAGAACGGAACAAATTGTTCGGTGGATTTCTTCTCATGTTAAGGAGTTGGCGGATGTAAAAAAGTGGACTTTTCATTTGATAGAGAGAGCAATCATCAATAATTTCCAGATTACATGGCGTTTGCAGAAACCTTGATCCATTATTCCAGTGCCTTGGTCATTCCCTGAGCCTCAACATCTCAAGTTGAATATCGATAGAGCTTCTTTGTATAACCCAGGATTAACAGGTGGTGGTGGTGTTATCAGAGATAATAATGATGCTTTTGTGGTTGCCTTTACTAAGCTATTCAGCACTGTCTCTAATAATTATGTAGAATTTTCTGTTCTTGAAGAAGGACTTAATCTGTCCACAAAGAAGATTTGTTTGCCTCTACAAGTAGAAAGTGATTCATTTTTACGTGTTAATGTCATTCATGATCCCTGTTGTGCACCATGGAGGTTACATACGGTTGCCGTTAATTGTAGCAGTAGGCTTTCCACTCATACATGATCAATTTCCCATATTTTTTGTGAAGCTAATATGGTAGCCGATGCCCTAGCTAAGAAAGTATCTTTCAGTTATGGAGTCATTATTTGGCGATCCAGACCTCCAGACTTTATTTCCCTACTTTTATTTCATGATCTAGCACAACTGCCCTATTATAAGGTTGTAAAATAATGAATTCGTTCTGCCTTATTTTTTATTAATGAAAAATGAGTAGGGGACCTTCTCCCCCACTGACTTACCCAAAAACAAAAAAACATTTGTGTGAGAAATAGCTCCCATGAACCATTTGCAATAAGCATGCACCGGTCTGTATGACCTGGACTTGTCTCAAGGGGGACCTATAGTCTGTAGACTAGTATTATGTTCTCATCACCTATTAGTTGACTTCAGTAGTCCAATTAAGAACCTCAGTGAGGAACTGTCAGTCATGAGAACTATTAGGTCAATGTGAGAAAGTGAGTGTGGGACATAGTCACCAATAGAGATGGAGTGCCTCAGTAAATTCACATTTTTCTTAAAGAAGATGGATCTAATTACCATAAAAATAATTTTAAAATAATTAATTTTATCTAAAATATTTTTTAGAGTATTAAAATGAATTTTTAAAAGCCTTTGGATATTCTATTTTATCAAAATTAATTTTTTAAATTAGCAAAAATTGAAAATTTCAAGTATATAAGTATTCAAAGAGAAAAATATTATGATTTTAAAAATCAATTTATTAATTTTAAAATTTAATTAAGCTTGTGGGGCCCAAGATTTAATGGAGCCCATTACATTAGGCCCACTTATGTGTGGCGTGGGGCCCACTTTTGCCATCCACGAATGGGACACCCTACATATTCCACTTTCTTTCTTATGATATAAGATGGTTTGTTGAGGAAGCCATGTAGAAGGTGTGTAGAGCTTTGGTTGATTGTTTCAAAAAGATGAAAGTATGACTCTTGATTAATAATCATATGACATTAATTTTAAATATATGACATTCTTCATAGAAAAAGATTTTGATGGGATTAGGTTAAGGAAGCAAAGAGATAACGTTCTTTCACCTTCCATTATTAGCAATAGTTAAGATCTCTCACTCCACAGTTACATATTATCAAAGATCAAATCTTCATAGGGATGACTAAACCATAAATCCCAAACCCTAGGCACACTATCATAAATGCATGTTATTACGGGGTAACATCTCTGCATCCTAATTCTCTTCTCTCTCTCTCTCATGGGTGGTACACCACCCTCTCTCTACCCTTCTCTCTCTCATACTCTTTTATACTCATAAGAAAAGGAGAGGGGGTACGCCCCTAGGTGGTTAGCAAGCAAAAAGGGGTTCACCCTACATACTTAGAGAAATAGGAGAGGCCCAACCTAAATACACATGCTCTCATAGTTTGACTAGAGGGTTTAACCAACCTTCCCAATTACTATGATTCAAGAAAGACTATGAATCACGTACGCCATTGGTGGAGGAGACCCGGTGTAGGGTGTATAAAGTCCATTAGAGGTAATCTTTTGGCACATTGCTTTATTTTCTTCTTTCTTATGCTTTTATTTTTCATAATCTCTATTGATTTAATTCGCTCATGTACGACGAAATTTAAAAAAGTGGCAACAAGTGAGAATCCAAATCTTATTTTGCTTATTTATTCGAGTTACAATTGTAATTCTTTGACGTATATAAGTGTTCTAACTGGTATTTCAAAAAAAATTTGAAATTATATGTAATATGCTAGTTCACGTCGTCCATGTTCAGTACATTATTTGAGACGCTGAATGTAATTAATAAGGTGTCTATATGTACCTTGGACCTATTAGAGTTATGACTTTTCAAGGCCTTAAATCTAAGATTCTCTCACTCAGTGGGTATGAATAAGAGAAGATGATTCTAGGCTCTTTGCATACTGGGGCCTAGAATCTTATAGCACAAGAACCAATGAGGTATAAGGGTGTGTGAGAGAGAGAGAGACATTGCTACTTTTAGAGGTGTGAGGGTCACCTCTAAGTAAGGGGACATAATTAGACTACATGCCTCGTGGGATTATGTGTTGGTTAGGACTAAGAGAACCAAAAAGAGATTAGAACCTGAGTACCTTAGTATAATGACCTTATATCGGATGGTCATGATTCATGGGACATGAGCTCGTACCTTGAAATCAGACTGCCTTATGGAATGTATATCCAAAATCGCGCAGGAAACCACTTTTCTGATGTGTTATAATCTAACTAGGAAGAGCTAGTTCACATATACCTTGAGTGGATCTCTGCATATGATTATTTCCATATGCCCAAGGGTGCACATCTAATCCAGTGACACACGAGTGTGATGGGAAATTGATTGGGGGGATTTTGATAAAGTTCTTGTAGAGACCATTAAGAATAGGCTTTTTGGGTAATTCCAAAAAATTGGATCATCATTTTGGACTAACGTAGTAGAGTACTTTGATACATAAAATTCAACCTAGATATATCATTTACCTATTGTCCAATTCAATTTGATGTTACAATGAGCATTTCAAATGGAAAAAGATTTAAATAATTTTTTAGAATTGTTTAGGATTTTTCATAATTTTCAAAGCAAAAATATAAGGTTTTTAAATATTTTTTTGGGGCAATTTCAATCAAGGATATCTGGGGTCCCCACGTGCCACCCAAGTGACCATAGGGTGACACATGGCATCTCCATAGCCACCCCATAGTGCTGACATCAACATGATGTTGAACCTCCTTAGGTGTCCTCATGTGGTACTTTGTGATTTGCTGATGGAGTATTTTATAAGGTTTTAAATGAAAAATAGTTCTATTATTCAAGTGAGAAATTTAATCACATGCCTAGCTGCACTCATGTGAGTTCGTTTACATGTCTATAGGGTTAATGGTAAGCCATTATAACATGTATTAAACCATGTCATGCTGGTTTGAACCGCAAACCAGAAAGATCTTGAGCAAATGTTAAAAACCGAAGGGTTTGGACTCAAGGGTGGAGCGATCCCCAATGAAGGCGCCAAAAAAGATGTATTTCTTTAAGAGGTGCTCAAATGTGTACATTGGATGACTCAATAGCCAAGATAAAACCGATAACGTACATAGTGGAAATGACAATATTTTTATTGCTTATAAAAGCAAATACAAGGGGGGGAGGAGGGGGCAGGCGAAATAACATTGGCTACCAGATCTGGCAAAAGTCAGACCCTCTTAGACCACCACTGCTTGGTACTGAGGAATACCTTGTTGGATATATGGCCTTATATGCAATGCCAAGAAAGTTATGAGTCATAGTGGGAGTGACCAGTGGCTACCAAATGTTTTGCTTACTGGGATCCGGTTAGGCCAAAATAGCCCTATTTAGATTGAAGCAAGGTTCTTGGAGCGTATGATGAACCCAGAGATTTTAGGGTTTTTTACTTTAGTCAGGGCCAGCAGAATTAGTTTCACCACATGTCTTGTGAGCTAGAAAGAGTTTGAGCAAATGTGGAAAACCTGAGGGTTTGGACTCAAGGGTGGGGAGTCCCCAATGGAGTCGCCAAAAAAGATGTGTCGTTTTTTTTGGGGGGGGAGGGGGGAGGGGGGGGAGAGGACATTGGCTACTGGATCTGGCAAACGTCGGACCCTCTTAGACCACCATTGCTTGGTATTGAGGAAGACCTTGTTGGATATATGGCCTTATATGCAATGCCAACATTGTTTTGAGTCATAGTGGGACTGACCAGTTTCTACCAGACTTTTTACATACTGAGATCCGGTTAGGCCAAAATAAACGCTATGGTTCTTGGAGCGTATTATGAACCGAGATGTTTTAGGGTTTTTCCTTTAATCAGGGTCAGTAGAATTAATTTCTCATCATGTCATGTGACCAAGGTTTGGGGATCAGTGGATCCCGATTTATGATATATATGTTTGCTTTTTATAAGCCATGTGTGAATATAGCTGGGTCGTAAGAGGACATAAGCTCAAATTCTTGACATGTGGAGCATGCTCATAGCATTTCCACATACAATCGCTTTTTTTGGAAGTTGTTTTGATACGGATCCACCTATCATAATTGTGCACACGTGCTGAGAAAGGACCCCTGAATCCACAAGAGTGCATGTCCTTGGGGGCACCTGTAGTCCACTGAATAATCTTAGAGTCTATCCACAATCAGTCAGTTTTGATAGGCACACTTATGGTCAAACTGAAGTCTGTAACGCATAGGCGTCTATTAGGCTGGTTAGAGAAGTAGGATTGGGCTTATGGGTTTAAGCCCAGTGGAGTAACATACAACCCGACCACCTGTTGAATAGGGTTTTTCAACCTGGATTTATTAGAAGTGCCAAACCTTAATATTTTTATTATAAACAATGAAAAATAATTTATCGTGAGTTTATATACTTTTTAGAAATTTTATTTCATTATAAAATGCTTTGACAAAATTGTTATGTGAAAAATTCATTTAAAGACAATCGCACATATGGCGTGTGTAGCACACAAATAGTCAATGTGTGCCACACATGTCAGCCATGGGGTGCCATGTCATAGCCCAATGAGCATCACATAGAATCCCAAACCATAGGCAAGGATGCCCTTGTTTGGATAAATCACGTGAACATGTTATGTGTAATATGCTTTTGGCATATGTGTGAACTCACATGTGTGGTGGCTTGTGTGAGTGTACAGATTTCTTTTTTATTAAACCATTCATTCTTTTTATAACTTATTTTGTTGGATTGAATTATCCATTTGAATCTCATATAGTGAGCTTTCATTAGTGTAAAGGTGATAATGGGACAAGCTTATGATATGGCCATCACCTTGATAGTGACATCTCATGAGGTTGAGTGTAGGTTGCTCTTCACTATTAAAAATCCACATGGGAGGCATGCACCATCCATTAGAGGCTTGATGGTGAAACACGATCATGGAAGATGGAGATTTGATGGTAATAGAAGCAATGGTGGAGATGGATTAATATTTGAATTTTATGGATAAGGGGCACTTGTGAAATATCTGAAATTGAGTAAATGTGATATGTGGGTGTGGTGATAATGGTGTATGCTCTAATCACCATTCATATGATAACCATCAATAGTGATTAATTAGATTAGATCTTTAACCTCTCTCAACCCTTAAACTATTCAATAGGTGGATGAGATCAAATCAAGTGTTTACTTCTCACATGAATTGTTCGCTAAGGGGACCATCTCTCATTCCTTTGCACACTTTTTGCTTAAGAAATTTGACAAACCAACCTCTCTTCCATAGGCGTCGCGCCCCCACCTAAATTCTCTCTCATTCTCTCTCTTGCCTTGCTGGTTTTGAAATCACTCTCCTTGGATGCACCACTTCCATTGTAATGAAAGTGCGTCCATCTTAACTCCCACTCCAACTCTATTAAATGAGAACCTTCATTTTCCAGATCCTTATTGCTGCTTGGTCCTTTTCTCGCTCAAATTATTTGATTAGTAGTTTGCTTTACTATATCAACTTGTGCACTAAATTAGTGGTCCTTTTAAGACTTAGTGCTAACTATTATGCTGTTCGAAATTCCCCTTGAGCCCTTGTTTGTGTAAAAGTTTGAGCTTTGATATTGAACCCAAACTATGACATTTCAAGGTAGTTTGGGATCCGGTATAGTATACATTTTGGCTAGATCGATGGTTTAAAAAAAGGATCGGTGACCCAGATCGAGTTCCCAAAAAACCGATCCGGATAGGCGAATCGGCGATTCGGATCGGGAATCGGGTGAATCGGTCAGAATAAAGCTTAAAAAAAATCCGAAAAAATGATTAAAATTTATTATAAATATTGTTTTTTAAGAATTCAATAAGAAATGAGGGTACTCCATTAAGAATTTTCATGTTTTTGAATGAATATGCGAATATTGATATGTTCTTTCCCTGCATGAACCGCCATTCAGCATTTAATTTACATCACACAAAAGGATAAACATAGAATTATCATGGAATAAGTATATCAACATATATGGACTACAATAAAGCATAAAATTAGTAACATATGATCTAAAAATAAAATGATAGAGGACGTTATTGTTCTTATTTGGCACGCTGGTGCCATTGATTGAATTCGTTTAACAATTCATTGATTAGATCTAAAAACGAATCATCGATATTAGCAGGCGTTTGACTATTCCCAAATCCCTAAGTGTTAGTGTTTTGTTGTGTTCCCAATCTAAAATCCCCGAAGATTGTCCATCCTTCATGCTCACCTGGACTGTCGTGCTCATCCCTACACTGTTGCTGTTGGGACTCGATATGTGAATAATATCGTTGGGATAGGGTGGCCTCAGAATCATCATCTCGCTCATTTTCTCTTTAAATAATATGGATTAAAAAAAAAATAACAAATTTTCAAAAAAAATCGATCATGGATTAAAAAAAAAAAATCACAAATTTTCAAAAAATTCTATCATGGATTACAAAAAAAAATTCAATCATGGATTTAAAAAAAAAATCACAAATTTTCAAAAAATTCTATCGTGGATTACAAAAAAAAATTCGATCATGGATTAAAAAAAAAAAATCACAAATTTTCAAAAAAATCAATCATGGATTACAAAAAATTCGATCATGGATTACATAAAATTCGATCATGGATTACATAAAATTCGATCATGGATTACATAAAATTCGATCATGGATTACAAAAAAAAACACAAAAAAAAAAACAAAAAATTCGATCGTGGATTACAAAAAAAGAAAAAAACAATTCGATCATGGATTACAAAAAATTCAATCATGGATTACAAAAAACTCTATCGTGGGTTACAAAAAAAATAAAAAACAAAAAATTCGATCATGGATTACAAACAAAAAAAACAAACATTTTGATCATGGATTACAAAAAAAAAACAAACATTTCGATCATGGATTACAAAACATTTGATCATGGATTACAAAAAATTCTATCATGGGTTACAAAAAAAAAACAAAAAACAAAAAATTCGATCATGGATTACAAGAAAAAAAAACAAACATTTCGATCATGGATTACAAAAAATTCGATCATGGATTACAAAAAATTCTATCATGGGTTACAAAAAAGAACAAAAAAACAAAAAATTCGATCATGGATTACAAAAACAAAAAAAAAAAAATTCGATCATGGATTACAAAAAAAACGATCAAGTATTACAAAAAAATCTATCATGGATTACAAAAAAAAAAAAAAAAAATCCCTACGGGACTTGCCGATTCCGTACAGTGAATCTGCTAGTCACTCTGCAGAATCATCTAGTTCTCTCTAGAATCGAACGATTCTCGTTTTTTTCGTCGATTCGATACGTCCATAACGATTCTCGAGTCGAACCGGGCGAGTCCGATTCGACTCGACGTTTTTTTAAACACTGGCTAGATGCTCCGATGCTGTTTGAAAGAGACATTTTGGTCCCCCTTATGTGTGAGAGATGTTCATGTGATGATTAAATAACTTCTCATGATTAGATCTTCACCCTATCTTTCTCGTCCTATCGGAGTGAATGATAGTCAAAGGTTGTTTTTATTCCGTCATGGCTTTCGCAAGGTGAACCTTTTTTAAATCGGCGTCCCGTACGATACTGAAGCTTTTGCACTTTGTTTTTATTTTATTGTACTTTATTTATTCAAGTTGTAAAAAGGATTGCTCAATCAATAAGAGCATTGCCTTTGTTGAAGGGTGTGTATTTATTTATTCGTAAAGTTTGTAGTGAACAAGGGTTATCCCAAGGAGAAATGAAAGTTTAGGTAAGAAGTTCTTGAATTTTTTAGTTTTAACAGTTCGTGTGATTCTCCGGATACTACCTCAGTCCTCTCGTTGAGAGTTGGTTTTGCTATCATTCTAAAATGAGGTGGAGCCTCAAATGACTGAAGAAGCCAACCAATCACAAGAGGCTCCTTTACCCTTCGAATTCCTGATGATGAGCTCACATATATTTTGGTATGAAAGTGGGCTGTTAGATTTTTTTCTTCGGTTTTAAAAGTTTTTGGTTCTTGGAATTCGGATTTTCTAGGGGCTTTTTGGTGTTCTAGGGTTTATGGGATTTTTTTTAAGATTTTTTGGGGATTTTAATTTTTAAGGTTATTTTGTATATTTTGGATTTTAGGGAGGGGTAATATTGAACTTTGGGCTGCCCTTTTTCAAGACTAGATCAATGAAATTTCGGCTGCATGACCCCTATACAAAGTCTCTTTGAAGAAGCGTGTCAAAGGGGCTAACTCAGTGTCAAAAGCCCCCAGGGGTGGATCCACTACCGAGGTCTAAAGGGTCCGAAGCCGAATTGAAGCAACTGTAAGGACCCAACCCCTTGCTACTCCAAGCTGGTAATTTTCAAAGGTATTTTGGGTATTTTAGTGTTGCAATTTATGAGAACTTTTGGGATTTTTTTGAATAATTTTTGGGGATTTTCTAATCCCTAAGGGTATTTTGGGGATTTTGATAATGTTTGGGGGTAGTTTGGGGAGTATAGTATGGATGCAGAGGTGATTTGAGAAGTTCAAATTTTCTCCCTCTAAGTTGAAGCTTAAGTTTCTAACCCATAAAAAATGAGGTTAAGAGGGTTTTTATATATATAAGAAAACATGGGTGGAATACTAAAAATTGGAAGTTGGAGGATCAAAGCATGGCACAAACACGGGGTGGACTATTAAAAATAAATTTAGACTAAGGCTGAAAATGACAAAAAGGACACTTAAACCTTCGAATTTTTCATGATTTGCCTTTGAGGCGGTTTTCTTCTTTATTTACATCAAAACTCATCAAATCAGATCATTTTTTACCGATTCGGCCTAAATTTATTCTGTAAACTTGCGGAGCAATCTACTACGCTCATTTTGCAATAAATTTGAGCAAAAACCATCATCTGTTCATCAAGTTCCACTTCCCTTAAGTTTCGGTTTTCCATTTTTAGTAAAAATTGAATACTCATTTCTACACCTCGTCAATACGCTCAAATTTGGTCATTATTTGACGATCAACAGGTATATTCTTATGAAATTTTAACGATGATGTTGGCGAAAGCTTTCGGCCCAAGATGATGTCTGATTGGAGAGATATGACTAGTTTACTTCTTTCTATTTTTAGAAATTGTGATGCAAAAATATTAAAGCAACTTCTCTCTACAATTGCTCCATCGATTTATCTTCAAATTTTTATTCACTATACATAAATGAGTCAGAAATCTTCCTGTCAAATTACAGTCCAAAATACTTCTTGGATCACGAGATATTGATCCAAAAATGATCGGACGTCATAGGGGCTACAACTTTTTCAAGGGCTTAAATCCCTCTTTTTTCCCTTTCTGTCAAAGAATCCCCTTGATATGCATACCATTTAAAAGCTCATGTAAAAAGTAACAATACAGTGAATTTTGAGCCCATTTGGCCATGCCATCTCTGAGATATTGCCCCATCAATTTTCTTAAAAAAATTTTGTGGCTACTGCAATTCCTATAGCCTGATGGATCACTATGGGCTTTTCAGGAAAAAATTGATGATCTATTTGTGGTCCTACCAAGAGAGCCTTACAACACGTTCTTCTGGACACCGGATCAAGTTGAAACTAGGGGGATATGGTTTTATTATTTTATATTTTTTTCTTTTAAAATTTCTAGCTACTTTTGACCGCTGATTTCTCAAGGAATCTTTGTAAAAGCAAGACGAATAATGTGTACCCTCACTAAGTTTTACACCATTTTAATGACCATATCTTATTAATTTGACTTCGATGGACCTCAAATTTGGAACATAGCTCTTTTTGTAACATTTAGATATATATTAGGTGGGACCCACTGCAAAATGTGTTGATCCTACTTAAAATTTTAAACTTGTCCGACTCGTATTTAGACGACCCGAAATTGGATCGGCCTCAAATTTGAGATTTCATGTTTTCACCATGGCTTCTATTTTTCACAAAAAATATTGGACCATTATAGTGCAACGTTCATAGGGTTTATTTGTAATTATAAGCCCATTTTAAGGCATCTCGTATGGATTCTTGACTTGCCAGATCCATATCTTTATCATTCAAAGTTGGTTTGAGCCGAAATTTGGGGGATGACTTCATGGAACTTTAGATTAAAATTTGGAATATAGATTTGATTGAAGTTTGACCATATTACATCTTGGGTCATATGATCATCGATCTAAGGGTGTGTCAAGTTGGATGCTCCTCATTTTTATTTTTGATAAAAAGGCTTCTCGCATCAATTTTATTGATGTCATCGCACCCTGCTGGTGCCCTTTCATTTAATACCATTTCCTTAGAAGAAGCTCTTAGTGAGGTATTTCCTTAGAAGAAGCTCTTAGTGAGTTTATTGAGACAAAACACCCCCAAATAGGACAAAACACCCAAAACGGTCCCATGCAAAATAATCATAAAAAATAACAAAATAAAAAAAGAAAAACAAAAAGAGAAAAGAGAAAAAAAAAGAAAGAGAAATACAAAAAAAAAAAAAAAAACTCATAAACAAAATTGTTTCCCTTAGTAGTGGAGTAACACTCATGTCTAAAGCTCAAAGAAGAATTGATGCACAATCTCCCCAAGCCATTCACTGGATGGATCAAGGGGCAAAACTGCTCCAACAAACCTAAAAGACCTCGATCATATGAACTCCAGAAGTTGGTAGCGGCGAGGACGCCATCGGAAGCCTAAGGATACCAAAAAAATACAAAAGGTAGTGTCCACCACTTTCGACGACCAAGGGGCTCAATTGAAAACCCAAAGGCACTCTTTTGAATCATAACTAAGAATCAAGGATGAAAGGTATTCAACGATTCTCAGTCCCACAATCCTAGTTAGGATCTGCTCGACTCTTAACAAATAATTAATCAACCCCGACCCGAAAGTGGAGAACTTCTAAAAGACCTTAAAAATATCAAAGATTTCTTTGCACAAGGGGCACAAAATTTTATTTTTCAAAACTTAGATCTCTATTTAGATGTTTTTGGCTAATAAAAATCGTCAACCAACAAAATTTCTAAAAACTTTCCACCACCACCAAAGGGCCACAGTTGGAAAAACTACAAGGCCCATACTTTGTGGTTAACGAGTTAAAATAGCGACCGCTTCATTTCAAAAAATCTCACTCTTTAAAAAAAAATATTTTCTACTTTTTATTTTCAGTATTTTCAAATTTCAAACTCCATTTTAGGGACAGTCCTGATTTGGAGGTTTTTTAAAATATTTGTCTTGTGCTTTCAAAAACTTTAATTATTTTGTTAAAATCATAACACAACATCGATCTTTGCTTCCAAAACATATCCGGTTTCATGATTTCTTCTAAATGTTTTTTAAAAAACGGAGTTGGATCAGCCGCCCTTAATGATGAATTTGTCGAGTCCTCCATAATAAAAGGATCAACCCTAAATCGAAAAAGGACTGAGCTAGAGAACACTAAAAAAGTCTAGCACATGTGAAAGAAGGAGAAAGAGGCCAAATTACACCTGACCTAAGCCTCTCACTTAACATCCAACACTTCTAACAAAGCTCTGACTTCCCAACCACCCCTCATCGAGAACGCCGAGGTAAAAAGTGACTTTCTATTCACTCAATCAAGATTTTTCTGCTTCCA
Organism: Amborella trichopoda; assembly: GCF_054954075.1. Classification (NCBI taxonomy): domain Eukaryota; kingdom Viridiplantae; phylum Streptophyta; class Magnoliopsida; order Amborellales; family Amborellaceae; genus Amborella; species Amborella trichopoda. The sequence goes on from NC_142340.1 coordinate 34,215,176, forward strand.
TTACCAAACCACTTTCAAACTATGTTTCAAAACAATGAAGACTCTATTTCTCCTTGAATTTTGATACCGTGACCTAAACTTGTCGACAAATGAGGCTCTTAACAATTGTCTCAACATATAGGCTAAGCTCTCCTCCAAGTCCTGAAGACCATAGGTGCCACTGGTCGACTGTTGTCAAACATTGAAGCAATTACTTTGCTTCAAAAACTCTTGTACTTCAACTTTGTTTTCTCTAACTTGTAGCTCATGTATCTACTTCTTTGTCATCAGTCTCACTCAAAACGCACAACATGAGCAACAAAGAGGCCATCTGAAACACTCATTTCTTGGTTGAAGGAATTCTAAGAAGCTAAAACTCTACATAACTTAGAATATAAGCCTAGACCTAGCCTAGACCAATCCTGAACCAAACCTAGAATTCACCCCACCAAAAACTCATTTTCTGGTCTCAAACTAGACTGAGGACTACAGTAGGACCACCATTTTCATACATCTAGCCCATCTCATGTACCATAGAAATTAATAAACTCCCCCATTTAAAACCCAACTAAAGTAGTTCAACTAGTTCAGTCCACCAAACCATCTTAACCTTCCTAAGATGACCTAATTCACCTTTAAACCTTCCAATTTATACCTAAGCTGTCTTAAAACGCTATAAAATAGGAAACTATCTCCTTATCCCCTATTTTTAACTTCTATATCTCATGAGACCCAAGAATTTAAAATATTACTTGTAAGCAAAAGGTCTCCATATTTTTTATCTTACAACCCCCTGGACCCCTTTGACCATAAAGTTTTGACCTAAACAAACACTAAAATGACATCCTATTCAAACTCCATCTCTCTCTCTCTCTTCACTTCTCAATGAGTTTACCACCCAAGGGGTTTAGCTTGAGCATGAACACGAGCACACCTTCTTATGTGTGAGAGAAAAAAGGAGTTTTAGAGAGAGAGAGAGAGAGGGAGTTTGGATTTTAGAGAGAGGGAGTTTTAGAAAGAGAGAGATGGAGTTTGAGTTTTGGGAGAGATAGAATTTTGAGATAGAGAGATGATATGAGAGAGAGATGGAGTTTGGATTTTAGAGAATTAGAGTTTTGAGAAGGAGACGATGATGTGAGAGAGAGATGGAGTATTAAAGAGAGAGAGAGGGATAGAGTTATTTTATAAGTTGCTGAGGTCAATAATACATGGTCAAAAGGGTTTATAGGGTTGGAAGATAGAAAAGATGGAGTATTTTTGCTTACAAGTAATATTTTCAATTCTTGGGTCTAATGAGATATAGAAGTTAAAAATATGGGATAATAAGATATTTTCCTTATAAAATAAATGTAACCTACTTAAAATGATCTAAAATTGCCTAAAACTTGCCTAATCTAGCCTAACCTCAGTTAAAGAGCTTTAAACCATAGTCAAACCTTAATGGTACCATAGCTGTTGGGTTTATGTGGTCTTTAAAGGCTTTAGGAGTGCTTGTAAAATTAAATGATATAGTGGAACATGAACTCAGTTGGAGTATGGTTCCTCGTGGACCATACTAAGCAAACGATGGTCTACTGATACCGATCTAGGCTAGTCGGTTGGGAAAAACCTATGTTACCTAGGCATGAAGAATAAACCGATGAAGGTTTATGGGTTAGCCCTTGATGAGGTCGGAGAACATGCCCGGTTGAGTGAGCCGAGAGACTGTGTGACCCTTGTGTGTGATGGTGGCTTACAAAGACAGGGGTCAAAATCTCATCCATGTACCATCACACAATATGCATATCGATAGATCATTCGAAAAAGCCAGAAATCCACTTTTTAAGGTGAAGCGTATGCATGTGCGAGAAATACCCCTATGTGCGGTTGTGGTCGCATAACGCCTTGGTGATCTTGACTTGTCTTTAAGGGAGGACCTGTAATCCAAAGATAGGGATTGCGACCCCTTGGCTCATCCGCCAGACTTTGGTGACTTACTAATGAGTCCTTGCTTGGACAGTGAGTCATGGGAAACACTAGGTGGGTTCGAAAAGGCAAGTGTGGCCTGTAGTCCACAGTTGAAGGTGGAGTGCCCCATGATTGCAGATTAAATTCTTTAACCAAATGGATCCATTTCCGATCAAGTTAATTTAATTATATTTTTTTTATGATAGAAATTATTTTAAAATTATTATTTGAATTTTTATAAGTCATTTGATATTTTATTTATAATTTTTTTGGACTTATAAAAATGAAGATATTGATTTTACAAAATTATAAAATTCAACTAATGTTTTAGATTTTTTTTTTATAATTTACAAATTATATAAAATATCATGGAGGGGCCCATAGTGCCCATGGGCCCACCATGTGTCAAGTGGGTGGGGCCCGCATGTGCCACACATGGGTGGCACACCCCACCCATTATATAGTCAAATAAGATATGGAATATTTTGACCATATATTGACCAAATATTTAAAATGTATATTGACTTGATATATCTTTGGAATATTTTTTGAAAGATTATAGAATACATAATATTTTAATTAGATTTAATTTATCTAATTTCTATTGATGAAAAAATGGTTAAAGAAAGGGGGATAATGGCTCATGCACCTTCCATAATGTTGATGGCCCATCTATGGAGCTCAGATCTCTCACCCCACAAGTCACCCTTGATCGACGATATATGTTCAATCTCACAAGAAGAGACAAGTCAAAGAAAACCCTAAGAAACCCTGATCTTGTTCAAGCCTATAAGAAAGAGATTGTCACTACCCAAAATCTCTACACCTTATCTTTTTATCTCTCTCTCTTAAAAAATTTTATCTCTCTCTCCCACATTGTGAAAGAACCTAAGGGTTTAGGTTTTGGAGTTCTTCTCTCTACTATCTCTCAAATATGGATTTATGGCTAAGGGTTTTAGGGTTTAGCAAAAAGAGAATCCATCTCTTTCAAACTAGGGTACTAAGAGAATTCACCTATGGTTTGAGTTTATAATCAAAGGGGTTCATATTCTATTGGTGTGGCTTGGTCGAAATTTGTTTTTTCGATTTGAGATAGAAGCTAGACCGTTAATCCCGCGCCATCGGATGGTGGTGACTCGGTGTGGGGTGTAATAAATCCGGTTGAGGTAATCTCCGGCACTCTTCCTTTTGTTTCTTGCAATATCATCTTTTATTCTCAAGTATAATGCATAGTTGTTTAAATGACATCAAGTTATTAAGATCTTGATTTTATTGTTATGTTGATTTTGTTTTGAAATTTATCTTATTATAATAAAGACCACATGTAAGCGATCTTTTGCTAAAAGAAAGGGGTGACGAAAAAAAATATATATATATTCCCCCCCTAAAAGATCACATAGGTCTTTCTTTTATTGGTATCAGAGCTATTGATACTTGATGCTAGTAGTTATCTTTTTTCTTTATTGAGTTTAGATCAAGCTTGGAAATGAGAGATAATAAAGCTAATGACCTTTGTGGTCAAAAAATAATATTCTAATGCCGAAAAGGTATTCTGCATAATGAGTATTCTGGGCTATTTTGGAGTAGTGATATAAAGAATATAATGAGGTACTTTTCTATTATATACTTCAGTGATATTTTATGTCTTTAATAATATGATTTACCTACAAAATTTCAGCGGGATATCCTATAGGAGTTGAGAGTTATGGACTCAACAATGAAGGGTGTAAGTTCTGACCATGCAAAATTCAAGAACTATCCATTGAGTTATGTGTTTTTTTTACCAATCATATGATTTTATTTCTAGCTAAAATTAGATTGTGACTCATAAAATTGAGTCTACTTTCAAACAAAAAAGGTTTCATCAAGAAAGTCCTTGTAGTTTGAAAGATATGAACAATATATTGAAGGATGTGCAAGTGTTATTTTGTGCAACGAAAATTATTTTTATGACTTGGAAGTTAAGATTTAATTTCTATTCTTAATAGAATTTTTTATGGTTCACACTAAGTTTTTAGACTTCCATTCTGAGTCTAATTTGTAATAAAATTTATTTGAGAGAGAAATATCTATGGGAATAGAGGAATACAAATTTTGGATTGAAGAGAGGTTATCCTGAATTTTCTGTAATTTGGTATGTCCTTCATTGAAGACATGAATAGCTATATTTATCAAGCCTACTTAATAGAGTGATATAAGGCTTGTGAAATGTATGTGTTACTATTATGTGTCTAATTTCAAACAAAATTGGTTTGAAAGGGAAACTCCATAATGATAGAGAGAAAATACAATTTTACTAGATAGTATTCATCTTAGAATTCTGCAGTATGATTTATTTTGTGATGTGAATATCACTTATTTATTTCTCTGAAGAAAAGTATTATTTGGATTCAAACTATGATGTTATTATTTGGTTTTGAGTCTAATTTTTAATACAAAAGATTTCTAGAAGATATTTTTTGAGGATTGAGAGAAACAAAGTTCTTATTGAAAGGTGTTCAACCTAATTTTCAACTGAAAAAATTGCATTGTGACGTAAATGTTACTAAAATGAATATTCATTAAATGGTATGATTTAGGGATGGAACTGAGCACTATTTTATTTTATTTTTTTTAAGTCGATTTTAATACTCAAAAGGAGTCGAAGACTAACTCTTTATGAGTTGAGAGATATCATATTTTTATCATGGGATGCTCAAGTTTTATTCTACAGTTAATTAAAAAGATGTGGCATATTAAGACACATCTTTGGATTCCTAATTATGAAGACCTTTTTTTGTGGCTCATTTAAAAAGGTTTTATAGTGTGCTATGAGTATGGTTTATTATAATAAAACTTTAGAGAGAGGTAATATAGAGTTGACAAGATATGACACTCTATGTGAAAAGTATTCGATCTGGGAATAACAGAAAGAAGAAGAAACACAATACCTATAAAAACATCTTAGTTTATTTGAAATAAAGGGATATATAGAGAGGTTTGGTGGTAGCATAATAATGCTAAAGATCAGTGGGAGAATTGAAATTGTGATATTTGAAATAATGGGATGAAAAAAATATTTTTTTCCACTGGGTAAGACAGGAGAATCTAAGTGCCGAAGATATGGACACTTAGTGACATGTGAAACCAATGACCAATATATTCTCCATCAATTGCGTGTACTTCCAAGATCACAAAAGCTTGTCAAACAAGTAAAAGTGATGAATCAATAAAGCCCAGGTACCACACTATATAGTTTTGAGGTATGAAATCTATCCCACATTATATGGTAAGGTCATATAGGGAAAGATGATTCAATTACTTTGTTTTATGTGCTTTGGTTATATTTTGGCTAATTGTTTTTTGAATACGTATGGAGTGTTTGGACATTAAGTGATAAGTGCTAACAAATTTGAAAGTGTCAATTTTGAATACCTTGTGTTTTTGTGCCTCCTTATGCTTGAGTATGAACTACTTAAGGTAGTTATACACATGGAGATGTGATTTGATCGAGGGCTTTGATCCCTAAAGATGAAACATGAGAGATGAGTGTAGCTCATTCAAATATGTAAGCACAAAGGGAGTATTCTGATGGAACTTGGTCTTGGTGACCATCCTCTCAATAATGTCTATAATATGATGTGTTGCACGTGATGATGATCTCTTGATAAATTCTCCATAATTGCCAAAAAAAAAAGTATTTTGTCAAGGATTTAATAAACATTATTTAGTCAAGCTTTATTTTGGAGAAAATTATAAGATGGTATATATGATTTGTTTTTGTGGCCATGAACTTGACTTGGGAGGAAATTAAAGGTGGATGCGGTAAAATGATTTATGAAGGCTAAGCATGTATTTTATAATTAAATTGAATGATTTGAGAAAATCATAAGTCTATGAATATGGTTTTGAGAAAACCACATAGTCTTGCAAGGTCCATTAAATCTTTATGAAAATCATTTTAAATTGTCATACTATTATATCACTATTGCTTGTGAATGCATATATATATACCAAGTCAATTTTTGTTTTTATTAAAAAGAAAAACATTTTGTCTTGAAGGTATTTATAAAAGTGGGAGAAAAACTATCATGAACTGTTTTTTTTTTTAAATACCTATATGACTTAACCCATGTTTCTAGTTATCTAGAATCCTCGATTACCTAAGACTTTGAACCATAGGGAATGTTGTAGGAATTTCATCATGTTGGGCTTCCCTGACACATATTGTGTTAATCAGATAACTTGGTTTTGTATAAATTCACTATCAAGATGTCTAGTGTGGTTGAACCTTTGTGGTTCATGAAGGTTTTTGCATATTGTGAAACCCACGGGTATTGAATTACATATTGCATGAGACTTGATATGCTACCTTATAATATATACATAAGAATGTTGAGAATGTATATACTGTATGTGCAATAATTGAGTGGGAGCTGCTACAGTCCTACATTTTTGTAGCTGCTTGGATATTCAGATATATAGGTTCAAGCTATCTCACAAATCCAAATGATGCGAAGTCTACATATGGATATGTGTCCATTCTTGGAGCGGGTGCCGTTTCTTGGAAATCAAAGAAATATGATGTGACGAAATTATCCACCATGAAGGCAGAGTACGTGGCATGCTATTTAGTGATCGAGGAGGCCGTATGGATTAAGAAATTTCTTAATCAACTTGACTTTCACCTTGTGCGTTGTGAGGCAGTAAGAATTTTATGCGACAACACGTTGATGAAATGTGTGGCAAAGGAGACATGATTCCATAAGAACTTCAAGCATATAAAACCATGCTTTTATCACCTGAGGAATGAGGTGAGATTCAGAAAGATCGAGAGCCAAATAAACTAAATATTCTAGTGGGAGCACTTGCTAGTATTTGACATGCCAAATGGAACAACAGACTATACTGTTGTTCACCAATGGAACCCAAATGTTTGGTGCTGGTTGTATGGCTACAAAAGGGAGCAGCTTATTTAAAGAACTCTTTTGAACCCATGAACATACGACCCCATGTGATGAGGGTAAGTGATGGTCTTTTGCGACAACAGGTCCATGATTCGCGATGTGATGTGAAAGATGAGCTACAAATATTTTTTGGATGAGATCTGAGCAGCAAAGAGAAAAATGTGTTGCCTCTATAAATTCTTTTGTGAAAAGAATGATGGCGAAAGTCTTGATTAATGGATTGAGAGGATAAGTAAAAATACTTGAGATAGATTGTAATTGGGAGAGAGATGAGAATAAGAGAAAGAGAGAATGTAGGCATTCAAAGGCCATGTGGGAGATGTTGGGTTTATGTGGCCTTTAAAAGCCTTATGAGTGCTTATAAAATGAAATGATATAGTGGAACATGAACTCAATGGGAGTATGGTCCCTCGTGGACCATACTGAGAACATAATGGTTTGCTGATATCGATCTGTACTTAACCATCTAGGCCAGTCGGTTGGGAAAAACCCATGTTACCTTAGTAAGAAGAACAAACCGATGAGGGTTTATGGGTTAGCCCTTGATGAGGTCGGAGAACATGCCCGAATGACTTAGCCGAGGGATTGTGCGACCCTTGTGTGTGTGTGGTGTCCTACAGAGACATGGGCCAAAATCTCATCCATGTACCATCACACGACATGCATATCGATAGATCATTCAGGAAAGCCAGAAATCCACATTTTTGGGTGAAGCGTGTGCATGTGAGAGAGATACCCCTATGCGTCATAGAGCTGTGGTCGCATAAGGTCTTGGTGACCTTGACTTGTCTCTAAGGGATGACCTATAATCCACAGACTGGGATTGCGACCCCTTGGCTCATCTGTCAGACTTTGGTGACCCACTAATGAGCCCCTGCTTGGACAGTGGGTCATGAAAAATACTGGGTGGGTTCGAAAAGGCAAGTATGATATGTAGTCCAAAGTTGAAGGTGGAGTGCCCCATGATTACAGATTAAATTCTTTAACCAAATGGATCCATTTCTCATCAAGTTAATTTAATTATGTTTGTTTTATGATAGAAATTATTTTAGAATTATTATTTAAATTTTTATGAGTCATTTGATATTTTATTTATAATTTTTTTGGACTTATAAAAATGAAGATATTGATTTTACAAAATTATAAAATTCAAATATAATGTTTTAAAATTTTTTTTGATAATTTAAAAATCATATAAAATATCATGGAGGGGCCCATAGTGTACATGGGTCCACCATGTGTCAAGTGGGTGGGGCCCACATGTACCACACATGGGTGGCATGTCTCACCCATTAGATTCTTTCTTGGAGTTTAAGTTATTTCATGTTTTGGTAATATTATGTTATGGCATGTGGTCAAATAAGATATGAAATATTTTGACCATATATTGACTAAATATTGAAAGTGTATATTGACTTGATATATCTTTGGAATATTTTGTGAAAGATTATGGAATACATAATATTTAAATTAGATTTAATTTATCTAATTTTTATTGATGAGAAAATGGTTATGGAAAGGGGGATAATGGTCTATGCACATTTCATAATGTTGATGGCTTATCTATGGAATAGACGGCTCAGATCTCTCATCCTACAAGTCACCCTTGATCGACGGTCTATGTTCAATCTCACAAGAAGAAACAAGCCCAGGAAAACCCTAAGAAACCCTAATCTTGTTCAAGCCTATAAAAAAGGAATTGTTTCTACCCAAAATCTCTACACCTTATCTTTTTATATCTCTCTCTTAAAAAAGTTTATCGCTCTCATGTTTGATCTCTTTCTCCTACATTGTGAAAAAACCTAAGGGTTTAGGTTGCGGATTTTTTCTCTCTACTATCTCTCAAATATGGATTTATGGTTGAGGGTTTTAAGGTTTAGCAAAAAGAGAATCCATCTCTCTCAAACTAGGTTACTAGGAGCATTCACCTAGGGTTTGAGTTTGTGATCAAAGGGGTTCATGTTTCATTGGTGTGGCTTGGCCGAAATTTGCTATCCCGGTTCGAGATTGAAGCTAGACCGTTGATCTCGCGCCATCGAATGGTGGTAACTCGGTATGGGGTGTAATAAGCCCGGTTGAGGTACTCTTTGGCACTCTTCCTTTTGTTTCTTGCAATCTTATCTTTTATTCTCAAGCATAGCGCATAGTTGTTTCAATAGCATCAAGTTGTTAAGATCTTGGTTTTATTGTTATGTTGATTTTATTTTGAAATTTATCTTATTATAATAAAGACCACATGTAAGTGATCTTTTGCCAAAAGAAAGGGGCGAAGAAGAAAAAAAAAAAAAAAAATCTAATCCCCAGTAAAAGATTACATAGGTCTTTTGTTCAATAGCCCGCATTAAACCCTAGTTTGACCCTACTTTTATTGTTATGTTGATTTTATTTTTGAAATTTATCTTATTTAAAGTAGGGGCACCCTACTTTAAACCTATTACCTCTATTAAAACATACCCGCAACTGCTCTCTAACATGCTAAAATGCCCCAATAGACACAACAAGACAGGTTGCACGAAATTGCTGAATTGTGAGGTCCTGTAGTCTCTATGAAACGTCCTTTAACACTAGCATAACACCCTTTAACGCTATTGTTATATTGTGTTTCGCATATGATCTATGGCTCACATTGAGCCGCCAGCCTAGGCCATTATCTTTGGAATTTCCTATATATACCTCAGATTCAAACCATTCTAGGGTCTGGTCCGCCAACTCCGGATGGCGGGCCTATGGGCCTTGCTTCGCTTCCAATAGGCGCACATCCTATCTCCTCTTTATTTTGCATTACTTTTCTTATATATCTGCTTAATTCACTTCTTTTCGTTATAGCTAAAATTCTCTTCGAAAACCTGCTCTATTTTTACTAAATTTTAGGAAATTTTCTCTTACCATGGATTTTTTGTTTCATCGCTTCATATGCTGGCATTGTGGTGACTCATTAGGCCGATCTCTCATGGGCCACAATTTGACATAACTATTTCCTGCCACGGATTGAGGAGTTTAAACATGATATGATGCGGCGAGCATCTCTCTCTGTTGAAATTTCATGTGTAGACAAACCTTAACTCTGTGCATAGCCATGACCTAATCTTAATCATTCAAACCCAATTCATTAATTCATATTTTAAAAACCCTAGCTCTATTTTATTCAAAACCTCTATGTTCTAGGAAGGCATTATTCTAACGGAAAAAGATAATTCATTCATTCAATCTGCTTTGATCGAGGCTCCTACTCAGGGTACTAGGCCTGTAGGCCTCGCGGTTGGTAAGTAACTTTATTTTGGTTTATTCCATTATTTTATTCCATATTCCATTGTTTATAGTTTTATCGTTGATTTCGATCTCCCCATGAAATTTGTATTTTTTTGGATCTGACTTCAACTGGACCCCACTTATTTTCAATTATCTAATATAAGAGTGGATTTGTGTCAAATCTGTTACAGATCAAGCCCGTAATTGGTTGTAAACAGGTGGTGACTAGCATTGTGGCGTGAGATGGGCCTATGTTATTTTATTATATGAAGCACGTTGTTTTTTTGGATAAGTCAGTGGGGGAGAAGGTCCCCTACTCATTTTTCATTAATAAATTAAGGAAGAAACAATTCGTTATTTTACAACCCTATAATAAGACAGTTGTGCCAAATCATGAAGTAAAAGAAAGAAAATAACCTCAAGAAAAATATGGGCAATTGTACACATACGATTGGAGAGTTTGCTCCGACAGTTGTCTGCAGTTTGCTCCGACAGTTGTCTGCAATCATATGCAATCTCCATGAGGCATGACAGCGATCACTTTCTATTTGAAGAGAAAAGCAAGTTGTTAATAATGCGTTTTATATTATTGCAAACAGAATGGTAGAGATTTTGTTTTTGCTTAATCCACACTGCTACAAAGCCGTTGTGTATAAGTAAGTCCATTATCAATTGATATAGGGTCGGAATCTTAGATGCAAGAGACACCCCATCCTAAAACCCTTTTAGCTTTCAACAAGTAAATCCATTATCGATTGATATAGGGTCCGAATCTTTAGATATAAGAGACACCCCAGCCTCAAAGCCTTTTAGCTTTCAACCTTAGATCACCTAGGCCATGAACCTCAATAACCCTGAAACCAGGAATTTTTTTGTTTTTTTTATCAAAGGGAACCACTGAAACCAGGAAAATCCATACGTCGAGAGAAAATTAGTTAAAGACCTCTACACCAGTGTTTAGAAAATTGACTTGGTGAAGATGTTTGAGTTTTGGCTAAAGTGATTTTTTTGGGCGAGTTCAAGTAACTCATCCGAGTCCAGCTCATTTTTTTAAAAACAAATGAAAAAAAAACATAATATATATATATTTAGTGGGCAACTTTTTAATATCAAACAGGTAATCGATTTTTAGTTATGCCTGTGACAGTGAGCTGCCTGCCAGTACTAACCGCAGACCCTTGACATGGGAGGCCGAGTTTCTCGGCCTAAGTCCGAGTGATCTCGGCCGAGTCTTAAAATCATGCTCTACATTATGATTTTCACAAAACGGGATCAGTTGAATCTGAAACGATAGATATACGGGGCTCCATTGAATCGGAGACCATTGAAAGGGGACCCCTAGGTCTACTTCCTGTGAGCTACCGGCCATATCGACTAAATATCCACCAAAATCAAGGAAAGCAATTTTGAAAATACTTTTGATTGAAATGAGATTCTGCTACCATGCATAGTTTAAAAACTCGATTAGGCCAAGGTACTCGGCCATTGCCCAAACCGAACTACTCGGGCAAGTCCGAGTATCTCGTCTGCTCCAATTTTTATTTTTATTTTTAAAAATAATCAACACAAAATTATATATATATATATATATATATATATATATATATATATATATATAGAGGAAAATGATTCTAGTGGGCTCAGAAGAAAAAATGAGCCCAACGGTCCAGATTGAATCTGTGCCGATCTAATGATCATGGATGTCTGGTAATGTTTGAATTTTAAATTTTAAATTTTTTATACAAATCGAAATCACTTGAAATTTTAGATTTGTGTTTTTCTCATTAATCCCCAGCTAATAAAAATATAAAAAAAATAATCTGCAAGAAACAATGACCAAACTAGGCCCAAATTTTTATGGGGGTATTTTAGTCAATTTTTTCATGTAAAATACTTTTTTGATTTTTTTTTAATATTCATCAATTTCTTATGAATACATACCTAAAATTTCAAACCATTTGGATTTGTAGAAAAAAACATTAAAATTCAAACACTATCGGGCATCAGTGATCGTCAAATCGACCCAGATTCAATATGGGCCGTTGGGCTCATTTTTACTTGTGAGCCAACTGGCTCACAAGATCATTTTTCATATATATATATATATATATATATATAGTGTGGTTTGTATAGAGCTTAAGCTCTAAACAATCAAATTAGAGCTTACCTTCAAATAGTGTCAAGAAATACGATTTCAATACTGGAAATCTTTGTGGTAGCCTTAAAATATATTTTCATATTTATTTAGAAAGTTTAAAGCTTCAAAAATAGTGTAAATCGACATATCTATGAAAACTTATAAAACTTGAAAATCTTGAAAATTGACGTTCTAAAAATGCATTACAAAATATATTATTTCCAAAACTCAAAATCCATTATTTTCTCATGTTCATGCATCTTGATGTCAAGATGATCAATTTGAGGATATTTGAGCATCAAAACAACCACTTCTAGTGAAATTTTTGAGATCGGCTCTAATTTGATTGTTTAGAGGCTTATGTTTAGAGCCTTGGTATTCTATTTTTCTTAAAAAACCTACTATATTAAAAAGGAAAAAGTTTATATAGAGCCGAGGCTCAAAACAATCAAATTAGAGCCTACCTCAAAAATTTCACTAGAAGAGGTTGCTTTGATGCCCAAATATCATCAAACTGATCATCTTGACATCAAGATGCATGCACATGAGAAAAATAATAAGATTTCAAATTATGAAATTAGTACATCTTGTAACGCATTTTTTGACCATCAATTTTCAAGTTTTCATAGTTCTGCTCAATCTACACTATTTTTTAAGCTTTGCATTTTATAATTAAAGATGAAAATATATTTTCAGGCTATCACAAAGATTCCTCGACGTTTCTCGACACTATTTGAAGGTAAGATGTAGTTTGATTGTTTAGAGCCTAGGCTCTATACGAACCGCACCCTATTAATAAATATATACTTTGTTTAAGAAAACAATTCAGTGGTGCACCTGCTAAGTCTTATATATATATATATATATATATATATATATATATATATATATATATATATATATATATATATATATATATATGGAAGATGCTACGGTACGCTGATTCGTGTATCACTAAAGTAAACGTCGAACGGGTCATATCGAATCTAGACCGATATGACGATCACAGATGTCTAGTAATATATTTTTTTTCATTTTTTATATACAAATCAGAATGATTTGAAATTTTTGTGTTCATAAAACATTGGTGAATCTGTGAAAAATATACAAAAAATATTTTACATGAAACAACTTGATCAAAGTACCCCCTAAAAGTTTCAGGGGTATTTTGGTCAATTTAGTTTCTCCAAATTATTGTTTTTATATTTTTATTAGGTGCACCTCACTAAGATGTTATTAGGTGCACCTCACTAAGATGTACACACGCTCCAAATTTCAGATCATAAATCATTCTGATATGTAGAAAAAAAATTAAAATTCAAACACTTTCGGACAACCATGACCGTTAGATCGGCCCAAATTCAATCCAAGCCGTTAGGTGTTTACTATAGCAGTATACACATGGGCGTACATTAACTGTATATATATATATATATAAATCATGTACAATATACTCGAGATAAACTCGCCTCGCCCATAGGGCGAGTCCGAGTTACTCAGCTGATTCCAGGTACGCTGGGTAGAATCTTGAAATAGTGCTACCGTGCATTGCAACGAAATACAATAAGATTTAAAATTAAATAACTTACTCGATCAAAACGGACCATAGGCTCAGTGCTAGGAGTGGGCCTAGATTAGGACTAGGAGTTTGTGATTCGAACTTCTGGAATTTATGATCCATACTTCTCCAATTTGGAATAACCTTGGATGGCTTTTAGGCTTGAACTCAATACCCTTACCTAGGCACACATCAACCAGATATATTGATCCAATATTAGCATTCCTATGAATTGTAATTGGTTACACCTCAAGCGGATATATCTTGACCTTGAAGTTTGAACACTCAAAAAAAAAAAAAAGAAAAAAAAAAAAATCTCGCATTTGTATCATGAATCTTATTTGTCTATTTGCAAATGTCAGCTTCACAATCATGGAAAAAAAAAAATCTCGACTTTGTATTGTGAATCTTATTAGTCTATTTGCAAATGTCCGCTTCACAATCACAATAAATTGATATGCCTTTGAGCAAGTGGTATGTGTACCGATAAGTCTCTTAGCTATTTGCTTGTAAACTCCATAACAATTAAATCCAATCCAACATTGAAAATTGAGGTACTTGTTGTATTCATGGAGCCCATGCAACAATACCCCCACCAAAATAGAACATTTGACCTAAATTCTTGAACTCAGTCCATTTTTTGGAGGTCAAATTTAACTGTTTAATAACATAAGAGATTTTTCCTTTCTTAAAAATTATTATATGGTGATTTTAAATTAAATCCCAAAATTTATTCTCAAAGAGCTACTTAATCCAAGGCGTAAATATAAAGCATAATCCCACTGAAGTAGGGAAATGAGTTGAAGAAAGAGATAACACGAACGCCATATCACTAATTCTGATTGTGTAGTTTTCAGGTCGTATACTATGCTCCTGCAAGAGCTTTATTATATGGGTGTGGTTTCTCTAAAGTTGCAACCTTAAACATTCCAATTAAGGGGCACCTCCATATTTTATCGTACTATGTAATTTTGGTGTAAACATTCTTAGGATTATCTAAAAAGCTATTGTCATATCTAAGGGTGTGGTTTGTATAGAGTCTAGGCTCTAAACAATCAAATTAGAGCCTACCTTCAAATAGTATAGAAATATGGTTTCAATACTGGAAATCTTTGTGATAGCCTTAAAATATATTTTTATCTTTATTTATAAAGTTTAAAGCTTCAAAAATAGTGTAGATCGATAGATCTATGAAAACTTGAAAATTGACAGTCCAAAAATATGTTACAAAATATAAACTTGAAATCTAGAAAATGTGTTGCAAGATGCACTATTTATATTTATGAATCTCGATGTCGAGATGATCAATTAGAGAGTTTATCAACATTAAAACAACCTTTTCGGATGGATTTTTTATGTGCATCCTTAGTTCCACATTTTAATGTTGCAACCTTATATAAACTTTTTCCTTACTATATATTTGCTCTCTTGGGCAAATGATTTTGAGTTCTCTAACTCCACCTCCAAGAATTGAATTGTCTTTATTCAAGAAGGAAAAGGTTTATACGATGTTGCAACTTTCAAATGTGTAATTAAGGTTACGTCTCAAAAATCTATCGAAAATGTTGTTTTAATATTGAAAAACCCTCTAATTGATCATCGAGATATATGGATATGAAACAGATAAAGATTTCAAATCCCAAAAATAGTGCACTTACAACACGTTATCTAATCATCCATTCAAGATTTTCATATGTTTCTAGATCTACTTGATTTGAATTGTTTTTTTATTTTAAAATTTTATAATCAGAGTTGAAAATTGATTTTCAAGTAGTTCTAAAAATTTTTGACACCAAAATTTTATTTTATGATAAAATTTGGAGGTGCGCCTTATTTAGATCATTTAAAGTTTCAACCTTATACAAACCACCCCCATTCAAGAATGACACCTTATTTGGTGCGATTTGGAAAAAATTTCCCTTCTTTTATCTTTTTTGGTGGTTAAATCTATGGGTTGAAGGAATTACATCCCCAAAACTTGTCCTGTGAATGCACAAATAGGCAAAATTGTCCTGTAAATGCACCAAATCTTTTTGACTTTTCAGATAATCGAAGGGCACATTACAAAGGGGCACTATAGTAATTTACAGACAAAGGTCATCTAATTGCAATGTGGCGAACATTCAATGCATCTTCACCATCTACGAAAAATCGAACGTCTAGTAAGAAACCACGTCCCCATTTCTCATCCATTGGATCTGCATGAACCCCGAGGCTATGCGTGAGCCACGTTCGGTAAGTTTCTACCATCCGATCTCAAAAGATCCAACGGTTGTAGATGTGGTTAAACCCCACAAGCCAAACCCCACTTTACTTACAGTAATAATAAGCAGTGCACGGTCTTTGTGCACATTCATACTGTTACCATCTATGCTTTGTCTGCGTGCGTAGAGAGAGAAAGATAGAGAGGTTAGAGAGAGAGAGATGCAAGAAGCAGCGACTTCATTGCCTTCCAGTAGTGAGAGATCTTCGAGTTCTGCACTCCACCCTGAAGTGAAAGAAGGTAAAATTTTCATTTTATTGTCATGGTGTTTTCCTTTTACTTTGAGATTTGCATGGGTTTTTCAGGGTTTGTAATTGGATCTTTATCTCTCTAGCTTTAGCTATTGTAGGTTTTTGTAGAAAATTATTTATCTTTTTATTTCTCTGAATATTTATATTTACTGGAATTAATGTGGGTTTTATTGATTTTTTTTATTTGTTTTTTTTGTCCGTTTTTACCAGTGAGTTTTTGTGGGTTTTGGATTAATTTTCAATTTTGGGGCGTTTATAGGGGTTTTGTTGGGTTCCCAATTGGTTGTTTTGCTTTTCCCTTTGTTGGGTTTCATTGAATAAAGAAAGAAAGGATTGACGAGAAGATGAGTTCTGATTTGCTCATACTCTTCGACTTTTTTCTCTTCCTTTTGCTTTATTATTTCTTTCACTCTGAGATCTGGTTTGGGTTTGAGAGATTCCCATTGGCTTCTACTCTCTCTCATCCTACTTGTTTCAGTTCTATAAATAAACCCTATCTCTCTCTCTCTCTCCCCTCACTTTTTCTCCCTCCCATGTTTAATTTTACATGAAGCTCCTTTTTTCTCTCTGTAATGTTTGTTTGGGCTATCAGGTTAACTCGTTTTCTAACATAAATAAGACAAGACCTTCCGCTTTCTCTTTCATCTGAATCTTTATTAAATATATTCGATCAACAAAAAAAAAAAGTTTTTTTTTTTTTTATCTTTTTCCTTTCTCTCACTAGATATGGTGGTTAATAGTTGATACTTGATACTAATGATGAGAGAGAAAGCAGGAATAGAGAGTGACGATGAGATCAGAAGAGTACCCGAAATGGGTGGTGAGGGTGCGGGACCATCCTCTACTTCGGGCAGGGACCCTGAATCAAGGCCGCCAGCGGAAACAAATCAGAGGAAAAGGGGCCGAAGCCCAGCCGACAAAGAGCACAAAAGACTCAAAAGGTGTCGCACTTTCTCTCTCTCCCTCTATTTCACTACACAACACTACCTCGCCTTTTGATTTTTAATGTCTCTCATTCAGTTATCCTCTATAGGGTCTGAGATTTTCTGGGTTCTCTCTGATCTTTTGTGGGTTTTTGAAGTTACTAATTTTGTGGGTTTTGGTTTTGGGGGTGAAGGTTGCTGAGGAATAGAGTGTCTGCGCAACAGGCTAGAGAGAGAAAGAAGGCGTACTTGAACGAGTTGGAGGTAAAGGTGAAGCAGATGGAGAAGAAGAATTCTGAACTTGAAGAGCGCGTCTCCACCTTGCAAAACGAGAACCAAATGCTAAGACTTGTAATCACTACGCTCTCCCCTTCTCTCTCTCTCAATGCTCTAGGCATTTATTTACTTATTGGGAAATGTTGGTGTAGGTCCACTAGTTCACAGAGCCCTCCCTATTTTAATTTTTTATCATTTTGTATTTTTATCATTTGAAAGTTAGAGGGTACGTTGGGATTTGAAAAATTTGATACGATTTGAAGGTATTTTGATTAATTTATTTTTTATAAATAATTTTTTGATATTTTTATTAGATATTTTATTTTAATTGATTTAAATTTATTAAAAATAATTAAAATTTAAATATAAAATACAATAATGATTATACCCAAATTGAATATAGGTTTATCTGTTCACACATAGGTGTTATTTTATTTTTTATATTTTTATCAAAGGGGTGTTATTTTATTTTTTATATTTTTATCAGGTATTTTTAATTTTTTAAATAATATATTTGGAAAATTTTTAATAATTTAAATTTATTACAAATAATTAAAATTTAAATATAAAATAAAAGATTATGATTCAAATTGAATCTGAACGGTTGAGCTTGAGCTCTTGTAAAGAGGTGAGCTTGTGAGCGTGCGCTGGCAGTTCCCTTATTTATTAGTCTCTCACTCGATGCAAGGCATTTTATTAGTCTTTCTCTTGCGGCTTTCTAGTGCTGTTTTCTTCATCGCCTCTCTCTCTCTCTCTCCATGTTTTTAGCATGATGTGCATTTTGAGATATCGATTCGTAGCTCCATTAAAGTTGTTTATTTACTTGTTTCGTCAGATATTAAAGAACACAACGGCCAACAGGAGAGGTAGCACCAGTGCCAACGGTGCTGATGGGTAGAGGAACACCTCTCTCTCTCTTTCTGTCTCTCTCTCTCACACTGCATAAGTCCCTTTGTTGTGTACACTCTGTATCTCCATTTCTATGGGTCAGGTCTATGTCTCTCTCTATTTTTAGAATTTTTTTTGGTTGGGTTTTGTTTTGAGGTGCGAACGTGATGGTTGCGGGAGTGAATGTTTATTTCGTTGAGGAAAAGAGAGACATGAATAAAATATAGAAAGGGACATGGCAAAAGCACATGAAGAGAGAGAATGAGATGACTTATTATTGGTACTCTTCATGTGAGTCTTATCCATACCTACTACCCCTTCAACGATTTTGAAACGTATTATGAGGTAGTCTTTTGAACAAGTTAATTCAGGAGCCATTTATCCATTACTTTGTATTGTTTTTATGGTTTATGGGCATGGAAGGGATTGTATATTATGAGAATATTTATTTTTGTTACTATGGGGTCTGTTGTTATAAGCTACTTTAGGTGGCTATTGTTTTTAAAATTGGGTGGCTGTTGTTTTTATGGTCAATGGACATGGATAGGATTGTATATTATGAGACTATTTATTTTTGTTACAAAGAAGTTGGTTGTTAAGAGTTATTATATGTCAAATTGGGTGGTTTGGGGCAATGTCATAAAATTCGAGAAATATTTTTCTGAACTTTTGAGTCAAATCAATAACATACTTATCATTTGATTTAAAAATTTGATAGACAAAAATGATTGTATTTTTCTTGTATTAAAAGTAAAGTATGAGGTATATACGCGTCTGACTCGTGTACATGTGCAGCTCTCGATTAAAAATTCACCTTAAAAAGATGGATTTTGCTTCAAAGTTTTAGAGATTCATCATCAAAACCATGTTAATCATAAATTTGAAGAAAAGATGTTTGAGAGAGAATTATGCACGTGTGAAAAAGAGGAAACAATAGCCACATGGGTGTGGACATATGTGCATATCTAAGTTAATAAGAAACAACTTTTTTTTTTTTGTTTTTAAATTTTTTATTTTAGGAATTCAAAGATTTTATTAGAGGAGACTAGAAGGAAATTATGGAGTCAATACAATTGTTTCAGTTAAAAAAGTATCCCTCGGCAAGAAAATTTGCCAACACATTGGTTTTTCGATAGAAAGCGACCGTTAAAGGGTCTAGATGAGTACAGCATCCATAAGAGTTTAGATTTCATTTTTTAAGGTGATTTTTGCTCCTTTTTACATCATTTGATGACATTTAAGGAATTACCTTCAATAGCATAGAAAAGACAAAAATTGTCAACCACAAAATATTTACAAAAAGGAATTAAATTATTAGTCATATAAAATTGCAAGCCATGAAGGAGGGCCCGGAATTTTACATATTTTGTAGTTTTCTCCTCAAGAAGACATGCGGAAGTAAAAACTATATTTCCATCCCGGACATTAACCACTCTTCTAAAACCCGACAGACTAGGTTTCTAACGACTTGCCTGTTGAGTTTAAAGAGCCTATCATTGGTGGCATCCATTTTCCCTTGGGCCTACAATTGATAAAGCCCATTTGAAAAAGGTTGGATAAGTTTATCCTCATATCCATTTCCAATATATCTTGCTTAACTTTTGTAACTGATAGATAAAGCCATATTATGTGCAAGATCTTCTTCAAAATTCTCTTAAAGGGTAAATTTATCCCATCAAATTCTCTTATTTTTTTCCTTCTATATTTCCCACATCACATTCTTTTAAAGGGTAAATTTATCCCATCAAACTCTCTTATTTTTTTCCTTCTATATATCCCACATCACATATCTCGTGATTTACCATATCACTAGACCTGTTTGCAATAAAAAAGAAAGCAATAAATTTGATAGTATCCCCTTCACCTTCGAAGACATAACCATTGTTATCCTTAGCTGAGCAAAAAACTAATACCAAATTCTAAATGTAAATGGACAATAGAGAAACAGATGAGCACTTATTTCACCACGACCTTTACACATGAGACAGATATTCGGTAAAATTTTCCATCTTTTGATGAGATTATCAATAGTTAGTACTTTATCATGCACTGCCCGCCATAAGAATGCTTGCACCTTAAGCGGTTAAGGTCGCTTCCAAATAATAGCAACCTCAGGCATAGACCATCTCCATCAATCATAGAGCAACAATTGATACATTGACTTTGTCGAATAAACTCCATCTTTATCAAAATCCCAAATAATCTCATCAACCGCATTTTGAGGGATATATACTTCATTCAGTAACGTCAACAAACTAGAGAATTCATAAAATATGTCATCCGAAATCCTGTTGTATGGAAGGTTGATATTCCACACAACTTGATTACCCTTGATCTCAAAAGAATCACCAATAACAACATTGGGGTTATCCATCCTTTGAAACACTAGTGGAAAAACATATTTCAAGAATCAACAATAACAACATTGGGGTTATCCATTCTTTGAAACACCAGTGGAAAAACATATTTCAAAGTGATGAACCTAACCATTTGTGGTGCCCAAAAGAGATATTGCTTCCATCTCCCAAACATCATTGAATGTCCCTGTGAATCGAAGATTTACAAGAATGAATAGATCTTCAGTAGTATGACATCCCCCTAGTACCATTCCTCGAACCAACCCATATACTAAATCTATCATCTCTTTCAAGGCAGTCACTTTATACCAAAGTTGATCTTTGATATTTAAGCTTCTCGACCACCATTTACAGAGTAAGGCTTGGTTTACGAGTTTAATTTTCCTAATTCCTAAACTACCCTCTCTTCTAGGTGTGCACACTCTATCCTATCTAAGAAGATGATACTTTTTATTATCCACAAACCCCAAAGGAAATTCCTCGTTAAACTTTCAATTTTCCTGCCCACCGGTGAAGGAATTTGCAAACTAGACATTTGATATATTGGTAAGTTTGACAAACATGCATTTACCAAAGTTATCCTTCTCCCCATAGAACGGTATTTATATTTCCAAAGGTCAAGCTTTTTGGATTACTTTGTCCCAAATAGCCAATGGGAGTCGACCATCTGAGATCGGCATACCCAAGTACATGATTGAAAAATTATCCACCTTACATCCCAACATCTCAGCAATCTCAAGAATCACAGAATCACTGCAATTTTCTCAAAAGTAACCTTAAGATCTAAGGTCACCTCATAACATACTAAAAAAGTAGTAATAGTGCTCATCTGATCTACCTCAGCCTCCCAAAACAACAGAATATCATATGCATATTGCAAATGAGAAATACGAGGCCCCTCATTTGGCATTTGAAAGCCCGAAAAATGCTCTCTACTTTCTACATTTTTCACAAGAAGGCTGAAGCATTATGCATAAATAGTGACGAGAAAAGGGAAAAGATGATCACCTTGACAAAGACCTTGAGACGCCTTAAAAATCCCCCCTAAACAAATCAGATGGTCAAAGTTATGAAGGAAATCTGACATGGCATTAACCAAAACGTCTTTCAGAGCAAAGGTTTGGGGATAATAAACATTCATTAGCCTCCATTGAAAATCAGAATTTGGCCCCACAAAACTAACCACCATAAAGTTTTATTTTTTTACACAACAAAAAGATTGGAAAACTGATGGATCCCACAAAATCAACAGTCTCTCAGAAGCCCCAACCGAGTCAATCCCCACAAAAACCATTGCCCTAGAACGCCAAACGTCACTGACACCAGATAAACTGGGACTTGGAAGTTTGGTTTCTTATAGTATTAAGACAGTAGGCTCAAACTTACAAACCAAATAAATAATGTCCTTATTACATTTGAAATCGTCCAAACCGCTTACATTCTATAAAAGAATAATCATTAAAAATGTTTAGCAGATGAGGAACCTGGGCCATCTCTGCTCGTACCGAAGTAGGCTTCTTCCAGAAGCAGCACTTCCTCCATGGTCTCATCCAATGCCTCTTCCATAGTTGAATAGTCCCAAATCACCACCTACAAACTTGCAACAGATAATTTTGAGGGAGAGGAAGAAGGTAACCTTCCCTCTTCCAATCTCGTTAGTATAAAAACAGGGCAGACCACCACGTCTTGTACTATGCTCATCATCCCTCTCTTTGGTAATTGAGCCTCAAATTCTCCATGCAGAGATATGCCATTAACCTTATTCTCTTTAGACTTATCATGAACAATATAGTTTGGTGAACCCTCTCAGTCAACAAATCTTTGTAGACCCTCACCATCAGCAGAAACGTTTGACAAAAAACCTGCCGAATTTTTCATGAAATGGCTCACTGGAATCTACCGTTTATAGATTTTTAAATTTTGAAATCCCACCTTCCCTTTTTTGCTATTGCGATGATCAGTCATCCTAGGAAAATTCCGATGAGCAGCCACTGGAAAAACTTTGCCAGGAATAGTTTGAGTATTCATCACCTGAGCAGCATGATGCCTGCGAGAAACCTTTAGCCAACCCCCGGCTTCCAAAGGAAAATCTGAAACCACCTTACCCCCAAGTGTAGCCTTATGAATAACCTTTGCCTTTAAAGAAACCTTAATAGAAAACAAATCTTGACTGATGTGCAGGCTCGGCCATTTAGGAATGGAGGCCCCACACAACTTTTAAGTGCGAATCCTCACATACTTTAAATTTACCCCTTAAAAAGATTCCTTATCAATATCATAAAATTCCCCACAACAATTAGTCAACTTATGAAAAGTATTCAATGTCTAGGCATTGAAAGGAATACCTGACAATCTCAACCACTGACTTTACTTTCGCAAGTAGGATAAATGGGACGAAGGTTTCCAAAAATCTAAAGACAAAAGCTTACCTTTGACTCTAACAAAGCGATTTTCTAGAGCCAAAAAAGAACACTACCTTATTCTCCCTCATAATTTTAACCTTCGTTGCATATGATAAGCCCCATCCTCTTTTAGCCCAATCACTCAAGCCGAAAATATCATTCAAAGGAGGGAGAAAGAGCCCAAAACTGGAAAATTCATACCAGAGAGTAAACCAACTGATAAATCATACCTTATTGATACCATTGGATCAAGAAAGCTATCACCATCTTCTTCCCCAACCTCATTCGTAGAATCTATCCCTCTCTCCTCCAAACCACTCATGTGCTTAGTATTCTAGTGACACTGTTATCCAAGCCCTAGAAATCCCCACCTCACCCTCCCTTCATTAACTATGAACCCCCTCCAATAAGAAACAAGTTTAAAGAGAGTTTTTTCCTGTCCATATAGATGAAAATACATTAAAACTTAAATAAATGTCCCTTATTTGATGTAGAAGTTAAGATTATTTTTAGTATTTTATGTTTTGATTTTATTTCGGATTTTTCTTGAATTATGGGATTTGTCCCTTATTTGATGTGGAAGTTAAGATTATTTTAATATTTTATGTTTTGATTTTATTTCGGATTTTTCTTGAATTATGGGATTTTATACTTCTCATCATTGCACATATCTATAAAATGCTAAAATACTAATTTTAAATAGTTAAATGACTAAAATATCTCAATATTTTTCTGGTCATTTTATTTTTTTTATATATATTTTTATATTGTATCAGACAGAGAGAGGTATTTACATACAAAATTTGAACACAATCTAATGTGTAGAAAGAATGACAAAATAAAAATGGCAAATACCTTGACCTGATTGTACAATATTGAATATCAAATTGAAAGAAATATTAAGTATTGAATATTTTGAATTTCAAATACTTTTGTTGGTATTTATGTAAATTTGTCTTAAATCATTTCGATTGAAACTTAGTCAGAGAACATATTCTTTTCAAAATGTAATATTTTTGCAGAAAAACTACTTAATCCCCCTCGTGAAAAAGATGCCCCCCTACTAAAACAGTCCTTTCCCCATTATCCCAACTAACGTATCACTTAACAATGGTACACAGTACGAAAATGCCACCCAAGTGCAAAAGTAATAAAAAATAAATGAGAAGTGATATGATGCAACCTTTGTATTATACTATGAAGAAACGGTGAGTTGGCCTAATTTTAGCTATTGGATTCTTCTGAATCCAATGGGTGAGATTAATGCTTACTTTATAATAAAATTTGAAATATTTGATTCAAAATTTGAATTCAAATTGAAGTACTCCTTGAAAACCTCAAATCTCTGTCTTTGTGCGCCTCTATCTCCCGCTCTTCTCTCCTCACTGTTGCCTCTCTCGTCATCTCAACCTCTCTCTACCCACATGCTCTCCTCTCCCCTCACTCTCCTCCTCTTGTCTTCTCCTTATGTCCCTCTCTCCTCTTTCTTCCTCTCCCCATCATCTCCCCTAATCTTGTCTCTGTCTTCTTCCAAATCCAAGATTTCTCTCTCTTCTTTCTTCAGTCATTTTCTTCCTCCATTTCTCTCATTGCTCCCCAAAAAAGTGGGCTTCAGATCACCAGCAAATTCAGAAGCTCCAAATAGTCAAGTCAATATGGCTCAAAAACCCCAAACAAACTCTGAGGTTTATTCTTTTGATGTTTCTCTCAACAACCTCATTTCAGAATGAGGTATGCTTATTCCTTCAACTTAGATTTTTTTTAGCCTATCTTGGTTGAAATGAAAATTTTTTGGAAGAACTTGTGCTGTAAAAATGTTATTTATTTATTTAAATTTTTTTGGGTGCATTCCATTAGATCTTAGTTTATAAGCAATTATAAACTAATTTTGTAAACACTTTTTTTTTTTTTTTAAATTTTAGGGTGTTTGTTTTATGAGCTCCTGGATAAAAAAAGATTTTCTTTTTAATAATCCCTAATGTAGGAAATCAAATCTTTTGTGTAATTTTTTTTTATATATAAGATATAAAATCCTAAACCTGAATTTTGTAGTATGCACACTAGAAAAAGAGCTACAATGATTGGGTAGTGGATTCTATGAACTTCTTGGTCAAAATAATTTGAAATGCTTTTTGGACGAGCCTTGTATCCAGATATCTATGATTTTTGACCGAAGAAGTTGTTGTTTTTTGGGAGCTATCAAAGCCCAAACCTATTTTTTGCAATGTGGAATGGGTTGTATTTTTTTTATATGTTTTTTTTAATGAATTTTCAGGTTATGGGCATTTGAACTGTTAAAGACAATGATTTTTTAACTGATTTGACAAGTTCTCTTGCTTCATCATCATCAGAGCCTTTTCCAGGCTATTTGGGGTCGGTGGCGAGTTTTTGTGCTTGAACTCCTTCAACAATTGTATCTTACACAAGATTTCTTACTCTGGTCAAATTCATGTCTGTGAAATTATAGGGTTTTTTATCTCCAGGTAGTTTCTATTATAAATTCTAAGACATGGTGGGGCAATAGTTTTTATTTTTGTTTTTCATTTGTTTTCCAATAAGAGGCATGTTTTTCTTTTGAATTTGTTTGATTAGTTCTTGGTAGGATTCCTTTAACATAATTTTCTTACCAATAAAAAGAGGAAGTCACTGGAGAAGATAGATTAGAGAAATTCATTGTTAGACTTGGTTCTTATAGAAATTTCAGGGAAGTTGGAGTTTATGCAATATTCCTCTGCAATATACAATTCGTGTTTGTGAATTGTGTGGACTATTGTAGATAGAAAAATAGTCACTTACTAGAATTTTGCAACTTTGTTTTAAGGGTAGCTCAAAATTATTCATAATCTCTTAAGGAATTTTTTATGGATATCATCATAACTCTTCTTGATATTTGTCGCATATGTTCTAAATACAATAATTGTTAGTAGTATGTGTTTGTGTGGGCAAGGATACTGAACTAAGAATCAAGCAACTTGAATTAGATATAACTGATCTTAATGCAGAGCAAGAGTCTGAAATGGCTTTAGGATTGAATTTCATCCTATATCTATTTTAATATGAATATATAGATGAAAATTGGACAATTAAGCTGGCTTGGCCAATTTCTTTGAATATGGTAATGTCATCACAATGGTTGCATCATTTATTTTTCTCACAGTTGATGAGGAATGTCCACACTATGGTTCATGATCTTAATATTATTTTCTACTAATATTTGTCGTTAAATTGCTCTATCCCAAAATTTCAGATTTTGAAGCTTCAACAACTATTTATGTGAAAAAAAAAAAAATGACTGGTTCAGGCATGGAAGGTAGAGAAGAAACTCAAAGCGAAGAAAAGAGACCAAAGACTTGTATCTGCTTAACGTGGAAGTTATCAAGGTGGAACCTAAGAAAAGCTATCAGGTGTTCTTTCACGATGATATCAATTTTTTGGTCGCATGTGGCAATCATGAGTTGGTTGGTTCTCTTCCAAACCAATTCATCAAGCATCTTAAAGAATTTTGTCAATATTAGAGCAAGGCTTTGTAAGGGGTGTTATTGATGTTGAATTGGCTTCATGCTTATCTCCTAGAGGAAACAAAGGAAACATGGCACATGCACACAAGCTTCTCTCTTGGAGGATTCTAAAAAGCATGTGTTGAAAATCTACATTTGCAATATTTGAGATAAATGACTAAATACTTTGCCCTTTCTTTTTTTGTATTTCATCCAAATTAGCTATAATCAGCCTACATTATGTTTCAGTACTTCATTGTAAATAAGTTTTCTTATCAATATATTTTCATTTGGATTATTTAGTTCTTTATAACTTGAATTTCATTCACGTAATTATGTGGTCCCTACATGTGACAATCCAAGTTACAATTTCATATGGCTTCTATAATGAACCACTTTCTCTCCAACTGAGTACTTTGTGGTTTGATTAAAATAAATTTTCCATTTCATGAAGTGTAAATTCATTGTGTGGTCCCTACATGTGACAAACCATAATTCATTATACTATTGGGGTTATGTTAAATACAATTAAATATAAAGAAAATCAGATTTAGCTAATGGTTTGAAGAAAATGGGGTGTTTGTTCTAGACATAAAACAAGATGATACTCTGTACAACATGGAGAGAGAGAGAGAGAGAGAGAGAGAGAGAGAGAGAGAGAGAGAGAGAGAGAGAGAGAGAGAGAGAGAGAGAGAGAGAGAGAGAGAGAGAGAGAGAGAGAGAGAGAGAGACATCTTATCATAAATTTAAGGGATCACAAATCATCCAACTATATTGAGTGACAACTCAAAGTAAATGGCAAGCTTCTCATCTATTGATTCAATGTAACTGACTTACAAAAAGTTTACTATCAAACTAACAAGATTTTGAGAGGAACTAAAATAATATCAAAAAATGAGAAACAAGTGTTCAAAATTGTATAGAATGAATTTCATTGATCCACTCAGCACCCAATCCAAAGTTTAGTATAATAGAATTGGCATTTCTCACCCTCTTTGTGTTGCTTGCCATTCATCAAAGACCCGAACTGTTTAAATCCATGCATGCTCGTTATCAAAGCCATACTTGAAAATGATGTCAATAAATGATTGAAACATAGAGAAACTATTCAATGCAGTAAACCTTGGATTGCATTACTATTTAGTCCAAAATTGCAATTGTTGGAGGTCCCATGGAAAAAGGCCACATATACAAAAAATGGTTCTTGAGGCGACATTCTATACAAAAAAATGGTACCCCTTAGAATATGGCAACATGTACAAAAAACGGTGCTTGAGGTAAAATTATTTACAAAAAGTAGTGCTAATGAGAAATCAAAAGTTCCAACAAAAGAGCAATTTCCTGATAACAAGAAGTGATGCTAATGAGAGATCCATCAGTACTTCTTGATAAGCTGACTTTCATAAGACCAAGATATCACCAAAAGAACAACTTCCAGCAACATTTAATTGGATTTTACACTTGAAATCACAAAACCAATTTACAAGAATAGCTAACAATTGAAAATGATGAATTTAAGAAAATGACTTATAGAAATTTCAGGGAAGAGACAGAGAGAGAGATCACTTACAAATTAATTAACAATTGAAAATGATGGATTTAAGAAAAGGGTTAGTTTAAGAACATTTTGATTTGCATTCTTCAGTATTCAATATACTCCTCAAAATTAAGAAATTCATCTTATCATGACCACTACCTTTACACATAGTACATTTCCTATCATTCTTTTATGTATTCTCCAAGAATGATTTCAACCGATGCTTAGGAGGCTTCCTTTTCGTCTTCACTGGTAGAGGGTCAAGCACTCTCTTATTGTTATCAAATTCACTTCTTCACTTACGTTGACATTTAATTGCAAAACTTGGGAATCTTTTGGGCTGCCTTGTTAACATGTTCTATCGATATTTTCTTTGACAATTGCAACTCTCTTCAAGCCCTCATCAAGAACACACATTGCTTCCTGAAATATTTCTTTATACATAGCTCCATTCTCTGTAAAGTTTATTGCTCTTCTACACAATTCATTGTATTTCACATTCAAGGATTCAAACAAATCAACTTGCATTATATGACTATGTTCATCTATTACATACCCTTCCTTGGCATTTTTTGTCCATCACTTCAAGATGTAACAATGTGGGCTTTTAAATTTTTTTGTCATTCTGAGAACAATTAAAATGCATGTACAAAGTAATCCAATGAACTCAAACAATTGGTAACTACAAGTTGCTTTGATTTCAGATACATTTAATGTAACAATGAATACTATCATATTTTGAGACTTTAAATACAATGATTTCCCCATCATTCTCTAATTCTATTACAACATACTCAATACTGCGACACAATTCCTCTTGGAATTTGTCAAGCACTGCTTTGGTATAAATGCATGTTGCTTCTTTCTCCATTGGAAAATAAGTATTCAAAACCCGATGTTTGTGAACTGTTTCAAAGTTCGCATCTCTCTCTTTGCTAAGCTGACTATTTAATGCAAGTGCATAATTCTCAACAAATTCTTTTGAAGTGCTTTTTGTATTTACATAGCCATAAAAAAATGAATCCATACTCTCACTTCGTTGTATTGTAGACATCTCTGCAATAAAAGGTGTTGTCCATGGATGTTGGAATCCATTGGTCATGAATGTCATACATTCTGATTAATCATTTATTCTCTCTTAAATTGTAGCGATCTATGATTGTTTGCCAATGCAATTCAAACTCATGTATTGTCTCAGAATTATGGACTCATTTGTGAAAATCATTACTAAAGCTTTTTCCATGTTCCGCATATACGTGAGACAACTTTTTTAGTACTTTCTTCAAAATATGTCATAAGCAAAGGTGATAGCGAGTATTTGGAAATACTTGTCTGATGGATATTCCCATGGCAAGATCTTGATCAGTGATTATTGAAGTTGGATGATGGCCAGATATTGCTTGAAGCCATGTCTTAAATAGCCAAACAAATGACTCTTCACTTTCAACAACTAGTAAGGCACAACCAAATAACACAGATTGACGATGGTGGTTTACTCCTGTACATGGCGCAAAAGGCATTCGATACTTTTTTGTCAAATAAGTTGTGTCAAACACAACATCCCCAAAAAATTGATAGTTCATCCTTGATCTACCATTGACCCAAAATATTCTAGTCAAATGTCCATTCTCATCATCTTGTTTCGCATAGAAAATGCGGGATTCTCAAATTGCATATTTCTAAAGTATTCAGGGGCAAGTTGAACATCTCCTTTTTCAAATATCTTTAATGTGATTTTGAAAATGACGACCAGTGAATGCAAGATTGTCACTTCCACCCGCTTCTTGGCTAAGCATAGACATTAAAAGGTGCATAAGTAATTTTGCACTAGTGTATGTGTTTATAATATGTTGTGTCATGTTGATCATCTTCTTATGTGATCGTAGATATTGAACTTATCTGGGCTTCACTAGCAAATAGTTGTGATCTTTCACAAACTTCCTAATGACCCATTTTTCACTATCAATTTTCTTCACCATCATCATTGCCTTACACAGTTCTTGAGTAATTGCATGTGGTCTTTTAACTCTATTTTTATTGTCCATATATTTCTTCTCTCAGAATCCTTGTTTGAATTCGCAAATCATCTAGCATTAGCCGTTCTATCACGCGTATAATAAAGGGTACTGATACGCACACTGAAACCTACTCGGCTAGCATATTCATTATAGAACTCCTTCATAGATTCCTTAGATTCAAATTTCGTTTCTTCATATGGTTTCAAACTTCAAATTTTCATATTAGCTTCAATTACAACTTTTACCATAGAATTTTCTATCATTATGATATTATCATTGACATAAGGTGAAGCTGCTGCCAAATCTTCAAGTGTATACTCATCCTCATATACGATAGGAGTAATGTTCCAAGAATCCATCCCACCATAACTCACAACATCATTGGTGAGGGCTTGACCTTGATCTTCGTTAATATCCATGACAATATGTATGCAATAATAACCTGTGCAGAAAACATTACTCCCATGCTGGCTTTGCAATTTTAACAATATCCGAACATAATAAGATTAGAGATTGTTAAGAGAGATAATAAGTTAAAGAGAATATGAACTTGACATGGCTTTCAAAAAAATATCAAAGTGACGGGAAATATGAAAATCTTGATGTAGAAAATCAGTCCATCACAAGCACCATAACACCCAAAGTATAAAGCACAAGCGCCATGAACCAAAGAAAGCCAACAAAAGGATATTCTAACACAATTCATCGCATAAAGCACAAAACCTCAAGACAACTTAACTACATTTCGTACAAAAGTCAAAAAAATAAGGATGAACATAGTCAAACACTAATTTAACAAATAACAATGAATTTGAGAAAAGCAAAATATGCCATAAGAACCAATACGATAAATCTTCAATTAGACAATAAAGCCTCTAGCAATCAAGAAAATCCCTACATAAATTAAATGCAATTGTCATGATTTTTTCCTATAGGAAGTAATGGAACAAAGAATCACTACATGGAGAAACTTGTTTTGAAGTAGAGGAATCTAAAAAACAAGCAATTTAACACAAGCCCAATTTTTTTTTATTTTTTATTTTTTTATTATCTAAGCAACAACAAGAGTAAATGATGTTGAAAGCAATGGTCTCTTCTATCCTTGTAGGTAAGCTGAATCCATTTGCTTAGTTTGATTATTTTGTTCAGCACTGTTACAATACATGCTTATCCATTAACATTCTTACTAGTTTCTTCACTCCCCTTTCAAGTTAGTTTCTTACTCCCCTTTCAATTTTTAGTTACCTACTAATAAAAGGGTTATGCAATGGAATCAAAGCAAAATAGCCACACAACAAAACAACCACATGGCTTACATGACATATAAAGAACTATGGTGTTCAAGAAGGTGAAAGAGAGCATCTATACCATTGTGTTGGAGAACAAATTATTGCCATTTTATTGGGTAGCCATGAGACCTTAAACCCAAGGTGCAATAAAACCCAAGGTTTGTTGAATGACATTGTTTGGGTAGCCTTGAGACCTTAAATCCAAGGTGGAATAAAAGAACCATAAAAGGGTACATTGAATGAGATTAAAAGGGTCAGATACATGTCTCTATGTTAAGAAATGGGCAAATCTTCAACAATGTTGGCCTATCAAATACCAAACTTTGGCCTAACTTCTCAATTCCAAACTTTGGTTATTCCCATTTAAGAAAGGGGAATAAGAGCAGGTTTTAGAAGTAGGAAAGAACAAGGGCCATAAATGCCATAGGAATAGTCTGTAAAAATGGTGGTCCTGTGTGGATGGTTTGATGATCTCTGTGTGTTGGATTCCACAAGTACAGTAAATACAAAAGAAAATAGAGAGAGAGAGAGAGAGAGAGAGAGAGAGAGAGAGAGAGAAATAGAGAGAAAGATAGATACCTATGTTTTGTTGTAACTGATGTAGAAAGAGAGAGAGAGATACCAATTTTTCACTGTAACTGATGTAGAGATAGAGAAGTACAGGGCTTGCTTTCTTTGGTGAGAGATGATCCTCTTTGAGGATGAGTTTGAGCCTGATGAGTTCTTTGCATTGGAAGAGAGCTTTGGCAGGTGGAAGTGGGCATTGGAAGAGAGCTTTGATGGGGTGGAAGTGGATAGAGGTAGATTTCATTTTGGTTTCCCCCGCTTTTTTTAGTCCTTTTTTCTTAGGTGAGCTTTGACCCACATCTTACCGTTGAGTTTAGATTAATCTAACAGATGAGATGAAGCCACCTCACCGTCTCATTCTACTATAATACTACTGTTGCGTTATATCACTTCTCAAAATAAATTTCTTTATCTAATGATTGTCGCCACTTTTCGCTTTGCTCACAGTTTGCATCAAGCTTAAGAAATTGAGGAAATATATTTCTTGATTTCAAATGAGAAAATTTAAAATTTGATACAAGGTGGTGACAAGTACTTACAACCATTCGATGTGAAATTTGATGTGTCACAAAGTTTAAGAAAGTTTCTTTTAAAGTTTGAGCTTGGTCAATGGAAAAATTGTAGCCTCCCAATTTCACATCCAATGGTCAAGATCAATGTGATCATCTTGTACCAAAGGTAAATGGTCTCATTTTATACTTTCCCAAAAAAAATTTTGCAAAGAAAAAGTTGTACTAATCTACACCATTTATTTACAAGATTGTATAGAATGAGACCATTTACCTTTGATCAAGATGGTCACAATTCCTTACAACCATTTGATGTGAAATTTGATAGCTTGGATGTGTTACAAAATTCGAGAAAATTTATTTTGAAGTTTGAGCTTGATCAATAGAATAATTGAAGCGACCCAATTTCACATCCAATGGTCAAGATTAATGTGAACACTTTGTGTCAAAGGTAAATGTTCTTTTCCTTATTTTATTTGGTTATTCTAGATTTGACATTATCTTAAAAGATGTATTATCTTTTGATATTGTCTTAAAACATGTAAAATAGTGTCCTTACATAATTTGCTCTAAAATAAATAGTGTAGAGCTTCACAACTTAATACAAACCACACCAAAATTTGATTCGTATGATGCTTGACCAAAAGCGTATTTTGGAATACAATGGGGCATCGAGAACTGAAGCCAAAAGTTGTTCAACGCTCAATATCCTACCTATTTTGGGGGTATTTTAAGAGGTTTGAGGCATTGAATTTGTCTTTACAGAACCCATGAGCGAAACAAACGTGGAGAAAGTAGAAAAAGTACTGGAATTTTGAGGGTTGTGCATGAGGTGATTCATTTGTAGTTCTTCCCAAAGGCATGAATCCGATGAAAAGTTTGGGCCAAGTATGCGGTTCTCTCACCAATTCTCTCTCTCTCTTTCTCACACATACATTGATGCTCACATTGGTGTGGATTATTGGTTTAAGTTTAACCGATTGAAGCTAGAACCTCTCCCCTCCCCCCCTCTCTCTGCGCTATGCGTTCGAAGTGAGCTAGAACCTCTCCCCTCCCCCCCTCTCTCTGTGCTATCTGTTCGAAGTGGTACCTCTCCCCTGCCCCTCTTTCTCTGCACTATGCGTTCGAAGTGGTGCATCCCTCCATGCCTAAAGTGCGTCATGAGTTCAAAGTAGAAAGGATGATGATTGACAGTAATCCTCATGAGAGAGAGAGAGAGAGAGAGAGAGAGAGAGAACAATAGTAATGGGATTTGGTCCTTGTGGGTGCAAATCTGGTTCCTCTCATAGGATAGTAGGTGCTTCTAGTTTACAGCAAAAGGATGGGGGTGGTGAACAGAGTGTTTGGATAGTAATGGCAAGATTTGGTCCTTGTGGGGATGGTTCTAAGTGCAAATCTGGTTCCTC
Organism: Amborella trichopoda; assembly: GCF_054954075.1. NCBI lineage: Eukaryota > Viridiplantae > Streptophyta > Magnoliopsida > Amborellales > Amborellaceae > Amborella > Amborella trichopoda. Next base: position 34,249,175 of record NC_142340.1, read on the forward strand.
TCATAGGATAGTAGGTGCTTCTAGTTCACAGCAAAAGGATGGGGGTGGTGAACAGAGTGTTTGAAGGTTTTTAGAGCCATTAGGTTATGGATTTACTGACTTTAGAATGGTGGACCCCGACAGCCAACCAGTTCTATTTACGGCATCCCCAATACTGGTTAAAGATTAAAGGCATTCCCATACATGCTTGGACTATAGAAATATTTTAATTCTTGGCTTGTGAATGTGGTACTTTGCTGGTAATTGACTAGAACATGGCTCCGAGAGAGTCCTTAGGGGTTCTAAGATTTGTAGGTGGGGCTTTTGTTCTTCTCGCTCCCAATGGGGAGTCCTTAGGGGTTCTAAGATTTGTAGGAGGGGCTTTCGTTCTTCTCGCTCCCAATGGGGGGTTCCAATCCATATGCCCTCTGAGCAATACTAAGTAAATCTCTTCCATAGAGGCAGGTAGCAGCCTAACCTTAAAGAGTCTGTTCTCGGCTCCTAAAGCTATTGGATTGTTCCTAACCAAAGCAAGTAGATATTAGTGGATAAGACCCCCTTACCTTATTTTAACCAATGCCAAAAAACTTCTAATGCACAAAAATCAAGTTAAAAATATCAATACCGACAGTAGCCTTACTGAAGCAATTGCCAGCTCTGGCATCTATTGATTTAGCACCTTCTAATATTTCGAATTTGAGTAGACAAAGTGATGCTGCTATGTATCGTGTATAGAGGTGAATGACCTCTTTTCCGTTAGAGCTGAACCTTTTGTCCTTCTCCTTATGGAAGAAGAAGCTCAACCAAACCAAAAGCAGAGTTTGAGGCGGAATCAATGTTCACCCTGCCTGACAATCAATAGGAATTGATACGTAATTGTGGAACATAGAAGCAATCTGGTTCCACGGAAACTCTAATTCCAAAATGGGCCACGGACTTCTTTCTAATCAATATTCATAAGAAGTTTGGTGCTCCTTTTTGTGGCATGGCTACTGCTCATCCGTTGAGCTTACAGTGAAGCATAAAACATAACCTCTCGTCACATGAAAACCTAGGGAGGAGTAAGCAAGCGTCCCCAACAGGAGCAATGGACTTTGGTCATTAGAAAAAGAAAGAGATCGTTCTCCCAAGGTAGTCAAGGGGAATCCCCTTTCTATTTTCAGCAAAAAGATGCAATTCACTGACAGGTATGAAGAATGTATTCAGCCAAGTTCAAGGATACAACATTTAAAAGTTTTAATCCTCATTAATACAAACACTTGACTTACAATAAACTCGGACCAAATTTACATCTAATTCATCCAATATTCTCACATAATAAGAATTATATATGCTCAAAACAACTTTTATATGACCCCACTTTGTCCCAACAGAACTCCCACTCAAAACAATACCATGGAGATTAAGAAAACTACAATATAATGTCACTTAAATACAAATTTCCATTATATAAATTTCTCATCAACTTATACAAACACTTGTTTTACATGCCCGGTTTACCCCCTAGGACTTATATACACCTCTTGTTATGCCTATTACTGATAGCACAAGATCATAGGTCCAAAATTATTCATATTTATAGAAAGCAAACAACATGAAGCATGAATCCAAAAAAGAGATATTCAATTCAAAATACTCGAGATAGGATGGTCTGATTAGAAGAAAACGTGGGAACAAAATAAGCGGCACGCCAATGCCAGAATGCGCTCTATGATACATCTTAATTTAGCATAGTCATAAGCAAATTTAGGCATAATGAGGGCTTTTAAAAATGAGGTTGTGGTGATGCTAGGAGGATTTTAACTTGCTATTGTACTAAAGAAAATCTCAAAAAATATCAAATAAAATGATTCAAAAGACACTAGTTCAGACAATGCCGAACTGGTGTAGCATGATCGATGCATGTGAGAAAATCAACATGGCATGAGATGGGAAAGGAAATTCAACTTAAAGAGACCAAGATGGGTGAATTATCTTCTGATATGATGGATTTACAGCAAGAATGAAATTTGGAGAAGATGGTTTCCTTGATTCTATAGGCTCATGAAGTAACTATGTGCAATGGGGGATGACACCATGATCATCAAACTGTTTTTTTGTGTGTGGGAGGGGTTGCCCCTATTTCTTCTCTTCTCTCTCTATCTCTCTCTCTCTTCAACTCTCTAATGAACCAAAGGCGAGGATGTTATGCCTCCCAAAGGGGTTTACTCTAGCTTAATTGAGTGAAAGGTTAGGGTTTCATGATTTATATAGACTAGTGTTGTGGAAGAGTCAAGATAATCAAACTTCAACCGTTGACCAAGTTCATCCACCACAGGGTACGGCCTAATTCATGTCAAATTTCTCTCTTGAATTTAATTTCAATTTTCAAAAGTCCTAAGTATGACGACAATTCATATCCATCCATTATTAGGATCAAAGGCCATGATGTTGTAAAGAGAGAAGCACACTTAAGAAGCATACCTCCCCCCTCCTTCTCTCTCTCTCATTATGAAATTTGAAATTCAACTTTATGGTAATTTCTCACAATTGGTTAGCCTCACACGCATATTGTGTCATAACACACCTTTGTTGTCATAAGACACGTGTGTCTAACACTCATGTGCACATGCATTTGTCTAATTAAATTGTTTCAAATAAAAAAAAGAGCTTTCAGATCTATATTTTAATAAAATAAAGGATCATAAATCAAGAAAAAATCTTGATCACATATGGAAAGCCTCATGTGCAAAATTCCCCTCACATTCATAATACAAATGTACATAACACAAATAAGTGGACAAACAAACTAGGGCATAGGCGGACGCCACCTTAGGGCTGCCAACATCAACAACACATCATCAGCATGCGGTTACATCATAGCCCCATGGAGCCCAAATGGAAGACATTGGCCGGATGCCACATAGGAAACATGTATGACCGTTCTTGATAGTCATTTTTTTAAATAACTATAAAATTTCATTGTTAATGGTCACAGAAAATTCTAAAAAATCCCAAACAATAGTTTTAACCAATGGTTTAAAAAACGGATCGGTGATCCTGATCGGGCTCCCAAAAAACCGATCCGAATCGGCGAATCGGCTATCCGGATCGGGAATCGGGTGAATCGGTCAAAATAAAGCTTAAAAAAAATCCGAAAAACTTATTAAAATTCATTATAAATATTGTTTTTTAGGAATTCAATAAGAAATGAGTGTACTCCATTAAGAATTTTCATGTTTTTGAATGAATATGCGAATATTGATATGTTCTTTCACTGCATGAACCGCCATTCAGCATTTAATTTACATCACACAAAAGGATAAACATAGAATTATCATGGAATAAGTATATCAACATACATGGACTACAATAAAGCATAAAATTAGTAACATATGATCTAAAAATAAAATGATAGACGACGTTATTGTTCTTCTTGGTCACGCTAGTGCCATTCATTGAATTCGTTTAACAATTCATTGATTCGATCTAAAAACGAATCATCGATATTAGCAGGCGTCTGACTATTCCCAAATCCCTGAATGTTAGTGTTTTGTTGTGTTCCCAATCTAAAATCCCCGAAGATTGTCCATCCTTCATGCTCACCTGCACTGTCGTGCTCATCCCTACACTGTTGCTGTTGGGACTCGATATGTGAATAATATGGCTGGGATAGGGTGGCTTCAGAATCATTATCTCTCTCATTTTCTCTTTGAATAATATGGACTAAAAAAAACAAATAACAAATCTTCAAAAAAATCGATCATAGATTAAAAAAAAAAATCAAAAAATTTCAAAAAATTCTATCATGAATTACAAAAAAAAATTCGATCATGGATTAAAAAAAAAAAATCACAAATTTTCAAAAAATTCTATCGTGGATTACAAAAAAGAATTCGATCATGGATTAAAAAAAAAAAATCACAAATTTTCAAAAAATTCAATCATGGATTACAAAAAAATCGATCATGGATTACATAAAAATCGATCATGGATTACATAATATTCGATCATGGATTACAAAAAAAAACAAACAAAAAAAAACAAAAAATTCAATCGTGGATTACAAAAAAAGAAAAAAACAATTCGATCATGGATTACAAAAAATTCAATCATGGATTACAAAAAACTCTATCATGGGTTACAAAAAAAACAAAAAACAAAAAATTCGATCATGGATTACAAAAAAAAAAAAAAACATTTCGATCATGGATTACAAAAAAAAAATAAACATTTTGATCATGGATTACAAAACATTCGATCATGGATTACAAAAAATTCTATCATGGGTTACAAAAAAAAAAAACAAAACAAAAAATTCGATCATGGATTACAAAAAAAACAAACAAACATTTCGATCATGGATTACAAAAATTCGATCATGGATTACAAAAAATTCTATCATGGGTTAAAAAACAAAAAAAAAAAAAAAAAAAAAAAGCCGTATGGGACTCGCTGATTCACTATACAGACTCGCCGATTCCGTACAGTGAATTGCGAGTCACTGTGAAGAATCGTCCGGTTCTCTCTAGAACCGGACGATTCCCGTTTTTTTCGCCGATTCGATCCGTCCATGACGATTCCCGAGTCGAACCGGGCGAGTCCGGTTCGACTCGGCGTTTTTTTAAACACTGGTTTTAACTATTCTCTACCATTTCGAATCAATTTTTCACATAAAAAAAAAATTTATTATGGGAATTAGGATCCTTTAAAAAACAAAATAGGGCACTAAGGTGCTGCACTTGGTTAGTCATTTTTCTCCGATTGACCTAGAAGGACTAATCTCTTAGGCTTTTACAAGGGCCCATTCTAGGCTTATCAAAGCCAACCCTATAAATAACCGAATTTCAGATTTAGAGTGGATTGCGGGTACAACCCAAAGACTTGCCCTCTTACTAATATAGAGGTACAACCCAAAGACTTGCACTCTTACTGATATAGAGGTCCTCTCGTTTAGCACATGAGAATCAGTTTGTCAAGATCTTGTCTTGACAAAGTAGCTTCCCATTTCGAACTATATATGTACATGATGTGAGAAGGCTCGAATTTAGGGATTCTGATTTATGTCCTCTCAAAGCCTAACTGTCATACAAAACTCATAGAAGTACTCGAGCACTCAGAAAATACTTAGAAGTAAAAATGACAATAGTTAGAAATTAGGGAAATATTCTCCGTGCACCCTTTTTTAGAAACCATTTCTTAAAAAACTCAAGGTTTCAAAACATTTATATCAGGGTTCAAATCTTTTCAATCTTCCAACCCACCTGACCCAAATACCTCCTTTTGAAGACGTAATCTTGACCTAAACAAAATATGAAATGGCACCTATTTCTCTTTTGTCTAAAGGGAAATGTTTCTATAATTCCTATATAGCATAGAAGATCTATGCTTCCCCTACCATCAAGCCGTCCAATTTTGATCAAGAGAGCCACTCACCGTTTGATCTTAGATCTGACGTCTCAAAGTATTTTATTTTTATTTTATATACAAATTGCATGAATATGAAATTTGGTACGTGTTATCTTCTCATTGGGGCACACTTATAAAAAATATTAAAAATAATTTTTCGATAAAATATAATAACTAAAATACCTCTTGAAACTTTTGGAAGTATTTTGGTCATTTTATTTTTTGAAAATATTTATATTTTCGCTGGTGCGAGTTTAATAAAATATTTGGTGTCAAAATAGTATATAGAAAACAAATTAAAAATAAAATAGTGTAGAGACGTGATATTGTGATTGGGGCAATCTTAATCCTCCATTCAGAATGGACGGTTGGATAAGCGGAAGTATATAAGTTTTAGGAAAAATTACATATATATATATATATATATATATATATATATATATATATATCCGTTATTACAACTCTACCGAATAGTTTTTTTTATTACCACCGTGTCCTTTTTTTCTATGTCCAAACAGAAATTAAAAAAAAAAAGACTTTATCTTTTTTTGGTGGTTGAACAACCGAATTCAAAGTATTTTCGATTGCTCAACAACCAAAAATACAAAATTTAGAACCAAAAAATGTTTTCTCTTTTGTTACGTATTTTCTCTACCTCTCGGAAGTCATAGTCATCCGATAAAATCAAAGGGGAACAACTCGTGTGAGCCATTAAATTTAAGAGAAATCTTAGGGATTATGAGATCAGAAGATTAAGAGAAATCTTGTTGCGTATTCTCTCTCTATCTCTTTGACGTTATGGTTATCGGATAAAATCAGGGGAACAACTAGTTTGAGTCCTTAAATTTAGGAAAAATCTCAAGGATTATGAACTTACTCAAAAAACAAAAAATATTGGATGAAAGGGAAAGAGAGTTTAAAAAAAAGAAAAAACCATTTTTACGCATGTAATATAGAGAGAGGGGTAGAGAGAGGATACACACAAACCTACAAGAGATAAAAAAAAAAAAAAAATTGTTCTTGAAAAAGTTAAAATTTTAATTTTTTTGTGGTTCAAAAATCCAAATTGATATTATTTTTTAAATTCAGTTAAAAAAAGATAAAATCGCTTAAATTTCTATTTTGAAATGAAAAAATGAGTAAATTTTATGCAGTGAGGGAAGCACATAAAGCTTGCCTTTGTCTAAATGTCCCTCTTTCTGTCTAACGTCTCTCTAGCATCTCTCTCTCAAAAGATAGAGCTCCGGAGCATTTTGTGGTCTCTCAAAAGGTGCAGCCCCGACCCTCTACATTCTCTCTCTCTCAAAAGACAGTGCTCTCAAGCCCTGTTGTGGTCTCTCTCAAAAGACGCAGCCCCAACTCTCTACAATGTGTCTCTCTCTCTTAAAAGAAAGAGCTCTCAAGCCCTGTGGCTGTCTCTCTCAAAAGATGCAGCCCCAACTTTCAGAGGTCGAGGGATATTTCAGGTAGATGGAAGCAGACAAATCAGGATCCATTGAAGGCTTGGTTTTGTTCTCCAAAATAGGTAATACAGTTATTGCTTTCTTCCCATTTCCATGTTTCCTCCTACATCCTGTGAGTGGGAAAAGTTTGTCTCTCTGTGTCTCCCTGAATTGGATCCTTCCGGAAGTCCGTCTTTTTGACTCTTTCTTGCTCTCTCGTGGACGCGTTCTTTCTATATATCTAAGTAACTGCAGTCTCTATCTACTCTCTGTTCTCGCCCATTCAGCTTCTAGAGCACAAATGAATAAAACCACATTTTTCGTTTGATTTTATTTGCTATTGATACCGTTTCTTATTAATTTTTTACGGAATTCTCTTCTCTAGCTTTTGATTCCTTCCCCCATCTTCCCTCTTGACTTCTCTGTTAGAAAAAATGCACAAACATGAACTCGTGGTGGTGATTATGATAATGAAACCGCTGCTTAAACTTCCCTGCGCTCTTTGAATCACCCATCAATGACATTCCCTGAAAACACCATTGGAGAAAGTGCAATTGAAAATGAGGTTTCAAAAAATGAAAAGGCAAAAGCATAATTATATAAGATGGTTCTATAAATTTTCTTGCCAGGAGTTTTTACTGCAAAACAGTCTTCTCTCAAAACTGGTATTACCCTGTATGTAACTCATTCTTGCCCTCTTGGGCCATTGTGTTTGATAATGTCTAGAGTTCTACGATGGCCTACTGTATCTTATTTTTAAGAGTACTTTGTATTTGTTGCAGATTTTTAGAATTAAACTCACTGTTTGCTGTTGATTTTTAGTTAAAAAGAAGTGATTGCTGCACATTTTTAGCAAACTCATTCTTGCCCTCTTGGGCCATTGTCTTGGATAATGTCTAGAGTTCTATTATGGCCTCCTGTATCTTCTTTTTAGGAGTACTTTAGCTTTGCTACTGATTTTTAGTAGCAAACTCAGTGTTGGCTGTTGTTTTTTAGTAACAAAAAAGTGCTTGCAAACTCATTCTTGTCCTCTGGGGCCATTGTCCTGGATAATTTCTAGAGTTCTACTATGACCTACTTTATCTTCTTTTTAGGAGTACTTTATGTTTGGCTGTATAAACAAATTTTGTTTCTCTTTGCATGAATTTAACCATCTTCCAAATTCATGAAGTTATGAGATAAAGTTTTATGGGCAAAATTTTGCCATATTCTTGAAGTTATGAGATAGAGTTTTATGGGCAAAATTTTGCCATTGCATGTATCGTCCAAATATTTGGCAGCATCTTTATTACCAATTTCAAAAGCATGATACACTTTCCCTTCCCTAACAAGAAAATCTTCAAGGAATGCATTGTTAACTCTTTTTTGCAACTAGTGCCAATCAAATAGTATGACTTGAATCCTTTTTTATGAAAATTGGATGCAGGTCAAGACCTTTCAACCAGTTAGGATGTCATCAGCTTCCACATAGGGGTGGCAATGGACCCGGACTTGACTCAGGACCCGGCAGGTATACTGGACACAAGTCCGGGTATGAGTCCAACATTTGGACCCATGGGTCAGGTTTGGGTCCAAAACCTGGACTTGAACACTATTCGGGTCGGGTTCCAGGTCCGGTTGGACCCCACCCATACTTAACCCCTTCTTGTAAACTGTTGGAAATAAAATACTTCGTGCCCTATTTGTTAGGGTGTACTAAAGACCATTAATAATAAGAATTCGTAGTTATCTTTAGTTATTAAACGACAAATCTGACAATTTGAAATTTATTGGCAAGTGATTGTGACCTCGTTGCCAATAATATAGGATTTGATATGATAGTAAACAAAAACGTAAAAAAAAAGAAGCTCATAGTGTTTGTGACAATGGACCCAATTAGACTTAGGACCCGACGGGATAGACCCGACCCATTGCCACCCCTACTACCACAAACAATGGAGGATATCCAAGCCACAAACTTCTATCTTGCTACTTACCATATAACTCACGTATTAAGGTCCCAAACCAACTTTGGAAGCATGTACTATCGTTGCCTAGGGTGTACTTTTTTCAGTGGTGTGATGAATATGTAGAAGGGTTGAACTATAATATGAACTTGAGGTGTTGTAACATGCAATGAAGGAATCATTCACAAGCATTGTAAGAACATCCCATGGTCAAGCCCGAACCGATGATCATTAAAGATTGACTTGTTGACGCCTTATGGCGTATACAACAATTTCTATATTTTGTGTGTATAACAAATGCATTTATGTTTGAACTACTACTTCTAAAAAGTAATTGAGGGGAATGGATTGGTGGTTTTGTAACTCATGAAAGGCTATGAACCTTGTTAGTTTTCTTGTTTTGTTGTCGCATGACATCTAATGCATTTGATATTTTTGTAGTTTTCCAGGTTTCTCTCTCTCTCCTTCTCCCTCTTATGCTGGATATCTCAAGTTTGTTCTTTGCTTGGCTTGGAATGTCTTCTTAGGTATACTTGCAGGGTGAGAGACGTGTTGTTTAATTCACTTGTGTGAGTGCTTGTTCTTTGTTCTTTTCGAATTTCAAGAATGATTTGGTTGAAAACGTTCTACTTGTTTTATGTGAGTGTTCATGTGTAATTAGCATATGCTTTTCTTTGTGAGAGCTCTGGTTGGTTCTCTGCTTCTTGCTTGTTCTGTGTTATACATGACTCTCTATGCGCATGTATTGAATCTTGTTCTATTCGCTGGTCTTGTGCGTTGATTTTAAAAATTATGGGAATGATTTAGTTGAAAATGGAGTACATTGATTGTCATAATGACTTCCATGTAATTCTCTTGTTCTATGCACTGGTTTTGCATCATGCCATCATGTTCTATTTCCTAATTTTGAAAATTTGAGGATGGGCACTTCTTCCTTATGTTAAAGCCTTGACATCTTGTTTTGTGTGAAGCTTGAGATGAGTAGCAATCAATGAGCATCCATCCCCAACATCTTGTTTTCCAGAATTTAGAAACAAAGAATAGACTAGCAGAATTTAAATGGGCATCCATCCTCAACATCTTAAAGGGCTAAGGATTTAAAAAGACAATCTACATTTCCAATTACATAATCCCTGTCATCCATCAAAACAAATAATAACAGGGACGAATTATAGAAAGATAAGTTGCAACAATTTCCATCATCTCTTTCTAACATTTCTAAAGTTCACAATAATTTCTTCTTTTTTTATTGAAAATCAACAAAGCTAAGTCAAAATGAAATCATTGTATCCAAATTTGCAGGAGTACAAATTGATGAGCCCCATAGCTTCCTTTTTATAGAACACATCCTATTCATCTTCTCTTCCTCTGATTTCCCAGTTGCATTTTATGCCTGCAATCAATAAAGACCTCCACATTACTGTAAACAATCACAAACATTTGTTTGTTTCATGGCATTACACATGAAAGAGATGATGGTGCCTTACACATAGTGAACTTCAGTGAAAAATCAGCGGCATCCAATTGTTTCTAACAGAAAATCAGCAACATAGATTTGCTTCTACTGAAAATTAGCAGCAGGTACTTCTTTGTTTGTAAAAAGATTACACACAGTGAACTTATGCGAAAAATCAGCAGCATCCATCTGATTTTAATTAAAAATCAGAAACATACATTTTTTTCTAACTGAAAATTAGCAGTAGGCATTTGTTTGTTTCATATCTTTACACATAGAAGCGATGATGGTGCATTACATATAGTGAACTTAAGTGAAAAATCAGTAGCATCCATATGTTTCTAATTGAAAATCATCAACGTACATTTGTTTATAACTGCATTACACATAGTGAACTTAAGTGAAAAATCAGTAGCATCCATCTGTTTCTATTTGAAAATCAGTAACATACATTTGTTTATAACTGAAAATCAGCAACATGCATTTGTTTGTTTCATATCATTATACATTAAGGGAAAAATCAGTAGCATCCATCGGTTTCTAACTAAAAATCAGCAACATACATTTGTTTCTTACTGAAAAGCAGCAGCAAGCATTTCTTTGTTTGTAAAAGCATTACACATGGAAGAGATGACGGTGCATTACACATAGTGAACTTAAGTGAAAAATCCGCAGCATCGATATGTTTCTAACTAAAAATCAGCAACATACATTTATTTTTAACTGAAAAGCAGCAGCAAGCATTTCTTTGTTTGCAAAAGCATTACACATGGAAGAGATGATGGTGCATTACACATAGTGAACTTAAGTGAAAAGTCAACAACATCCATCTGTATCAACTTAAAATCAGCTACATACATTTGTTTGTAACTGTAAATTAACAGCAGGCATTTCTTTGTTTGTAAAAGCATTACACATGAAAGAGATGATGCTGCATTATTTGTAGTAAACTTAAGTGAAAAATCAGCAGCATCCATTTGTTTCTAACTAAAAATCAACAGTAGGCAATCTCGCGGAAGATCAGTATGCATTACACATACATAAGTGAAAATCAACAATTTACATTTGTTTGCTACTAAAAATTCTATTAACCTCTCATGGAAGAGCCGCATTGCATGTAGCTCTATTATCCTCATGGCTGCCATACCAATTACAGTGAGAAGCTCAAGAGGACATTTCGTACATGGAGGTAGTATCTTTGGCTCATATGAGGATGTCTTTCTTCACAAAGACATTGTTATACATCATTTTTGATGTACTTACATCTCCCACACGAATAAAGAGAGAGTCAGTAACAGTTTGGTTATGCTGGTACTCAAGACACTGACATACCAAAGTTGTACCGTGAAATAAGCCTCAAGCCAGACAACTTGAGAAGAGTGCTATCGTATAAAGGAAACACCTTACAAATTTAGTCCTACGCTAACGGCTTCAGAACAGTACTAGACCACCTCTGGTGCATTTAGAACGTCAAAAAACCACTAAGGACCAAATTTGGGCTCAATCGGACTACCCTAAAGGGATCTACGCCTATACTGCCCCAAAACGGATAGGTTTTATATTATCGCGGTGTGGCTTCACTGAACTAGTCCCCAAGCACGGAGACTGTAACATCACACCTCGAGAAGGAATTCAAGGACCCACAACACCTTCGTCTATAATCAGAAAAAGCTGAAATTTGGACATGTTATAGATTGCGGTAGCCTCGTCATTTTGATCTAAGGCATACACCGTGGCTCGACCCAAAGTCAAACTTCTTCTAGAATGAAGGTGACCACAAAACCAGAAAAATCAAGGTTTTAAGAAGAAGATATCTCGAATCTCGTGAAGCACAGCTCGAGATCTGCACATCGGATCATCGTGACAATGAGTTCAATGTAACCACCTTGCGAAGAGCTGCAAACTGGTATAACTGTTGTACCTGATCCAAGGTCCGATAAGCACAAATCCCAAGGTTACAAGAAAAACAAGTTCGCTCGGTCGCCGAAAACCCTTTTTTCGGTGAACTACTAAATTAGAAAATGCCACAATGAAGACCAAAATAGACCAAACTTGGTGCAAAACGAATATGTCAGTCTCCTCTTTCATCTACAAACAAGATAACGACTTAGCGAATCACGGGTTGAACGAAATTAGCGATCAAAGTTCACAAATCTAGCCAGACTTCCTCCCCGTGGGAAAAGGCTACCTCAGCACGATCAAAAGGCATCAAAATGCTCAGAATGGAACAAATACTGAGGATATGATGACAAATCAATTGGACCATCGCTGCAAGTCTTTGGAAGAGCTTCCAAGACCTGGCAATGGTGGAAGGGACCCTCAGGTAGGGATGGTTTTGTCGTTAGCATAAAAGGTTTTAACGGAGTTTTGGTCATTGTACCTAATTTCAAGATTTTATTCTAATTTTTTTAATTATAATTAAGCTTAGTTTTTTAGCATTCACCCTTGTTAGGTGAGTTCTCTATATAAACAAGCTAAAGTCATTTGTGAAAGGGTGGATTATTCATAACTAAAACAGAGACATAACGCTTGTTTTCAGTTGTCTTTTGCTTCTGAACCCTTAATCCAGTCGAGAGGAAAGAGAAAACTTTCAGAGAGAAAATACCCCTGAGTGCGTGGTCCCTTTCCTCCTCAGAGAGAGAAAGTATCTCTGACTGCGCAGACCCATTCTCTTTTCCTCTTAAGCCGGGTCACATCCCGTGCCTTCTCTCTTTTCTCCTCTGCACACCGTATGCCCCCGTGCAGCAACTCACATCCACAACAGACTTGCGATCCCGAGTGAAACCACAAGTCCTAACCCTTGCGTTCTCTCGTACCCTCTTCGTCAGCCAGTCAGCCTCTCAGAGGGAATTGTCATAGGGAGGGATAATAGAGCCTCATTGTAGTTGCGAGCTAGAGAAAGAGAAAGAGAAGAGATCATTTGAAAGGCTGAAGAGAGTCCTAGTCCAAACCGTGCTGGCAGACAGCCAGAGGGCTTCGTAATTTCTCTAAGAAGGCGAACCGCCCGGGCGTGTCCCACGAACCCCAAACGGTGAGATAAGCGTCCAAACGCACCCTCACTGTAAAACTCTTTCTCGTTGTTGGTTCCTATCCGCTCCCAGGAGAGCCCGTTCACACGCACCCATAGGTGCCCAGCATACGTGGATCCCCGCGGTTGTTTGGGAGAGGATTTTCTCCCCCACGCGCATGCCCCTTCAGCGCGAGGACTGAAGTGAAATCCAAACCCCGACTAACTGGTGACTCCACTAGGGACACACCACCCTATCATTGGCTTGGATTGTTTTCAGGAAACAACTTCCTTTCTTTCTCTCTCTAAAATTGCAATGGAATCCTATTATCCCTTCTTTGTCCAGATTGAGGATTTCTACATCCCCATATTTGAGACCTCACCTGTGGCGAGTGGATCAACTGATCCTGCCTTCCCCACATTCTACTCGAGCGGCCTACCTAGCCTGCTCCTAGTCTAATCTAGGAAAAGTCGGCGCATGGGCACTTAGACCCCTTGTCCCTCCTCCTCTGACATCAAAGAGAAAGCCCTTGATGAATTGCATGGCTGGAACTACAGTCGCCCCCTTCATAAGCACTTTGTCACTGACAGGTATCCCGCTAGTCGCAACTATCAACATGGTCCTCTCACCACTACTCCCCTTTGCTCGGTGGGTCCCAACAAGATCACTGTCTCTGTGGGTAACCAAAAGGCAGCCCCACTTGTGTCACACAAGGGCATCGCCAGTGCTGACACATCCTTGCACACACCACACTATGGAAATTTCTACCCCAGTTCGCGTGCCCTGGCAACCGCCTCACACACATACACATACATCATCACTGATGGTCTGACTGTCACTCTGACGAGACGGGGCAGGCAACAGCCCATCCCAGTCTCCTCAACTGCTTCAGGTTTCTTCCGACCAGGACACAACATAGGTGGTTCTCAAGCCACTAATACCATGCATGATAACCCTGCAGCTCGAGGAAGCCCAAAGGCTGTGATCAAATAAGCACATGACTTTCGAAACAATCGAAGGTCTCATAAACAAATGCACCTGCATGTTGGAGGTCCTAAGGCCTCCCGAGCTAAATGGGTGAGTATTGAAAATAATCAGCCCCCTGCTTCACTAGGGTTGAACCCAGAGCCACCCCAAACACTACTATGGATCGTGCACACACTTGCAGGTCCAAGGATGCTATCAGTAAGATGGGGAAATAGGCATCCGTCGCTCCCCCGACTGCCCCAAAGCCGCTCGCTACATGGTACTTGAAGAAGTTCCCCTCAAGCACCATCCTCTCCACTCATCCTTCCTTACACGTGCAAGCCATCCCTTGGGGTAGGGCTCGAGACAAGAGGACACCTTCGATCGTGACCAGTCAACACCTCATCGAAGTGGGATCCTAGCCCCCTCTTCCTACCCTGCTTGACTTCGTCGCAAGACAAATTCTCTTTGCTGAGGAAGGTCGATACGTCACTGCAAGGACCATCCAAGGCAAAAAGCTTGGGTATAAACTGGCCGGCTTGTCGGGAAATAATATTCGTGGTGTCAGACTCAAGTCCTACTAACACTAGGGTAAGGGGATCCTTTCCCCATGGAGCTATCAAAAACACAAAAAAAGAATATATATATATATATATATATATATATATATATATATATTTCCAAATTTTAGGCCATTCCGATTTGTAGAAAAAAAAAATGAAAAATGAAACACTACCGGATAATTGTGATCGTACGATGAACTTTGGACGGTGATGGGAGTAGAGGAAATCATTGTTCATTTTCCCCTATAAGCATTGCGTAGTGTTTTCCATATATATATATATATATATATATATGTATATATATGCGGAGGCCTTGAGCAAAAACCCCGAGGGACGTTCAAGGAAACAATAGTAAATGAATTCAAATTCTTTCCCACTAGGCCCTTGAGTTCATTCCCTCATTTCCCTTCTCAAAGAAGGCAAGAGACAATGTTTGAGGCAGGACCGCGGAAAGCAAAACATCAGTGGACCAAGCATAAGAGCCAGAAAAGAGAAAGGGAAACGTCTTATTCATGCGTCAAAAGAGATACAAAAATTCAGGCGGAAGCCCTTAAAAACGATTGAGAGCTTCTTGGATCTTCACTCTTAACTCTTCCGCTCGTCATGTCGTGGCCTGCGCTCTTTTAAGTCGAGAAATGTCTAGGGCAATTGCATCTGCCAAGCTGCTGACTGCTGCCATCTCAGAGCCCAGTCGCTCCAACTCCCAAGACTGTCGGTGCACCGCCTCCTGCCATAAGCTACGTTGAGATTTCTGGGTAGCCTCGCGAGCCTACAACGCCCCTATCTTGCCCTCCACATCACGGATCTCACTAGACATACCTGCGATTTCTTCAGTAAGGCGCTCTTGACGAGAAACGAGCCGAGCTCTCGACAGTTCATGCTTCTGCATAACGACTCACTGGCCGGCCAAACTCTTCTCCAAAACAGCCAAGCGTTCTTCATAAGACGCTCGCACTCCAGTTTCGCAAAAAAGGGCTTCAACTCCCCAATTCGTAAGATCCCGCAGCAGCATTTCAAGCTAGTCGAAGGTTTCCTTATCGGGGTACATAGCCCTCAGACAGGCTACACAAGCCCTAAACGCCTCCACCCTTTCCTTAAATTTTAAAAGAGGGCCCCCCTTTATTCCCAGAAGGCCAGAGCGTAGCATCAACCTCACCATGAGTGCCTTATTATCCAGAGGAGATGGAGGAGAAAGCGGAGAGTCGACTACATTAAGAGGAGGGATTTTGAGAACAGGGTCCTCGCCGATGATAGCTAAGGACTTGCTTGTGACAACAAAAGGCTCGGACGAAGGGTCTCCCACATACGCCGCTAGGACTGATGACTCTGGAGCTGGTGCAGCCACCAACCTCGAAGGAGGGACCCCATAAGAGGGCGTCTCTTCCCGTAGCACTCTCGACACTATCAGAGTAGGCACCGCAGAACGTGTGGAGGACGCAACGTGGTTGCTGACGGGAGGCATTGATTTCACCTCGACTCTCGAGGGAAGGTCTTTTGATGCCCGCCCCAAACTATACAAAGACGGACTTGGTCCTCCGGGTCGAGCCACAGTCATTCCTGGCCCTACTACTGAGACAAAGACAAGCATTACGGGAGGTGGGGTTGATGCTATATGAACCCCCACGCACACGCGTTTCATGAGGGGAGACATCGCAGATGTGTCCGAAGTAGACGAACCCTTCTTGCACACGTGAGCCCCTCTTGCCAAGGCTGGGGAGGCGGACTTTGACTTCTTCACACCTTACCTCTTCTTTCCCCCTTTCCTACCTTCCCTCTCTCTCAGAGGTACACTCATTGGCCTTATAGCAGCAGGAACCGTTGGGCCGCGCTTGGGCCTATCAATTCGACAAGAGCGCGACCCACTTCCCTCCTAAGCAGTCGAAACCTGGGCAGACCTTTTGCACTGCCTGAGACCGCACCGTCCCTCGCCCCGTAGAGACAAATTTTTCATGCCGGTCTCATCCTTGTCCAAGGAGCGAGGTTTAGCAAGCTCTTTCCAGTCAGTGGGATGCCAGAATAATAGTCTAATCCGAAAACCTGGGAGAAAGGAGGAGTAGTAAACTGCTTCCCAGCCCTACCATCCCGTTTAGAGTTGTTGATCTCCTGCCATGGGTGATCCAAACGCCAATACGTTTAGCTGGCAGCATCCCACCATTGTCAGTATTCACCGATCGCACGAACCACATAACCATAGTGAGGGACCACGAACTTGCTTAGCCCCAAGAGGTCGAGACAAGTCTCCCATGCCATCCTCATGTCAAGGTTGGTCCAGGCCTCACGACTCGTCCCTCGGGCCTCGGGGTCATGCAACCCCCCTTTTTTCCATACTTCTTCTTGAAGAATATGGGAGCGTAGCATCCCGGTCTAGACCGTGCTGACGCGTGAAATGGTGAGGGAAATAGCCCTTTAGCTTTTTATCTCCTACACCCTTGTACGGAAGAATGCAACCCTGTACACTCACAAGGTACATGGCTTCCTTCGTATCTGTGATTGCCCCATCGAGCGCCCTACCGAAAGCGTCAATGAAGGTGCTATCAGAGGGGCCACCTACTAGAAAAGGGCTCCTGTTGGCGAAGAAAGAAGCCTTAGTCAAGAGCTCGTGGACTCTCTCCAGCTCCCTAAGCACAGCCTTCATCCCGACAATCTTTAACATGTGAGGGAAGGTAGCCTCTGTCAAGTTACAGTTGATCTCATATGTCCCTGGGAAACGGAGAGTAGTTTAACGTCATGTGGCCAAGACGTGTGTTATAGTTTAGGGTCATATAACTTGGACCATGGCTATGCAGTTTAGGGTATTACAGTACGGATCGTAATGACAATGGATGATGGTCTGCGAAGGCTATAGAGTGAGTATGGTGGTGGGTTGACTCACTTGGGGGAGATAACACGAGATCATTTATGCATGATGGGTGGTATTTGTATGGAAGATGGATAATGGCTGACCCACTAGCTGACAATGAGTATGGATGATGGAATGGCTCACCATGGTTTTGTGAGTGTGGGCATGACTTACTGGGGAATGTTGTGAGTTTATAAAGGCAATGGGGATGGACTTACTCTGGAGAAAGTGAAGGTGGTATGTAAATGCATGCACGGAGGAGCCAGCTAGGGGAGGCATGCGTGGAAGGGCATGCAAAAGGTGTGCAGGCAATGGAGGGTGCACATGTGTGTGGAGACGTGTTTAAGGTCATTCCATCAGGACCTGGGCTACGGTTTGATGTTGTATAGCTTGGACCATTACGCGAAGCAGTTTAACGTCATGAAGACATGTGCTATAGTTTAAGGTCAAGTAACTGGACCTATGTGCAAAGCGATTTAACGTCATGTGGCCAGGACGTGTGCTATAGTTTAAGGTCATATAACTTGGACTGTGGGTATGCATTTTAGGGTCTTACAATATGGATTGTTGTGCAAAGCAATTTAACGTCATGCGGCCAGGACATGTGCTATAGTTTACGGTTGTATAACTAGATCATTGTGCGAAGCAGGTTAACGTCATGCGACTAGGACGTGTGATATAGTTTATGGTCATATAACTGAACTTTTGTGCAAAGCAGTTTAATGTCACACAACCAGGATGCGTTCTACAGTTTAAGGTCTTATAACTAGACCGTTGGTTCAGAGGATGAAGGTGACCCAATGAGAGGTGGTGAGTGTAGGTGGACTCACTGGGGAATGTGAGGTGAACAAGACTCTATGAGGAATGAGTCTACGGATGATGGTCTGATGCACTGGGGATGAAATGGCCGAGACCATTTATAGGTAGTGGGTTCAGATGATGAAGGTGACCCAAAGAGGGATGGTAGGTGCAAGCGAACTCACTGGGGTTAGGGAACAAGTGTGATTCCTTGGTAATTAAAATGGGTCCAAACATGTGATAGGAGGCATGAGAGCGACTCCATGGGGGTGAAACAGTGGGATGGCAAACTCAGAGGCATGAGTGAGGTTTCATCGGGGAAGACGGTGGGTTCACTCAGGGCTTTATTGAGGCTAAAGTGCTGTGAGGGGCTCGAGTGCACTGGGGGCAAAGAAGGCATTCCAACGCACAAACGTACGGGCTGACTAGGAGAGGCATGCATGAGAGCGCATGCAACAAGCATGTGCGCAGTGTCAGAAGGGTTTTGCTCGATGGTAAAGGCGTTCTGCTTGGTGACAGTCTGTGGAAGACAGACACGCATGGCAGTCAAAGCGAGGGTCGTGCATGGCAGCCCAGACGTCGAAATGCGCACGGAAGTAGGAGCAAAGAGTCATGCACGATAGCCTGCACAGAGAGACATGCACGATAGCATGCACAAGACGGGCTGGGTTGAAAGGAGTCATTCGGGTTTGAGATCGAGCCGAAATGCAATTCGGCCTGACCCATTACTGTTTTGTCTCCGAGACCGTAGTGATAGTGTGTTTTAAGGTCGTACATCAAGACCTAAGAGCGACTTTAAGGTCGTGCCTTCGAGAATGTAAGTCATGGGTAGTACCTTTTCAAGAAGCACCCATTGATAGGAGGCATTGCCTCCTCCCAATCAGGATGGGCCAATATATAACCTTCATTTGGAGAAACCTTCTTGATTGCGAAAGGGCCTTCCCACTTTGGGTCAAACTTCCCCTTGCGTCGCCCATGCATAACGATCGGCCATTTTACTACTAGGACCAAGTCACCATGAGTGAATGAGCGGACTTTGACTGACTTGTCAAAGGCCCTTTTCATTCTTCCCCGATGGAGTTCAAGGTTCAGTTGGGCTACAAATCTCTTCTCATCGAGTGCATCTAATTCTTGCTAGCGAAGGTTAACCTGTTCATCTTTGATCATATCATGATGTACGGCGACACGAAGCGAAGGAAGTTGGATCTCGAGGGGTAGTACCGCTTCACTCCCATAAACTAATGAATAGGGAGTAGAGTTAGTGGCACTATGGGTGGTGGTGCGATAAGCCCATAAGTCTTCGGGAAGCTTCACATGCCAATTTTTCCTTGTCTTCGACACCGATTTCCTCAGAACACTGCAAATGGTCTTATTGAAAGCTTCCGCCAAACCATTTGCCCGGGGTGGTACATAGTAGAGTTCTTCCACTTGAAGCCAAACTGGTTAATCAAGCAGTCGATGTGTTGGCTTCTGAACTGAGGACCATTATCTGATGTGATTAGGTCAGGTACACTGAATATGTAAATGATGTGAGGTCACACAAAGTTGGCCACCAATGCCCCGGGGACATGTCTGAGGGGGGCCCATTTGGAGAAATAATCCATAGCAACTTAGATGAAGGTATGGATCAATGCTAAGAGAGGGTCGATGGGTCTGACAATGTCCGTGCCCCATTGTGAGAAAGGCCATGACATCACTGTAGGATGCAGAGGCTCTGGTGGCTGGTGAATGAGGTTCGAGTGTATCTGACACACTTGGCTCCTCTTGGCATAGGTCAACGAGTCTGCGACCATCGATGGCCAGTAATACCCCAACCCGCATATCCGTTCATAGAGCTTAGGTTCGAACTGATGAAGACCACATATCCCGGCATGCACTTCTTTCAGTACTTGCCTCGCCCCCTTTGTGTCGACGAATCTAAGGGGGATGCCGTCGAAGGATCGTCGGAAGGGAGTATCACCTTCGAGAAGAGTATACTTGGTGGACATTCTTCATATATTGTTGCGCTCAATGTGATCATCCAGTAGCCGAGCGTGTTTATTAAAGTTAATTATGGGTTCTCTCCAATCTTCAACTTGCTCAATCTCGGTGCATATCAGATCAAAGATCTCTACCTCTTGTTTCTCAGACTTATGGCCTTGGATCTACTTTGCCCCTCTTTTGGCTTCGAGGGCATCCTTGATAGTGAGGAGTGCCCCGAGTGGGTAAGGAGGGCATTTTGAGAAAAGAATCCTCTCATAGTCCCCATATAGCTCTTTAACCAGCCCGATGTGCCTTCGCTCTGCTACCCATATAGGTGTGGGTTCTTTTGAGGAGACTTGAATAGTGGCGCCGAGCTTGGCAAGGGCATCGACCTGGGAATTCAGCCTTCTGGAGATGTGCCTTAAGGAAAGGTCATCGAGGTTCGCCATCAAGGTGTTAGCAGTGTCATGATAGGGCTCGAGGCTATCTTTTCTCACATCGTATATCCCTTTGAGCTGTCGTATCACTAACTCAGAATATCCAAAAACAGCTTGTTGTTCCAAGTCCAGGTCTAAGGCAATTTCGAGTGTTATTATGAGCTCCTAATATTCAGCCTCGTTGTATGAGCTAATCTTTGCGAGAGAGAAAGACAAGGGGATGACGCCATCTTGAGGGTCACCACACCGGCACCACCTCGTTCAGATTGAAAGGTCCCATCAAAATACATCTTCCAATCATAAGCTGGCTCGACGCAAAACACCTCCTCATCAGGGAGATCACTCAATAGGGGAAATTCTACTGGTAGGGGATGTGCTGCTAGGAAATTAGCCAAAGTTTAGCCTTTGATGGCTTTATGCGGTACATACATGATGTTGAATTCCATCAGTAATAGTTACTGTTTTGTCAGGCACCCCGATAAAGAAGGATGCATCATGAGGAACTTGATAGGATCAGCTTTTGAGATGAGCTGGACTTCATGACCGAGCAAGTAATGACATAGCTTCTGGACTGCAAAGATCAAACCCATGCACATTTTCTTGATTGGTGGGTAGTTCTTCTCAGCTCCCTGCATTCTACGACTGAGATAATATAAAGCAGTTTCTTTTCCTTCTTCATTGTTTTGTGCTAGGAGCGCACCAAGTGACTATAAAGGGCGGTTACGTGCAAAATGAGGGGCTTCCCAAGTAATGGTGTGAAGAGTATGAGTGGGCTTAATAGATACTCTTTGATATCATCCAAGGCTGCCTGACATGCCGCATCCCATATGAAAGGTGAATCTTTCTTTAACAGGTGTGTAAAGGGTTTACAACAACCTTAGAGATTAGAGATGAATCTTCGAATATAAGCAAGCTGGCCCTGTAGAGACCGGAGTTCTCAAAGTGTCGTTGGTGGAGGCATTTCTCGGATTACCTTGATCTTGACAGGCTCGATATCCAGTCTTCGATATTTTACAATGAACCTTAAGAATTTTTCTGAATGCGTGCCAAATGCACATTTCTAGGGGTTCATTTTGAGCTGATGCAAGCGGAGTGGCTCAAACACTCATTCCTAGTCATGCATATGGACATCCTTTTCCTTTACTTTCACCACCAAGTCATCTACATAACATTCCACCTTCTTATGCAGCATATCTTTAAAGATGGCAGTCATGGCTTGTAGAAAGGTATCACATGCATTGCTCAATTCAAACGTCATCATCGTACAGTAGAAAACCCCCTTTGGAGTCAGGGAAGCTGTGGCCTCTTCGTCCTTTGGTGCCATCCTTATCTGATTGTACCCTGAATACCCATCCATGAAGGAAAAGATTTGACAATGGGCTGTGGAATCAATAAGCATTTTCGTGAATAGTAGTGGGAAGTCATCCTTTAGGCAGGTATCATTTAGATCACCGAAATCAATGCAGATTTTGATTTTCCCGTTCTTCTTCTTAATCGGTACAACATAGGTGAGCCATTTCGGGTACTTAACCTCTCGGATAAAACCTGATTCCCTGAGTCTACTCACTTCAACATCGATCTACATTTCAAGATCTGGTCAAAAGCTCCTCGATTTTTGTTGAACAGGCTTGAAGGATGGGTTAATACCGAGTCGATGTACCGCAACTTGAGGATCAAGACTGGGCATCTCATGATAGTGACAAGTGAAGACATCTCGGTTTGCTTATAGGAAGGCGATGATGTTTTCTTTTTCATTTGGTGACATGTTTGCTGAAATAAAAGTTGACCTTATGTTGGTCTCATCTTGCAAGTTTAAGTCCTCCAAATCATCGGCCGTTGCCTGTCTGCCTTCTTCCCACACTTCAGGGGCTTCCTGAACTTCTCCTTCATCGGCGATTGGCAACCCCAATGGTTCTTCATTGACCTTGAATACCCCAACTTTCGAGTTTGTAGGTACCCATGCTTTTGACATCTCCATCTCAAATTGGTCTTTGATGGTGTGGATCATGGTGGCTACTTCAACTACTTGCCTGCTTGAAGAGGGGTCAGTTTCAAGGAGAGGGAATGCATAAGGTTGAGAGAGCAGATTCTGAAGGCCCTGGGTTAGTTGTGGAGAGCAAGGTTCAAGGAGTGTAACGAGACAGTTCTGTGATTCGCTGATCATAGAGACAACCTCCACATGATCCCTACCTTTAGGATCACGATTTCAAAATACTCCTGGATCCGCCATGGGCTTTAGTGGGATGGTAGGTTGTAGGTTAGGCTTAGGTGGTGGAAAGCTATTCTGGGGTGCCGGTTGAGTTTGATATGCAGCCAGCATGGATTAGAGTGGTTGTACGGATTGGGTAGGCAAAGGTTGCGCAACCGGACTTGGTACTGATTGGCTAGGTCGTGTGGCCGAGTCCAGTTTGGATTGGTTATATTGGGAGGTAAGAATAATGTTGTTGGAGATTGAGGATCTGAAGATGGTTTGGTATATGGAACCAATGGTGGTCCCGGGTATTTGAGGAGTGGTGGTGGATTAGTTGAGGTATTTGGGTATAGGATGAGTGGTAGTCCATGATACTTCAAGAGTCTTGGTTTCTGCATGGGTGGTTGTAACCTCCCCCCTGATCTTAAACCGATTTGGTCAGTGTTGGTCACTACTTCAAAGATCTTCACCATATGACATGCTTCATGAGAGTGGAAGCTCTGCCTGCTCGACTCTCTTAGTACCTGCTGGAAATCGGGCTCAAGAGGTCACTGGGATTTCTCTGGCTTAGGGTTCTTTTGTTGCGTAATGAGCTCCTCAGTAGTGGGAGGAGGCTTCACGTTGGCTCTAGACGCCAATGCATCAGTGACTAGCAGCAGCAAAGCTACTTTAGCCACCGTCTTCAGCTGCTTGAGCCACCGTCTTCTTCAGCTGCTTGAGCCACCGTCTTCTTCAGCCGCCTGCTAGTGTTGCAGCTTTTAAGCTCCTTGTCAAGAACCTCGAAATCGGAGTATTCAAGAGCCGGACCTGTAAAAGACGTGCTAGAGAAAAAGGAAGTATAAGAATCTGGGATAAAAGATGGGAGAGAGGTTTTAAGGTCATCACTCATATTGGACCGATCCGGGTAGCTTTTAATATCATCACCAGAATTGGACGTGTGCAAGGAATCTTTTAGGTCTTCACCCTGCTTGGACCATTGAGGGGTGCTTTTGGTGTCGTCACCATAGTTGGACATAAGAGGGATAGGGCTTCCGATATAGGGTTGTATCTTGCACGTCTGTGATCTGTCTACTCCGCAAGCTATGGCTGACCATGTCATCGATGTCAGCTTGTGAGACTCGATGAGGGGAATAATGGCTAAGAGAGCTGGGGGAGGCGGCTGCCTTGGTGCTTCCCCAGTCGGATAGGAGAGCTGTGGAGAATTGGCCCCATGGTGAGATGAATTCTCAAGGGGCCGAGCACTTTCCATCAATTCGAGCATCTCCATTGCTCGGGCTATCATACTCTCAAGCCAAGTCAGATGATCTTCTTGCTCGTCGTTAGATTGCCCGACGATGATCATGCTGACTCTCTGCTTGGGAAGGTTGGTCTCTTGCGCGGTCAGGATCTTGTGTGCCCACCAGACTGGGTGCGATAGTTTGGTCAGTAGTGGTTCGACATGACCCAATTGAGCAGAACTTGAGAAGGATGTTGACATTGTTGTTGCACCTCCATATGTATATATCGATCAGGTAAAAAGCTCATTGACTGATCGTACTGAGATATCTACTCAAAACTCTTGGGTTGGTAATTTCACAGGGGAACTTAATGTGGAGCAACTAAAAGATATTGATTGTAAGGGGGTTATTCTTAGCCATTATGAATGGAGACATGTTATTGGTGAAGATGACCAATTTATTAGGAAGAAATCTGCTTATGCCTTAAGCGAGAACCTCAAGGTAATCGCATGCATCAGAGAGAAACTTGAAACAGAGGATCAATGCATCAGAGAGAAACTTGAAACTTGAAACAAAGTTATGTACTACTAAAGAAAGCATGTACTACTAAAGAAAGTTATGTACTACTAAAGAAACTTGAAACAAAGCTATGTACTACTAAAGAAAGCAACATATACAATTAACCACCTTCTTATTATGGGTAGACATAAAAGGAATAAAAATATTATACCAAAAAATAAGTACAGGTTTCTATAATTTCAAAAAATTTCACTATTTAAATAGGAATTCGTAGATGTTTGAAGTATCATCATCATCATAGATTTTTTTCTAATTAATTGGGGTTGACTACATGAATCCTAGTCTATCATTTGGCTCTATTAAGAGTCATACTCTCAGTGAGGCCATAAATCCCCATATATTTTCTCACTACTTCCAATTATATCCTTTAGGTGTACTCTACCTTTTTTTAGCATTCCACTTGAATTAACTTATACCTCCTAACTGATGTTGCATTGGGTCTGCGCCACAAAAAGCCAGCCCACCTAAGTCTCATCTCTCTCATCTTATCGCCTATTGATGCCACACCTAAATTTTCAATAGTCCATAGTTGTATTCTCAAAATCTATTGACTAACAAAAATTGTGGGGATGCCTCTTCTTAGGGATGTTTTGAGTTATGAATCGAACTCTCAATCGCGAAAGGGGAAGATCTGGGCTAGCAAACAGAAAGGATGCTCGGATTCACAACATGTTTATGTAACATCGATCCATTTTTGTAAGTTCTTTTTCGTGTTTTCGCTGTATTTGGACATATCACAGTGGTGTCTAAGAAGTAGGGTTGCCTAAAAGTCTGGTGCAAGATCCAAAGTCTTCAGTTATATGCCCAATTCCCATAGTAAAGTAGTGTAAAGGATCCTAAGGGCATAAACAATAAAAAAACATTTCTTTTTGTTAAAATTAAAATACAATTGTAAAAGCAAGACAACAATAAAAAACATAAGAAAAAATTGGATATAGATAAAATAGATTTCCATGAAGATTCAGAAAAATCTTAAATGAAGAAAGGGAAAAATGCAAAAAAGGGAAATTGACATGAAAAACTTGGTTTGGTGAGAGGCTGAGTTAAAATAACACGGCCAAGTAGTTAAACACTAGTTGCCTAAAACTCACTTGACCTGCAATCGACCCTTTAGCGATAGTTGTTATAGATGAGGGCTTGGAACATGGGTTGCATGTGGACGGATCCCTGAGGGAGAATGAGGACCCTTCTATAAGTTCTAATTTTGAGGTGGTGGAGATGGAGGACTCCTGGCCATATCACTTTATTCCTGCCGAGGACCCTCCATTACTTTTGGAGATGGATCAACCGAAGGGGGTGAATCCCCCGGTGGTAATTCCTACTGATACTAAAGAAACTTTGGATCGTGAAATTTCGGACATGGTTGGGCCCATGGTAGCTGATAGTGGGATAGACTTTAAGGTCCCCATTGGTGTGGTGTTCAAGCAGATTTTTGAGGAGAGGAAGGCTGCAAAGAGGATGGCAAGGGAGACCTCGGAAGCATGTCCCCGATTCAGAATGAAGATAAGAATGGCAAAAAGAAAGAAAAGGGGCCTGCTAAAGGGACGAGGCATTCGGAGAGGCTGGAGGCTCGAGGAGTTTGTAGCATGCAAGTGGAGGAACTGTGATTCGAGACTTGCAAGTGGATGAAGTGGAATTCTCTCCACCAATAACTGTGGATGATGATTCAGGAGGTGCTATGGAGGCGGATATGCTCTAGGATGACTCCAATCTAGGTGAGAGCTGGGATGACTCTTCATCCTCTAAACCTTTATTATGTTTATTCTCACTTAGAATGTAAGAGGTCTTGGTGACCTCAAAAGAAAGAAAGATGTTCTTTTTTTAGTTTCTAAGTACAAACCTTCTATAGTTACTCTCCAAGAGACCAAACTCCCTGGTCCCACTTTATCGGTGGTCAGGGAGGTTTGGGGGAATGGTGCAGTGGATTTTGTTGGTTTAGATTCTGTTGGGGCTTCTGAGAGGTTGTGGGTTTTGTGGGACCCAACAATGTTGAGGTCATTTTTTCATCTTTTTAAGGATAATTTTGTTATGGTGGGGTTTGGTGGGCCTTTAGTAGATTTTAAGTGGGGATTAGTGAATATTTATGGTCCTCAAACTTTTTCTTTGAAAGAAGCCTTTATTGCATAGTTGTCAGATTTTATTAATGGTTTTGCTTTTCCTGTTTACTAGAGAGGGAGGGGGGGGGGGGGGGGGGGTGTCTTTAATTTGAGTAGATGGCTGGCCGGATGAGAGTAATTTTGGGAGCTCTATTAATTTAGCAATGCGACTCTTTAATAGGTTTATTGAGTCCTTTGCTCTGCATGATTTGCCTATTGCTGGTGCATCCTTTACTTAGTCAAATGGGAGTACTTCAAACTTGTCTATGTCTAAAATAGATAGGTTTTTGGTATCGGGTGAGTGGTCTGAGACATTCCCCCTGGCTGCTGTTAAAGCGCTACCAAGATTTTCTTCGGATCACACTCCATTATTGCTGGGTATCAAAGCTTCTATGGGAGGACCTAGGCCTTTTTCGATTGGAAATTGGTTGGCTTTAAGAAAAAGAGGTTTGTGATCTCATTAAGAGTACTTCGAAAAATATGATTTCTATTGGCACATTAGATTTTCAACTCCATGAAAAGTTACTCAATATTAAACATAGGCTGATAAATTGGAAAAGATCTGTCGGTTTCTTTGTTTCTAAGAAAATCTAGGATGTTCTTTGGGATGTCCAGGAGATTGATTCTGCCATGCAAACTCTTGGAGTTTGGTCTGAGGATATGGCAAGGGAGAGAAGTTATAAATTGAATGACCTTAAGAACCTTAGAAGATCTGAAGAGATTTATTGGAAACAAAGTTATAGGATAAGATGGTTAAAGGAAAGGGATGTTAACACGAAGTTTTTTCATGCTACTGCAAATGCTAGGAGGAGGCATAATGATGTGTCTGGTATGGTTATTCAAGGGGTGAATGCAAAGGACAGTAGCGCAATGTCAAGTGCAGTTGCTAGTCATTTCCTCAAAGCCTTTTCTTCTGAGGTGAAGAACCTCCCGAGGTTTTCTAGAGTTGGGTTTAAGGTTCTTTCTTTTGCTGATAGACTTTTTTTGGAAAAAGAGGTAACAATGGAGGAACTCAAAAAGGCAGTGTTTGCTTTACCAAGGGATCAGGCACCAAGCCAGATGGTTTTCCTTTAATTTTCTTCCATAGGTTTTGGGATCTTATTTGTGGTGAGCTTTTGGAAATAGTGAGAGGGTTTCTCAGGAGAGGAGAGTTATTCAAAGGGGTAACTCATACTTTATTGCACTGATCCCAAAAAAGTCGGTTGTTACCTCTCTTGGTGATGTTCGACCTATTAGTCTTCTGACGAGCATTTACAAAATAGTGGCTAAGGTGCTAGCAGAACGGTTAAAGATTGTTTTACCAGCTCTTATTTCTGGCCCTCAAACCGCTTTTATCAAAAATTAGTTAATTTCATATGGTGTACTAGTTGCCCAGGAGTGTATTCATTCATGGATTATGCTCGGTCATGCTGGGGTGATTATAAAGCCCGATATGGAGAAAGCTTACGATCGGGTGGAGTGGGGTATTTTGCTAGAAATTTTGAAAAATATGGGTTTTGGGAGATTTGGAGGAAAGTGGATTTTTGGGTGCCTGTCCTCGGCCCATTTTTCTATTTTATATATAGGGAGCCCAATTGGTTTTTTCAAAGCTTCTAGGTGGCTGAGGTAGGGAGACCATTTGTGACCCTTTTTCTTCGCCATTTATGCTGAATGCTTCAACCTTCTTATCAAAAATGTTGAGAGAAGTGGGAACTTCTATGGTTTTCAGTTGCTTAATGCGGGTCCGCGTATTTCTCATTTGCAATATGCAGACGATGCACTGCTCTTCTGTGAGGCGAAGGCTAACCATATTAGTAACATTGCGACATTTTTGAAGTGCTGTGAGGTAGCTCTGGGTCTTAAGGTCAACTTCACAAAATCTGCAATTGTGGGGATTAACTGTTCGACTTCTTTAACTCAAGAGCTGGCTGACTTAATGGGGTGCAGGGTGGAAAACTTCTCTATTGTTTATTTAGGAATGCAAATCTCGGATGGTCACCTCGCTTTGGCTGTTTGGGACAAAATCATTGAAAGAATTCAGGTTAAGCTCGACCTTTGGAAGTTTAAGTACTTGTCGCTAGGATCTTCTCCCTTAAATCTGTTGTTTCCTTTGGTTTTCCAAAAAGTAAGCAACTCCAATGCTTCTATTTCAGATTACTATGAACGAAGGGATAGTAGTATTACTTGGAACTTAATGCTACCCTATAACAAAATTTTTGATGTGCTTTTTGATGAGCTCTCTGCACTGTTATCTCTATTACGTCCAAAGTAATGGTTCTGATGAGGTAATATGGGAGATTGACAAGGATGGGGAATATTCAGTAAAACCTATGTATTGTCTTTTATTTCATGATCGTTGGCGGTGGTCCATGCCTGAACTTGCAGTGATCTGGAAATGGTCGTTACCTCGAAAAATCCACGCTTTTATTTGGTTAGTGTTTCAGAACATAGTTTTAACGGTAGATAATCTTATTAAAAGGGGCAATATTTTACCTAACATTTGCTTGATGTGTAAGGAAGATAATGAAACTGTCAATCATCATTTCCTCCATTACCCCTTCGTCTCTCGAGTTTGGAACTGGTTCTTTGGTCAGCTTGGTGTGGCTATGGATTTACCACATAAGATTGATGGAGCTCTGGTCAACTTGTCACTTCTTTTCCTTCCTAAGGTTGGAGTTATTATTTGGCAAATTTCTAGGGGGGTGATTTTATGGGAAATTTGAAAAGAGAGGAATAGAAGAACTTTTGAAGGGAGCTCTTTAGCTTGGGGATTTCTTTTGGATAAAATCTTGCACTCAATTTGGTTATATCTTTCTATCGCTAAGGTTGGTCGTGATATTTTGGAAGTTGACGTTAGAAGAAATCTTTCGAATCTTTTCTTCGTGAATTCATTAAATGTAAACCACATGGTAGATGGATGGCTCCTCTTTTGGGGATCTTTAAGCTCAACTTTGATGGGAGCTCACGGGGAAATCCAAGGCTAGCAGGCTTCGGTTGGGTAGCTCATGATTGGAATGGTTCGGTTATTTCTCTTACGCTGGTCCACTTGGTGTGAGCACAGCTAATTTTGTAGAATTGCAAGCTTTACTTCATCAGATCCGGTTTCTTGTAGCTCGGAATCTTGGTAATCATTTTATTATTGAAGGGGACTCTCTTAATGTCATCAATTAGGTCAATAGAAAGACCAAATCCCCTTGGGATATGCAGTCTTTGCTTTTAGAGATTTGGGATTTTGCTTCATCTTTAGTTGTCTCATTTGTGCCTGGCTTTAGGGATGCCAATGAGCTAGCAGATTCTCTTTCTAAAGGGGGCACTTTTTAATCAGAGATGGGTCTTTGACTCTGTAATTACCTTTTGATCTAATATAGCTTTTGATCTTTGTCAAAAAAAAAAAAAAAAAACTCACTTGAACCCAGGTATTCCCCCATTAAAAAAGGGTATACCTCACTTAAAAACGCAAATTCTATTGTGCCCCATGGCTATTACTAGTTAATATTTTTTCCCATTTTGCAAACTCCAAAAATAACAATCATAACTAAGTTATCATCGTCATTCAAACCTTATCGCAATTATTAGGCTCGACTACATAAATCTTGCTTCTCTATTCTTCTTTTTCAAGATCCATACCCTCACTAAGACTAAAAGTCACAATATCTTTTATTATTACTTCTATTGATGCCTTTTTTAGGGGCTTCCCTTTGCCTTTAGAGCCTTTTACTTTAACTAAATCGCACATTCTAACCAATATTATATTAAATATATGTTGCACATGGCCGGCCCACCTAAGTCTATTTTCTCTCATCTTATCAACTATTAAAGCTACGCTTAAGTTCATTTGTATTTATTCGTTAAAAAATCTATCCTTTCTAGTATTGTCACTCATCCATCTCAACGTCTTCAACTCAAATACATGCATATTAGAGAAATTTTCTGACCGCCCAATATTCGATCCTATAAAATCATGGTTGATCTTATATCCATCCTATAGAACTTCCCTTTTAGTCTTAATGAACGATCACATAAAATTGTATACGCACATTTACACTTCATCCACCCAGTTTTAATTATGTACACGATATCTTTCATAATCTCTCTATTCTCCTGGATGGATAACTAAATATTCCAAAAAAAATAAAAAATTCTAAGTGGTCTGCATCATATTATTGTCCATACTCTCTAGGGTTTTTCAAGCCCATTTTCCTTGGACTATTGGTCCGTACTTTCCACCACGTATATCCTTTCATTATCTCTTTCGGTTTTTTGTAGTATCTTACGAAGCTCAGGACCCCATGGAGCACACATTGTGTACTATACAATAATTTTAGGCCTTCTTCTTTTCGACCTAGGAAAACACAATGGTGTACCATGGGCACAAAATAAACAAAATGTAAAATGTTCCTTTTATGGGCTGCACAATGTGCTGGCACCGTAACTGTTTCCGCAGAAAGGACAGATGATATAATCCCTAATAAATGCCATGGACCAAGAGAGCGCCCCAAGAGCCAGAGAGAGGAGAGAACGAGCCAAAAAGCACTTTGGGTAGAGAGAGAGGAGAGAACGAGCCAAAAAGCACTTTGGGTAGAGAGAGAGGCTCGAGCACTTATGACCGTTGACTCGCCTTTAATGTTCATAACAGGCCGGGCAGGCTTTTGTGCTGGTCCTGATTAAAAGAAAAAATAAAATAAAGGGGCCCGGGCGGGTCCGGCCAATTGTGCATAGTTTGGCTGCTTAGGCCTCGTCCTACATTATGTGACCCAAGACTTAGTTTTTTTCAGGGCTAGCGACAATCCGAGGTAGGCAAACCTTAGCTGTAGCTTGGCATCGGGCCAAAGAGCCCCTAGCCCTAGCCTAGCCATGGCCCTATTAGGGTTGGGAGTATCCAAGCTAGCTATATCAAGGCCCGACCTAGGCGTAGCCCCTGTGCCCTTATCGGTTGTGCTTATGCCATGTTCATAGGAGACGTCAGAATTGCAAGCCATTTTACTATTATAGAAATATACTTAAAGATATTCAGTGAACGAATTTTTATAATATTTTATTTATGGTTCATCACTATCCATAATCTATTACAGTCATGATTGTCTAATAGTGTTTGAATTTTAATATTTTTTATACAAATTAAATTAATATGAGATCTTATGCTTGTATACTTCTTAATGAGACTGACTTAAATGAAATATAAAAAATATTCAAAATAGTTAAAATGACCAAATTAGAATATTTAAGAGGTAGTTTTTGTCATTTTAATTTTTGAGAAATTTTTTTTCTTGTTGCATTTTCTCCCTTTACTTTCTTGGTTGCAATGATGCTAGCTGTCAATTACTATTTGTGAAGAAATACTTATTGTTACACAAATATACTCCCCATGGATTTATGGCACAATCTAGCCCACATATTCTTTGTTAACAACAGCATGCGTGTGGGGTTGTCTATGCGTGGCAAATATTCTTAACGAAATGCTTCTTTTATTGGAGCACGCATACTATGCTCCCTCGGGAGTATACTTTACTTTTACTCCCTCAGTCATACAACCTGAGAATTTTTTCACTTTGAAATTTTAGAAACCACTTAAGAATTACAAGATAATTACTCTCAAAATAAAACTTTGAAATTTCAATTTTCTAACACTTTGATCCCACCTGAGAATTTTTTCACTTTGAAATTTTAGAAACCACTTAAGAATTACAAGATAATTACTCTCAAAATAAAACTTTGAAATTTCAATTTTCTAACAATTTGATCCCCCCAACTGAAAAATTGGATGGTCTCTAATCAACCTTGAGACATTATTTCTTACAAGTGAATGGAGGGTACAATTAGGATTTTTGTTGAGCTAATCTATGGGTTGAAGAGATCACATCCTAAAAATTTGGGGTCCTAAAATTAATTTGAGGTGTTATATTATCCGAATGAGTAAATGAACATTTTTTTCCCACTAAGAGTAGAATATATTTTGGCTTCTTTATTTCAGTCTTTACCATTAATATAATTTTGTAATTGACTTACGATATATATCAAGCAATTCAAGGACTGAAATCTCAGTATTAAGAAAAGGAAATCAAAACTTCCTAAAATAAAAATCACAAATCACAAATCACGCTTCTTCCATTTTCCAGCTACCATACTCGTATAAATATACAATTAGGAATCCATGGTTTTGCCATACGTAATTCCCAAATAAACATAAAACGCCCAAAACAGTATAATATCTTGGGAAGGCTATTCATATAATAGAAAGAGTGAAATGGAAAATATCTTATAAAAGAAAGCAGTCATAATTTTCATTCTTAGAAAGATTTCCCATATGTGAACTAATACCATGTCCTAGTTAGGGCAGAGTGATATTGAATGAGGGGATGGTGAATCACAAACCCTAAAGAGTAAATACATAAAGTTATACAAAAGTGGGGAACTTAATTTTCATTAAAAATGGAAATCTAGTAAATAAGGATGACATTGACTGTGCAAACAATTTTATTTCAAGAAAGTGGGTGTCCAAGAATGCATGGGGAAGTGAGGATAATTTAACATACTTTTCATGGAAATGTGGAAAATTCCATGGATGCCCTTTCAGTTTTATGAGCAATAGGCATGCTCTCTTTTCTCTTTTCTCGGGAGATATTCTTTGCCCTTCCCTAATTTTTAGGACTTATGGTATTCCTCTCTCCTCCCATGTTGTTAAATTCATTTTGCTTTGGTCGATGAGGCCAGAGCGCTCAGCCTACACCGAAGCGAAGAGCGAAGTTTGATCTCGTCACTTCAGTCAGATTCGAGCTGCTTCGGCCACTTTTAGATAGGCTTTTGGCAGATTCAGTCGAAGCTTCGGCCTCTTTGGCCTAAGCATAGAAATATTTATATTAAAGTTTTTTTTTATTTTGAATTTTTTATTATTTTATATATATTATTTATATTAAATTAAAAAAATCTGAAATCTTCCCTCGAATCAGTCGTAGCACCAAATTGCTTCATTATTTTCACCAAACCAAAAAAAGACTCCAAAGCGAATCTTACAACATGAGCTCATACAATTATCTATAATAAATAGGACTAAGAAAAAATAAAAAAACTACCATGAAAATACAGTGTCATTGCTTAAATGAAAGGAAACACAGTGTTAGAATCTCTTTAACCCAGCATGTTATGAATAACCCTGTCATCACAATATGAGCAATTTAAAAAAAAAAAGAAAAAATGATTATTAGGTCTTAAAGGATTAGATCTAACAACACATGAAATGGATGGCATTTGCTAATTTAGTTCAAATGAATTGTTTTTCAAAAAATTTGACCGGCTTCATCATCAGGTCCAGGTGGGGTGTTTGACAAGTCTGGGGTATAACAGATTCCACTGAGTCAGAAAAATGGGCGAGGGTGAACCAATGTAGTCATCCATCCGAGAGTAGGTGAAACAAATTTTCTTATTGTGTGTATATATCAAAAACACTGTCTCATCACTATCTAAAGTACATACGATGGTCACGATTATTTAAAAGTATTTAAAACTTAATAATTTTATTACAAATTATATTGACTTGAAGTTTTGTAAGTGTGCGCCATAGTGAGCCACACCCATATAACATATAAAAAACAATCCAAATAATAAAAATAACCAAATTCCACCAATAAAGACTTTAGGAGTATTTTTATCATTTTATGTCTTGATTATTATTTCTTAATATTTTATTTTGGTACGAATTAGTTAGATGCACACACGTTCCAAATTTTAAGTCAATCTGACTTATAAAAAAATTATTTAAAATTTTATGAAAAAGTTATTTGAAATTCAAATACTATTATATATCCGTGACATGTGATGAAATTTCCATAGTGATGAATTATGAACAAAATACTATAGATTTTCGTTCATAAGTATTTCTAATGTTATATACGGAAAAAAATTAAAAACACTCACATTTTAGGTAGCAATCACCCAACGGCTAAGATTAAAAGTTGGCAATCCAACGTCCTGTGTTGCGTGATTTTTTTTGTTTCTATTTTAAATTATATTGACATGAAATTTTGGCCTTTCTCAATACAATATGGTAAATTAAAATAAAATATTAAAAAAGTTGAAACCCGAAGAAGACCAAACTACCTCATGAAAAATGAGCAGGAAATTTGGTGATTTTTCACTCATCAAATTATTTTTTAAATATTTCGTTGATGCTGCTTGATAAAATATATAAATGCTCCAATTTTTGCGTCAATCCAATCTCCATAAAAAGAATCAAGAAATAGAAGTCTATTGCAAAATAATCGGTGGAAACGGGTCGGGTATGGGTAAGATCCAGCCGGATCCGGACCCTGACCCGAATAGCATTCGGGTCTAGGTTTTAGATGTGGACCCGACCCGTTGGGTACAAAAGTTGGACCCATACCTGTGCCTGTCGGGTCTCGCTTTTGTCCCGTCAGATCCTGGGTTTGGTCAGGTCCATTACCACCCTCGCTATGAGCATTTTTTTTTTTTGCCCTTTTTTTACCATCATATATTCAGATTATTGGCAACAATGTCACTATCACCCATCATTAGATTTCAAGATGTCTAATTTGTCCTTCAATAGCTAAAGATGACTACGAGTTCTAATTGTATACAATCCTTAATAAATCAAAACGAATAGGGC
The DNA here is from genome assembly GCF_054954075.1 of Amborella trichopoda. Taxonomy (NCBI): domain Eukaryota; kingdom Viridiplantae; phylum Streptophyta; class Magnoliopsida; order Amborellales; family Amborellaceae; genus Amborella; species Amborella trichopoda. Next base: position 34,284,641 of record NC_142340.1, read on the forward strand.
ATACAATATTTTATCTCCAACAATTTACGGGTACGGGTTGTTGGATTTGGTGCTATCCAAATCACCCACATATGAAAGTCCTAGATTATGTCGGATTAACAAATTCTCATGGTATGTGAGATTGAGATATTTCCATATTATGTGGAATTGAGATATATATTTGATAAGTTTTCTAGTAAAATAGAAATCCAAATAGGATTATGACTCTTGGATATATCTTTTGGTCGTTTGAGATATATGTAAGATATATATGAAATTTTATATTTAGTATGAACTCCTAATCTTAATCTTTATACATATGGAATAAAAGTGCATAGAATTCGTGTGCCCAATTTGGGTCACTGGGAATGGTGGTCTCTCTAGAGAGAGAGAGAGAGAGAGAGAGAGAAGTAAAGCCTCATGTGTATAAGATGTAATTTCTTCTCAGAGAAGAGAGCTTCCTATGGAGATAAAATTTTGATGGTGCCTCTTTTAAGTAGTTCCATGGAGATAGGGTTTGCTCGAAGGAAGGGAGAGTGGTTTAAAATGGTTTGGTCGATTGTGTTTTTGTCGAGGTTTGTTTCAAAATCTTTAATGTAATTTTTATTGGTACAATGGATTTCAGTTTGCCGTGCCCGTGGATGTCGCCTTTCTGGGGTGAATCACGTAAATTTTTATGTTTTTGTGGTATTTATTTCATGCTTTATTTCTCGTACTTTATTTGTTAAAAATCAACCCATCAAGCTTAAAGCTTCTACATACAAGACGATTCGGGTCCAACCAGACCTAGACTCAAATGGTATTCGAATCCAAGTCTGCCGAGTCTGGACCCATAGTAGGACCCGTCCGGGTCCATTGCGACCCCTATTGCAAAACACGAGGTTCCACTGCTCCTCATTCTAACCTTTTAGTATTTACTGTAGAGGAACTCTCCTGCACACACATATATATGCCTATAGTTGCAATCTCCCATGGGCTAAATTCTATAGTATCGGCTCACACCTCAAAAGTTACGAAAAGAAAACCTATCTAGGGGATTTATTCGACCTTGGATATTTTACATACACACAATCTAGAATTTACCACCTTTGAAAATACAAGATTAATGATAGAAAGGGTCGGGAAAGGTTAAATGTTTATTTATTAAATATTTGGCTTCTTTCTGTACACTAATTTTTTTTCCACAAAAACCTAAACCCCTAACTTGTAATCCTAAACTCTAGGGACCATATTAGCCTAGCGGACCATAGTACACCCTAACCTATAGTGTAATCCTGAGGCAAAGCAACAAATTACTTGAATCCAACCAAATCAAATTATCTAAATCTGTTTGAAGGTATTCTCTTTGATCCAAACTTATGTAGAACAGTAGACAGGGTCCTAGAAAGCCAGGAATGCCAATATTGGACGCTTGAAAACTATTTAACTATAGATTATTTTCCATTTTTTTGCGCTTTTCCTATTTCTTACCCAATTTCAAGCCAACTCTATCGATACTGTGTGAGGAGAAATATTTTCCCGCATATCTATCTTCGCATATATTATAATTCAACACAGCTCACTATTCTCTATCAATGTGTTTAATTATTTAATTGAAATCATTCAACAATAGGATTTCATATGAGATCTTTCCAGATTTGGCTATAAATAATTTTTTTAAAAACTCACTATTTATAGTAGCTTACTTATTATGTACGGTTGCATACGTAATTATAACTAGGGTAGTTTTGTCATCTGTATAAGAATAAAATTGATATATATATATATATATATATATATATATATATATATGAAAAATATTTCTTAAGCTACTTGCTATAATGAATAGTATTAACTACAAGCTCCTAGCCGTCAGATCTTCATCGGATGGTTCAAAATTTATATAATTATTTTAATTTTAATGTTTTTCTATAAATCAAATTAAGATGAAATTTTAAGTGTATCTACCTAACACCATATAAAAATATAAAACAATTACTTTGAATAATTTAAAATGATCAAATTAGCCTCATAATTTTTTAAAGGTATTAAAGAAAAAATAGTGATTGTTTTGATAAATACACCCATCTAAACTTGTTCAAACATTAATCTTTGCATTTTGAGGAGCAACATTTTTGTTTAAGTGGTTTTAAATCTTTCTCCTCTCTAAAAGTTTTTTCTTGCTTGATGGTATTCCATCTCTTTTTACATATGGTTGCTCGCCCAAGTGGCATACAGGGAAAGATGTTGATTTAGGCTTTCTTTTCTTTTCAACCGATTCTTTCACATTTTTGTTTCCTTAAGTTTCCTTAAGTTGTGGGTTCTGATAAGAAATGAAGAAACTTTGGGACATTTTGCATGTACTAGGTATAGTGATAATTCATTGTTTCAATAAAATTATTTGTGAGAATGGATAATCTATTGTTTGGCAGTGTCCATCATTAAGTTATATGAGATCAATTTTTAAGTAGTTTTATATATAAATTTATCTTTTTGAAAATCTTATTTTAGTTTTCAAAGTAATTTACTTAAAATCACATATTTCCAAAAAATATAGCTAACAATAGCAAAAAAATAGCCAAAAAAGTAAATAATTAAACAATATTACACATAATATGATATATGTACCAAACAACTAATAAAATTATGTTATTCAGAGTATATTTAATTTAGATAAGATTGTCTTATACAAGATAAAATTAATTAGTGATATGGAACCAATCATTTCTAATTACATGTTATATTTTAGAGGTAAATATTTCTTTAGAGGATTAGTAACGCAAGCACTAATGGCGTTGAGAGAGTAATGGTTTACCATCTACCAAACACTGCCATGCCATTTTAGGGACATTGAGCAAGGAAAACACACAAAGTCGCCCCTGTTGAAATCTGATGGTTTGGGTGATGTCAAAATACTGTAGGAAAATTGACTGCTCATGCTCTCTCTCTATGTTGAGTATTAGGGGACCACGACAAAGATAGGAGAGTTTGCATAGTAAGAAAATCCCCCATAACTACGCTGACAGCGATATCCAACGCTCAGCAACCGGTTGCACTCGGTTAAACCAACCAGCTGTAGCTGGTTGCCCCTTCATTTCAATGACAATAATCGTCTTTTTTATTTTTTAAGAAATTGTCGCTCGAGTCCAATATTTTAAACATCGGACTCTCATAAATTTCACTTTGGCATTTTCTGGTATCGCCAACATGGGACTGCTTTGGATTTTGAATTTTTTCGTATTATGTTTTTAGTGATACGTTATTTGTGACACCGGACCTCAATAGGATAGATTTATGTGAAATCGAACATGTCTAAGGTGTCCAATGGTCCAAAATGGTTACCACTTACTACAGGTCTAGTAGAATGTTCAAAAGATGTTATTAACCCCTAATATGCCAATGAAAAACACTACAGACTAAAAATTACGATAATTAAAATAAAAAAATAATCTAATGTTGCAAACATCAAATCGAGGGCATAATTGAAATAAATAAAAAATGGGCATACTTTTCCAAAAGGGATGAGGTTTCCATAGGTGTTATGGAGAAAAATAAAATCACCATCACCAAACCATGCCGAGTGACACAGTTTTCACATTGAAAATGTCTATGATGGTCAAATAAACTAATTCAAATACTCATTATGAAGAGGACTCGGTTTTTATGCGGCCAAATCTGCATATGTACAAATGCAGGCCTCCAAGAAATCTATTTTTGAAATGGATTTTAAGACTTAAATTTTAAGCACATGTAATCTCTAACATGGAGATCATAAAAATGAAAAAATAAATAAATTTTAAAAACTAGAAATAATAATTCTAATAAGAAAACATTTGAACTATTAGTCTCTAGATGGAACACCTACTTGCATCCATCTTTAAGATGGATGCTCTACAATTTCTTGACCGCATATGTAGAAATGCGGTCCCGTCTACATGAAACAATTTTCCTTATGAAAACTGAAACTACAAAAAAGATAAAGTTTCTATGAGTCCATGTAGAAAGGAGTCCTTTCTTAAAAATATATTTTTGAGATGGATTTTTTTGTCTCAATTTTTAAGGGCATATAATCTCTAATATGGATATCCTGAATATCAAAAAATCAATTAAATTTAAAAATAAAAAATAACAATTTTACGAAGAAAACATTTGGACCATTAGTTTTAACTCTTTTTTAACAGGACCACCTATTAGCATCTATTTTTAGGATGGACACTTTATACCTAAGGGGACGCATTTCTACATTTGTGTCCCACGCATGGAACAATTTTCCCTACAAAAATATAGATCTCGTGGATCTATTAATACTTTAAATATAGTCGGTCCCCATAATGCATTTTATGTTATACTATTTTTATGTTTGAAAATCCCTTTGTTTTTTCCCATAAGAGGTGGAGATGATCTTTTCTAATATCAAAAGTAGAAGGTTTTTAATGAGATTAATGTTACTTTCTTTCTTAGGCCCAGGGCGCTAACCTTCCTTGTATACATACACTATTCGGTCTTTCTTCTTTAATGAATACAGGGTGGCGAACATATACCCATTTATAGCAATTTGGGTTTTAGGGTTAGTTCTGAATTTTGATTCAAAGAGGTGTATTTTTTGGGGAGACAGGTCACTGCAATGAACCAAAAAGGATTGCAGGGAATACCACTAAGGCCATCACCTTTATGTACACAAGAGAGAGATTAAAAAGGCACTCAAAAGTAAATTCTGCTGTTTTACTGGTTTTCTTCCTATCTTCCTTTCTAGAGCGAGAGAAGGAGCTTTCCCATTGGCCTCTGAAAGAAAGAGAGAGAGAGAGAGATCTTCACTTTATCATAGTTGATATGTGGGTCTTCATTGATAAAATCGAAAATTGCAGAAATGGGGGCTCCTTTGAGGACAAAGAAAGCATTTCGGATCATCTTTTCTCTCAGTGAAGCAGCCATCCTTTGGACTGAAGGGAGCTCCTAATTCTTCTCTTTTCATCCCCACCCTCTATTCTACAACTTTTTTATCTTTTCAGTTTCAGGTATGCACACTTCCTCTCAAACACTTTTGCATAGTGATGCTTCATGGATACTGATCGTTTGTTTGGATTTATGGTTATTTCTTTCCCTCTTCTTTGTTGTTTCTGCTAAGCAAAATCTCACTGCTCCTGATATTTTGATGAGAGGTGTGATGATTTCTGTCTCAACATATGGGCTTCTATTGTCGTGGCTTAATGATTCATATTTCGATTCGGCTACAATAATGGTACCTTGCTACAACTCTCTCTCTCCTATGTGAGTCTCTGTGTTTAAATATGCTCTCTCTGTCTTTCCTATGTGAGTCTCAGTGTTTAAATATGCTCTCTCTCCCTCTCTCTCTTTCTGCACTTATATGTCTGAGTGTATGTTTCAATAGCCTTTCTCTCTCGTCAAAATATCCGCTCTATATCTATCTATCCATCTATCTGTTTATGTATTTGTCTGTGTTTCAACTTTCAATACTCTCCCTCTCTCTCTTGATCTCTCCACCATAACGTTGTAGAGGTTTGCGAAAATGTGGCTTTTCGGATTTCAAGATTTGATTGCTCTTGTTGGTTTTCAATACATGGGGAGTTTTAATGTGATGATTTTATCAGATTTTCTTACTTTAAGCAATACTACATGAAAGAAAAGTATTCGTCAGATTTGCATATTGTTTGTCAAATTTTTAGCAGTGCTAAATGAGAAAACCTATAGGAGGAACTCTCAAGCATGTTTATTCACGTTAAAAGCTTTACTGAGAGAGGCTTTTCTTTTGAGTTTTTGCAAAAGGCTGGCCTATTCTTTTTGAAAAATGTGATCAACATTGAATATTGGCATTAGTGATTTCATTATATTTTTGCTGATTAATGAAAACGCTTATACTGTAGGCCATCACAATGCCGGACACGAATTACCATAATACAAGAAAACAGATTTATCGCAATAAATGGACGGAATTTGGATCTAATGCTTTTGTTAATAACAATTTACTGAAAATCGACTAGGCTAAGGTACTCGAACATTGGCCGAGACCTCTAGTAACTCGGCCCAGTCTAACTTGCTGAACAAATAAAAAATAAGGACAAAAAAATAATAATTTATTGTATAAGACCCCTTCTTTTACATCATACCTTGAATGGCATGGTGGTTAGCTCTACCTTCCTTGCAGGATGCCACTGTGCACGACGTCTTGTGTTTGATTCTTGCAGGCATACAACAAAATCTGCCTTGCCCAAACGGGAGGGCGACTAACTCGGTGGACTTGGTTGAGTCGCGGTACACTGGTTAAAAATAGGTACAAGTGTTTAGAGAATCGACTCAGCCAAGGTACTCGAGTTTTGGCCGAGGCAAATTACTCGGGTGAGTTTGAATCACTTGCCTTAGTCTAGTTTCTTTTTTTTTTTTTTAACAAAATAAAGAACAAAACATAATATGTATAATTAGTGGGCATGTTTTACATTTAGAAAGTTGATGCTGTATAACATTGAGCGGCCGCCTTGAATCTTCGAACCGTACAATTTGTTCATATAAAAATGATAGTCTTTAAGAACAAAAGGGTACACCAGTGGGATTTGAACTTTGACAATGCTAAGAGACATGCGTTGGTAGCAATCGCATATACCTTACATCATATATGACTTAAATTTGTTATGTTAATATAAATAAAGTTTACTAACATGTTCTACAACCTACTCGGCCAAAACTCGCCTTGTCCATAAAGCGTGGCCGAGCTACTCGGCCGAGTCCAAGTGTCCTCGGCTGAGTCTCAGAATGCATGGGTACCATAAGAGCCATCTGCTTATGGTTTTATATGATGGGTTTTCCCTTCTATCAAAAACGAGATTTATTGATATGATGAACAAATTACTTGAGGTTATCCATGTATTTACTATTCAAGTTCTTTTATATGTAAAGACCAGCCTAGGAAATTCAAGCTTTTGAGACAAATATCACAAAGCTTTCCCTGCTCCAGCTTACATCAAGTACACCATAAACCATCATATGTTAAAGGGATACGGTTTCTATATTGTCTAGGCTTTATGAAAATAAAGTAAAGCCTTATCTTAAATCCTCGTCTAGAAAGTACTTTAGCCTTTAGAAATTTCTATGATGGCTCCAAAATCAATTACCAACACCAATTATGAAATGGATAGTCTAGATATTGTGTTATAATGTACAATATTTTTAGAGCTTAAAACCCTAATTTTTCACAACCATAATAGCCAAGGCTGAGATGATCGATTTTAAGATTTTTTGATGTCAGAACTACAAATTTCAAATAGGTTTGAGGTGAGGTTTTACTTATTTTGTTAGGGTTGTAGGCTTATCTGTAGACATGAGGGTGCATCCCTAGTATGAGAGTACACCCAAGGGTATCACAGAACTTCATGTTTGACTTATGTTATTATATGAAGGGAGGTGGGGAGAGGCTGCACCTCTTCATGAGGGGGTTATTCTCCCATGAATGGCATGCACCATGCACCATAAGGTTGCCAGTTCATGAGGAGGTTACCCCTATATGAATGAGATGTCCGCTTCTCTCATTATAAAAAGGGTAGGGATAAAGGTCTCTACAAAACAACAATACACACACGAGAAAGGTGTGAGTGGTGTGTGTGAAAGAGAGTACAATCTCTCTCCCATTCAAGTTTTAAAGATAGAACCAGCCCTAAGAGATAGAGTTGTAAGTAAGAGTCAAGCTCGGACTGCTTCTCAATTGTATTTATGAGCTTCCACTTCACTCGAGGTTTGCGCTGTGGAACAGATTTCAGCAGCTCTAGTTGTTGTTGAACATGCCTATGGGAGTTGATCATTCCTCTCCACACTTGTTCACCAAAACTCTTTTGCAAGCACTAAGGTATGGTACTTGGTTCCAAATTTTTTTATTTTTCTTACGCTTTGGCGGTTGGACCAGTTTTTTTCCAACATTGGAATCAGAACCATCGTAGAACCGGGTTCTCGATTGTGACCGCATTATCGTTTCTGCCTTTTTTATTTTTGAAGGCTCCATTATGGTTGGCCTATAATGTTGCAAAGTGCACATGATGGTTATATAGAAACCATGAGCAGGTGCACTATGTAACCTTATATATCCACCATATAGGTATGCAGGCCGTACGCATTGAGGAGATATCATCCTTATGTATGGGCTATCCAAGTTGATGCCTCCTAGACCATGAGCATAATCACTACTTGATTTTTATGAACATCACATGCTAATCCATGCATGGCAGACCCTACTCATTTTTTTGGCTGGTTTTTGTGGGAGTGCATCTAGGAAGGTGCATCGATTGCTAATTGTGAGGTATTTGAGATGCTAGATCCAAGAAAGAAATTTAAGCAAGATCTTAATATGGCAAAGCAAAATTTTCATATCAAGGCTTTAAGGTTCAAGTTTTCTTCAAGTAACTAGACAATTAACAGGCGTAAAAATGGCAATCTAAGTGCAATCATGGATCAAACAAACCATGAGACATCCATATTAATCGGTGTAAAAGGGCTGGCCCCCCGTTCCTTCGCGAACGAAGTTCAGAATCAACAAGGGTTCGTAGAACGAAGGGAGTGTACAACTGGGGCGCAGAATGTTTTTTGTCTTGAACATAAAATGGATTTTAAAAATGTAATCTCAGATCTCACTAAAGGTGAAAAGTTAAACGGGGGAAATTTTCCTGTGTGGCATAAGAAAATGCAATACCTTTTAAATGAGTAAGTTACTCTTGAGCACCTAACTACTATTAAGAGAAATCCTGAACAAGGTATCGTAGAGGAACTTCTTTATAAATATGAGGCATGGGATAATGTTGACCGTAGCACTTGCTTTACTTTGCTAAGTGTTATGGTTGATGATCTCATTCGTGAATTCGAGGGATTCACCACAGCGAAGGCCATATTGGATGTGCTTAAGCAGAAGTATGCTGGTACTTTCGCACGATTATTATCCTTATCTAGGGCTTTTGAGATTCACAAAATGCCTCTAAATGTATAGATGACAAATCAAGTAAGAAAAATGTCTCAAATGATCCGTGACCTAGAAGTAGATAGAAACAAACTCAGTCACGAGCAACAAATGATCGGATTGCTTAGGTCTCTTCCAAAATCTTGGGAACATATCAAATCTTTAATGCTGCATAATGAAGCCGTGACAACTTTTTTTTAGCTTTCACATCACCTTGAGATAAAGGCTGAGTTTCGCTCATCTTTGGGAGCTGAAACTACTTTAGTTGCCCAATAAAGCAAGCTTTCAAGCCGTAAACCTCGAGGTAAGTTTAGAAATAAGGCACCTCAAACTACGGAGAAATCTAAGCAAGAGGCCAGGCATAGATGCAAGAGGCGCACAAGGGAAAAATTTGAGATATCTTGCTACAAGAGAAGAAGAGGATGTGTTAGGCGTTAGGCTAGAGGCCTGGCTATGCAAATATTTGCACTCAGGTGCTTATTGCTCAGTCATAATTTACTGGGTTGATTGTGGATTTAGGAGTGGCACGACATATATCAAGGGATCGAGAAAGGTTCGTTGACTCCAAACTTTGCTGGTTGAAAGCTAGAAGATCTTTATGGGGAATTGCGCATCAAAGGATGTACTAGGGGTTGGAATTTAACAATTCTGATTTCGAAGTGGATGAACCCTTTTTCTCTATTACATCCTCTATGCTCTCAGAATGAGAAAAATTTGCTTTCAGTTCTACGTTTAGTTAGAGATGGTTTCTTTATCAGTTTCATGCTTAATTATACTACATTTATATTTCTAGATAGTTTTCACTGTTATGGCCGGATTATAAATGACTTGTTTGTTTTGGATAATGATGATGCATTGTTTCAAAAAGCGGACCTCCCTGCAGCTGGGCGGCCGCCTAGGCGGATATCTCTGGGTGCCTACTTGAACCTACCTAGGCGGCCACTCAGGGCTTGCGCCCCAACTAAGGGCAGAACTGCGGCTCTTTGAGGGTATTTTTGGGTCATTTTTTTAATATTAAAGAGGAAACATTGTGGGTTTCAGATTCATTTGAAACCTAAAACCCATTAGAGATTATTTTAGAGAGAGAAACCCAAAAAAAATAAATTTCTATTGGGCCTCCCAAGTTCTGGGCACCCCCGCCTAGGCGCCCAGGACCCCCTCGACTGCCTAAGAGCCGCCTAACGATTTTTAAACACTGTGATAATGTTAATGTTTCAGTTCCTTCGACCCATATGACATCTTCATCTCTTTCCACCTCTTTTATTATGAATGACTATATGGACCATACATAACTCAATAATGTGGCATGTTAGGCTTGCTCATATAGGAAGCGATATGATAATTCGATTAGCTAAAGAAGGATTGTTGCCTTTATCCAAAATAGACTTGCCTATCTGTGAACCATGTATAGCTGAAAAATCAAATAAAAAGCCCTTTCCTAAAGCAAAGAGAGCAACTGGTCTTCTAGATATAATACATTCTGACATTTGTGGTCCATTTAATGCGATAGCTCATGGCGGTTCCCGTTATTTTATCACATTTATCGACGATTATTCTAGATACGAGTATGTATTCCTAAACTATCATAAATCACAAGCAATAGATGCTTTTGCCCATTTATGCTAGAGGTTGAACATTAGTTGGACAGAAGAATTAAGGTTCTTTACACTGATCGAAGGTGAGAGTATTGATCTGATCAATTTAAGAAGCTTTGTGAGGTCTACGATGGCTCATGTCAACTTCCCAAAATCAGTTTGGGGAGATGCACCCCTTACTGCCATGTATGTCCTAAACTGAGTGCCATCAAAATCTGTTTCCAATACCCCTTATGAGTTATAGACAGGTAAAAAGTCAGATCTTTCCCATTTACGTCCTTGAGGGTCAGTTCGATATGTTCACATCCCTTCTTAGTTGACGGGGAAACTGGACACGTGGTTTCTCGAGTACATTTTTGTCAGATATTCTAAGCACTAAAAGAGATATGTGTTCTGTCAAGAACGTGATAGTGGTGGGATGAAGGAAATAGAATCTCGCGATGTAGATTTGATGGAGAAGAAATTCTATAACATGAAGCGGTCTCACATGTTTGAAGAGCTCTATGAAGAGCTCGAATCTCAGATTGACATAAAGGTCGTTCCACCACTTGAGGTTATTATTGGGACTTTTCCCATGATTGCCAATGATAGTAAGAGTGAGCCACTCATAGTAAGAGTGAGCCACCCATTGAGAATGAGCAAATGACCTATATTGAGTCACCGACCATGTTAGAGGTTCCTATTGAGAGTGAATCGCATGTCAAACTTCAAAGAAGTCAACTTGAAAAATCTCCTCGTAAACACTTCAAAGTAGATGGCCTTACATGCATTTTACTTGATGCTGATGAGTTTGGTTCATTCATTGAATTCTTTTGCTGTGGATTAGTGGATGTCTACCAATGAAAGACGAGCTTAGCTCAGTGGAGTAGAATCAAATATGGGAGCTTGTAGATCTGCTGCCTAACAGAATATCAATTGGAAACAAGTTGGTCCTAAAAATCAAGAGGAAGGCAGATGAAACTATAGATAAGCATAAAGCCCGCTCAGTAGCGAAAGGGTTCACCCAAATTGAGGGAGTGGACTACGAAGAGGCACTCTCCCTAATGGTGAAAGTGACAATTATTTGTCTAAACCTAGTAATCGTCGCACATATGGATCTGGTACTCTTTCAAATGGATTTGAAGACTGCTTTTCTAAATGGTGACTTGATGGAAGAGATCTATATGGAGCAACCTAAATGTTTTGTAGCCCCTGACCTTGAGCGCAAAGTGCCCAAGTTCAAGAAGTCCATCTATTGTCTCAAGCAATCATCAAGACATTGGTAAATCAAATTCCTTAAGGCTTTAATTGCGTATGGTTTTGAAAATGCTTCAAGAAGACTATTGTGTATACATTAACAAATATAAGAAAAGCATCCAGATATTGTCTTTATATGATGATGATATTTTATTAGCTTGGGATGACCTGGAGTAACTTGTAGCCACGAAGGACTGGATGTCCTCCAAATTTGAGAAGAAGAAGATGGGTAAGGCGAGTTACATACTCGGTGTTAAGATACATCCAGATCACTCTCAAAGGTTTCTTGCTATATCGCAAGAAATATATATTCAAAGAATTCTTCAGTGATTCCGTATGCAAGACTCGAAAGCCATAGATACTCCGGTTGAAAAAAGGCATAATATAAGTCTCAAAATGTGTACATAGACAAAAGTTGATGTACGTGATATTTTGCACGCATCTAGATATCGCCTATGCAGTGGGTCTTGTTAGCTGGTACCAGAGTAATCCAAGTCAACGTCATTGACAAGTAGTGAAGAGGATTTTTCGAGACTTTCAGGGAACCTCGAGGCAGATGCTATGTTTCTAGGGAACAGATTTGCGGTTATGAGGATATATTAATGCTGATTAGGTAGCAGACTTAGAAGAGCATAAATCGACTTCGATTATGCCTTCTTGCTAGGAGGCGGTGTAGTCTCATGGTGTAGTAAGAAGCAGTCGTCTGTTGCTCTCTCCACCATGGAGTCTGAATACATTGCATGTAGTGGAGCAGTACAAGAAGCCGTATAGTTGAAAAGATTCCTAAGTAACTTGGGTGTTGTCACAACTGGTAATGAGCATGTCACTGTATTTTGTAATAATATAGCGGCACTTGATTTTGCAAAAGACTCAAAGTACCATGGAAGGTCAAAACATATTGATGTTAAATATGACTATATTTGAGACATTGTTGCACCCGAACAGATGGTGTTAACTCATATTCCTACAATTGAAATGGTTGCGGATCCCTTGACTAAGGCAGTTGTCAGGGAAGCATCAAACTCATGTAAGAACTATAAGCCTCAGGACCTTACGGGTTTATGTTACATTGTAGGATCTTGGTACCCTGTTATAATGGAATATGAATGTTATTTTGTGTTATGATGGATGGTTTGTGCAGTTTAACACACACAAGCACACAATAGTGTGAGATTATAATTTAATTTGATGGCAGGCTAAAGCTCATTACTAACACGAGTTACCCACAATATCCGAGATATTGGAGATGATATATACACATGGTGTATTTATCACCTCGACCAAGGGATCTAGATAACATTCCATAAAGAATTGACAATATCACTTCAAATTGATGTCTCGAAGATCATGTATCCTGTAAGTAGTCAGCGATGAACATTAGGGATGGTCAGGTTGATGCATGGATCTGACTGTGGAGCGTTAGGTAGCGATGGGTTGTATGGATGCGAAAAGACTATGACCTGCATGGTGTGGATTTGGATACACATTTTATGTGATCCACCATGATGTATGATTCATATCACACGTGTTGTTTTAATGACCAAAACTCCTACTTGTGTGGAAAAATATGATCCTTGTTCCTTTTTGTCACTTTGTGAGGCTAATAAGTAGATGACCCATGATGCACTCATAGACCTTAGACTGCAATAGGAGCATTTCTTCAATCATTCACTTTGATTGTACTCCTTAGGTTCAAGTATGAGACTTGTCTGGGACATTGCTGCGACAATGGTCAAGACAGAGTAGAATAATGTATGTTATCAGGGAAGACCGTTTTATATCACACTCTATTTTGGTACCATAAGAAACTAATACACATTATGCTCGCATTGAAAGTAATTGTTTAAAAATGGGTAGAGCAATCTTTTGAGCTGGGCTCATAAGGGATTAGTTGTGAACGCAGCCCGGTGTAGTCAAATCATGTTTAAGTCAATGGGAGGAAATTTTGTTTTGTTGGTATATTAGAGATGAGGTCTTCCATGCCAGTTGGTTGGACATTTGGTATTGTTCTCGCTATCAAAATGTTATCTCCAGTAGGCCGCACACCATATTTTCCCTTTGTATGAAAGAATTCTCACGAGGCAATAGCGAACAAACACTCTTATTTAGGGAAGTAACCCCTCCCACATACAGGATGAGTGATGTGGACATGAGGGTGCATCATTAGTGTGAGGGTACACCCAAGTGGACCACACCCCCATCATATTTGACTTATGTTACTACATGAAGGGAGGTGGGGAGATGTTGCACCTCTTCATGAGACTTTTTCTTATGGATATGCTTCCCTCAATTCGGCATCTGGTTTAGAGGAAAAGGATGAATGAGGGGATTCTTTGCAGAAGTTCGAACTAGAAAGTAACCTACTAGAGAGAGGGTATGGGACAGGTTATTTTTTATCTGGGGTGGAGCCACTCAACCTTATGAAGAGAGAGGGTTTGTGGAGAGTCTTTCCACCTCTCCCGGTGATTCTTGCACGTGCTAGTTCCACCTTCTCTCCATCCCACCTCTACATGAATAGATCAAACCGTCGGGTGGTTGGCTGGCAATCCCTCCATTCTGTCCCCTAACCCACGAGGAACAAAGAACAATGACAGAACTATCAGACGAGAAGGGAAAGTCATATGATTGCCATTAGCCTCCCATGAATGGCATGCACCAAGCACCATAAGGGTGCCCATTCATGAGGAGGTTACTCCCACATGAATGAGAGGCCCTTTCTCTCATTATAAAATGGGGAGGGGTGGAGGTCTTAACAAAACAACAATACACAAACGAGAAAGGTGTGAGAGGTGTGAAAAATCCTATTGAGAGAAAGAAAATGTTTGTGTGAGAGAGAGTACAATCCCTCTCCCATTCGAGTTCTAAGGATAGAACAGGCCTTGAGAGAAAGAGTTGTGCATGAGAGTCAAGCCCGGACTGCTCCTCAATTGCATTTGTAAGAGTGTTTGTGAGCTTCCACCTCGCTTGGGATTTATGGTGTAGAACAGATTTCAGTAGCTCTAGTAGTTGTCGAACGTGCTTAAGGGAGTTGATCATTCATCTCCATACTTTTTCACCAAAAGTCTTATGCGACCACTAATGTATGATACTCGACTCCCGATTGTTTATTTTTCTTCCGCTTCAGCCGTTGGACCATTTTTTTTTCCAACACTATCAAACCATTTTGCTAATTAAAAAGTATCTTATTAATGCTAGCTTAGGGTCCTATAACATCAAAATGATGAATATGAAGAATTCTTTTGTGCAGCCGAAAATTGCATTATAGAGGCTAAATATGGTCATTAGTCATGAGCTTATGCTTAATTTAAGCCAAAGCTTAAAAATTTTTGAAAAAATCAAGGTGAAGGCTGTGATTCTCGGTTTTCCATTGAGAAAGAGGAAGTCACTACTAAGTGAAAAATCAATTGCAAACTTCAATCATACGGCATTCTGAACCCAACATCCACTGGATTCCTTAAGTTGAACATATCTGTGTTTAAAAAATTGAATTAAGGAATCTTAACACTAATTTCTATAAGCTATTTCGATTGTGCTTCATGAATGATCCGACAATGAGATGTGCTCTCTGACTGTAAAGCATGGTTTTGAGACTCGGCCAGATGTACTTGGATTCGGCCGAGTAACTCTGCTTCGCCCTATGGGCGAAGCAAGTTTTCATCGAGTATACTCTATATAAATTCTTAATGGTTATATATACTAATGTTCTTATTTTAATAATGAGTACACAAGTGGCATGCTGGTAGCAGTCATGTTTGCTGTCTAATATGGAAAGGGTTCGAAGCTCGCTGTATAACTTGTCAGTAAAAAAGCTAGCTAACGTATCATAAATGAGGGCCCCCTAAGAGCTACAAATATGGAAAGGGTTCGAAGCTCGCTGTATAACTTGTCAGTAAAAAAGCTAGCTAACGTATCATAAATGAGGGCCCCCTAAGAGCTACAACAGTGGCCATTGTACCATTCGATATTGAATGTTATAAACATATTATATATATTCAAATTTATGTGTTGATTTTTTATTTTTTAAACTCGTACTGTACTCGAGCGAGTTAATCAAACTCGCCGATTAACTCGCTCGAGTAGCTCAGTCCGGCCAAGGGCCGAGTCGATTTTGTGAACAATGATATAAATTATTATGTACCCTCGAATCATTAAAAATATGTTAAAATCTAGTCCAGGCGAGTATACCTCCAAGATGTAATAAAGACTTGTGAAAATTTTATATTTGATAAATATTTAGAGAATATAATAGGGATGGACCAAATTGATTTGCTTTTGAGCTTGGTTTAGGTCAGGACTTAAATATAAACTCATGGAACAAAGAATTGTTGTGCATCCTGTGTTGGTGGTTATTTTGGGGTTCTACAATATGGTGTAAATAAACTCCCATTTAATTAGGATCAAAATTAGGGGATGTGGGGCACTAGTGAACTTGCTTTTTTCGAATTGCTGAATACACCTGTCATGGTAAAATTTTTCGAAGTGCTGAATACACCAGATTGGAAGTAACATTCTTGAGTCCCCGAGTTTCACACTCAAGATACCTGTGCAAAACCACGGTAAAAAATACTGGTATATCTTTCAATCAATATAATATCATTAAACAACAATTGAAAGTAAAATTTAACAGAGTTCTCTCTCACAATAAAAATTATCTTCCAATCGGTATGATACCGTTAAACATGGAGTGGAAATAAAATTTCAATATCAACAAATATCTATCTCTACTGATAAAAATCATCCAATAAGTAATAACACCAATAAACATTGATTGGAAATTGAAACACAAATATAACCATCTTACATAATAAAATAAATTGTTATCTGTATGAGTAACTATTATTAGAAAAATCACGTTAGACTTGTGTTAAACATCTTCTTCATCTCTCTATTTCTTTTGTTCCTAAATATCGGCAGAACCTCCCCTTAGGTGGAGTCAATTTTTAAATAAATATCCTAAAGGACTCCTATTCCTAGTTAAATTTTCGTGGAAATTAGATCTGGTTTTGATGATTTATGATAATAAAAAAACTCCTAATTTCAGTTAAATTCCCATAAAAAATAGATCCAATTTTGGAGGTTAAACGATGAGAGCCGTTAAAGATCAAGAGTGTGCTTCATAGTTCTTCTCCACGTCTAGTCAATTCACAGAGGGGTGGGCAAAGGGTCACCTGTGCGAGCCCTATGAGTGAAAGTAAAGCACCTACTCAATATACTATTTTTACCCACTTATTCTACCCTTTTAAATATACTAGTGGAATGGCACATGCTTCGTACATTGGTTACTGATTATATGTACAGACAAATAGATTCATGCCTACAAATTTGTTAAATGTCAATGAGAAACATTAAAATGTGATTGTGTTCCATGTAAATGACTATATTAAAGATATTTTCAAGAAAAAAGAGCTTTACATATCAATATAGGAAAGTTACACATAGATAGATCCTTCATGTAAGCAGTGGAAGATAAATAGACAACCATAAAATCTTTCCATTGACAACATTGGTTTAAGGTCCTATTTATATTCGAAATTGTGGGTTGGGGACTACGCCCTCGTCTTGATCTTAGGTGCAAACAAATCGATGAGTTGATAGAGTAAGGGTCCCGTCAAATTACGTGCCGACGGAGAAACTTTTCCTAAGTCTTTATCCCTCTTAGATCGTTGACAAAGCTGGCGTATCTTAACCATGGAACTCAGCCAAGAAGTTTTTTAAAAGGGTTTTGAGATAGGAGGAAGAATTAGGAAAATATATTTAGAAAGAGAACAAAGGAAGACAACCACAAATAAGCAACTAAACTAGGAAGCTGCAAATAGACAGGAGTAAAGAATCTAACTACTAGATGCAAGAAAAATAAAAAATTAAAAAGCATGGAGACAAAGGAGTGAATCTAATCTAAGCATGCATGACATGTAATGAAAGAAAGAGAAAGTGATATGGAGATACTCGCATGGTTGTGAAGAAGGGCATAAGACTAATCTAAGCATGCATGATATATAATGAAAGAGAGAGTTAAAAGCATGGAAATATGAACATGGTTACAAAGAAAGAAGAGGATGAGATCCTCATCCACAAGGCAAAGAGTTATGAGTTTGAAATGTGAATAAAGATAATAATATACCATGAAGGGGAATAAAATGGAAGAGAGGGAGAGAGAAGAGAGCCAATGTTAATAAATAACATTCATTGAGAGTAACAAAACCAAATATAAGAAGGAAATAAATGGGTAGAACATAAGAAAGAGCGTTAAGATGAACGAAATGGAGAGAAATAGGGAGAAGTACAATAAAAAGGGGGAGAGCAGTAGATAAACACAAATGATTAACGAAAGATAGTTAAAAGATGAGGAAGATAGATGTAATTGGAAGAGAATAAGGACGACTTATCTATTGAGCAAAATATAAGGAAAATAGATGAAATGAACATAGAAGAGAGTGGAGAATGAAAGAAACGAGGTTAAAGCAAAATATCCTAACTAAGATAGAAAAGCATAATAAAGAAGAAATAGATTAGAACGCATGAGAGATGTGAGAGATCTACATTATCACATGAATAAGAGAGTGGAAAGAAGAGCAAATCCTACCAATAAAAGAAATAAATGAAGCAAGGTATGCAAATACTATCACCAAATAGGGAAGATGAAAGATTAAGGTGAGGAGAGGGAATCTATTCCATCAAAAGGAGGGAAACAAAGAAGAGACATAAAACCAAGAAGAGTATTCATTATAAGAGGAAAAGAATTCACTATTTAATGAAGAAGAAAGTGAAGGAGAGAGAGACCTATACCATTAAATGGAGGAAACAAAGAAGAGAAATAAATACCCAAGAAATAAAGGAAGATTAAATATAACTAACCTAGTACAATAAATACTACATTAAACAAGGGGAACAAAAATATGATAAAAACTGAGAGAAAATAAAGGAAGATAAACAAATCTAGCTAAAAGGAAATAAATGCAAATTTCATGGAAAGAGGAAAAAGGGAACTACATCAATAAATGAAGAAGACAACGAAAGAAGTCATAAATACAAATGATAAATGAAAAAAAATATTAGAAAAGAAAATAAAATGGAGAAAATAGAAGAAAAATGACATTTAGGTTGGGCCTCAGGCCCGACGGCCAAAATCGGCACCGATTTAGATAGTAAAGTTGCACAATCAACCAGAACTTTCTTGGTTCTTAATAGGGTAAATAAAAATAACAAGAAGGGGGTATTATACATCATTTTTTATGTACTTGTATCCTCGAGACGTAGAAAGAGAGAGCCAGTTATAATCTGGTCCTGCCGGTACCCAAGACACTGCCAGATCATGTGAACACTGCAAAATACGTCTAAAACTGGGCAACATCTGAAAAAGTATCGAAATGACATCAAAAGGCATGAAAATGATATTTTGGGATGCCCAAAGGACACACAAAGTTTTGTCACATTCCGATAAGTTTTTATATGATCAGGATGAAACTCGATTGTCAAATCAATTCTTATTATGCTGAAAAAGAACCTTATAACTACAACCCTCTTTTTTGGCCTTAAAACAACACTAGACCACCACCATTAGATCCCGAACATCAAAAAACCCCAAGGACTAAATTTGGGCTCAATCGGATATTCCAGAATCGTTCTAGGGCCAACTTACCCTAAAATGGTGGGTTTTACACTATTGCGATACATCCTCAGTGACCAGTTTCCATTTATGGAAACTATGTTTTCCCATTATGAGATGATTTTCAAATGCTCATAACTTACTTGTCTTGAGTTGGAATAAGCTCAAATTTGGACACAAGCTAAGTCGCGATGACCCGGTCGTTTTGACATATGGCATGCATCGTGACATGTCCTGAGATGAGAGAATTTCTAGGGAGAAGATGAGCCCCAAACCAAGGAAATTAGAATTTTAAAATAGAAGACATTTCAAACTTCGTTAAGTCATAACTTGAGATTTTTGTGTCGGATCGTCAGAAATTGGGGTCCGTTTCGACCGTATCGCGAAGGGCTACAATTTGGTATAATTTTTGTTCACAATTGGAAGACGAATAGTTTGAATTTTGAGGTTGAAATGGTAATATTTTCTGATCGTTGGAATCTCATTTTCCGGCGACTTCCCAAATTTGGAATGTGCACAAACAGAAACCAAATCGGAATTTAAAGAAAAATGATTGTGACAATGTTCTCTTTAATTTTTGATCAAAATGAGGACTCGGAAGATCATGAATCTTACCAAATTGGTGCTAGATGTTTATGGACTTCGCTGGATTTTTGGTCCCTTCATGAAAAGTCTGTTTCAAGACGATCAATGGGCATCAAAACGTTTGTCATAGTTCAAGCATCAATTCTACGACGATTGATCACTCGAATTATCATCGCAAGCGTCCAAACAAGCTCCCGAAGACCATCCATGGCAAGAGGCCCCTCATGGAGGGATGGTTTTGTCATTTGCTCGAAAGTACTAAGGGGTATTTTGGTCATTTGGTCCAAAAACGACATTTTATTTTAATTCCCTTTAATTGCATTTTTCCACAATTTAAGTGCTTTTTGAGCATTCCACCTTTTTTTAGTAGTTGTTCTATATAAGTAAACCCAAGTCATTTGTAAAGGGGTTGGAAAAGTTGGAGAAGGCTTGATCAGGTGTGAATAAAATTTGGTCATTTGCTTATTATTTTTGGGCTTTTACTTCTTAGTGTGTGATAAGTGGTGAGGAGAGAGAAAAATTTGGTAGAGAGAAACTACCTCTAGCCCATACTCTCTAGTCTACCCATAGTCCACACTCCGTAGCCTACACCCTAGCCCACTCCCTAGCCTACACCCTGATCCATGTATCCTAATCTTGACCCATGGCCAACTATTCTCTCTCTCATGTGAAAGCAAAGGGCCTAAGGTGGTGGACCTAGGCTAGGTCACACCCTTAGCCCACTCTCGCTCCTCTTTTCCCCTCTATTTCCTTCCTCTTTCTCTCTCTACCCCGTCTTCCCTACGCAGCAACCCAGAGCTGCAGCTACCTGTGGCCCCGTCTCTCCCCTAGGCTCTCTTCTTTCTGTTGCACAGCACCCTAGAGCCACAACAAACCTATGTCCTTGTCTCTCCCCTCTCTCTCTTGTCTCCATGTGCACGTACACCCTGGAGCCACAACAAACATGTGTCCCCGTCTCTTCTGTCTCTCTCTCATTTATGCATGTGCGTACACCTCGAAGTTGTGGCAACCTTGCAGCCCTATCTCTCCCATCTCTCTCTTGTCTTTGCATGTGTGTGAACCCCGGAGCCACAACACTCTATGACCCCATCGCTCTCTCGTCTTTGCGTGCGCGTAAACCTTGGAACGACAATCACCTGCAACTCTGTCTCTCTCTCTCTCTCTCTCTCTCTCTCTCAGTGTGTCTCTCTTGTTGCCGCTGCACATGGAGCTGCCATAACATGTGCCCCCATCCCTTCTTCTTGTTGTTCGCTCTACTGTACATAAGTTCCCAACTTCATGTGGCCCCAGCATCTTGTGGCCGCGTCTTTCATCCGTTTATACCATCTTGTCCCCTTTGAGCTCACACCAGTATGCATGCCTTTCTGCGGATACGGTTCTGCCTTACATTCATCACTCATCTCCCCTTTGTGTACTAATAGTATTCTTCTATCCATCATGTGCTTGACTTGATACTTCTCAAAGCCATATTAAGAGTTTTAACAGTCGAATTTCCACTCTAATTTCCTCTCCATATAGTCGAGTCGAGCTGCGAGAGATATAAATACTCTCGTCCTCACTCAATCGGGTGGAGGCATCCTAAGTTGGTAGTCAAGAGAGTTTCGATTCTTTAATTGCTTTGATTGCCAAGTCTTGTACTGTTTGAACAGATAAAAAGATTTATGTCATCCCTTTTTCTTCATTCTTTCTTTGTCAACCAACGTTCACTTGTTTATAGTGCAAAATCAAAGAGATCTTCAGAAGAAGAATCCTCAAATCTAAACACCACAAACTGAATTTTAAAAAATGTGATAGAGATAGTGGGGACAATAGAATTCTGATTTGAGGCCAGATCTACTCAGAAATCAGCAGATCTACTCTCATATCAGTGGCCGAGCCAGCATCAATCCAAAATGAATGAAAGATAAAACATAATAAAATAAAGAAAATAAGATAAAAGAGATGATGAAGAAAATACCTGGCCAACCAGTTGGCCCGGGGGACCCGAGGCTTCAAGGCTTCATTGCCTCGCCCGTATTAGGATCGACTGAGTATGTGTCGTGCATACTCTTTGTCTCTCTCTTCAAGTCTTGACCAAGCCTTGGCTTGGTTGAATGGTTATCTTAGTCTAAGGGTGACCTAAAGCTAGGTTTTTCGAGGTCTAGGGTTTGCTATACGGGTTCCTCTCTCTTTCTCTGATTTTCTCCTACATGTCCCACATCTTCCCATTTCTAACGTACACATCCCAGCCAAATATTTTTCCTCAAGTGGTATGATAGTTCCTTTTCTTATAGGCCTAATGGGCATGTAGAATGGAAACTATGGGATTTGCTAGGTGTAGAATAGATAATTACTAAAAGCTGGGGATTGGCTAGGTGTGGAATGGATAATTACTAAAAGCTAGGGATTTACTAGGTGTGGAATGAATACCTACTAAAACTATGAGATTTGCTAAGTGTGGATCATAGGATGGGACCATGGACTATGGTCGTCTATGGTTTAGGTGTCTACTGAAATAGTGTGGTCCTATGGGTTTTCTAAGGTTAGGAAAATCATGGAATTTGCCAAGGTGTCTACAGTTGCCCCTCTTTGGCAGTCCTTGTCCTTGGAGGGGCAGGTGAGTGGCAAAAAAATAGATACTATTGGGCGTTCCCTGTCCTTCGAAGGGCTGGTGAACGACAAAGATAATGCAGACATTTTAAATTTCATCCTAACATTACGTGGTCAGAGGGCGCATCAACTAATCCCTCCAAGTCATTGCGCTCCCGAGCTTACCCACTTAGGGCATTTTCATCCTAGGGTTTTCAGCCTGAGATGTCGGTGAGTTACAAAAGCTTGAAACCAGAGTTGGATTTGCCACTTAACTTAAGAGGTTTTCATAATTTCAAATTCTTAAACCTGACATTTTCTTTGATTTCCTTAAGGTTTCCTAAGGTCTTCTATAAGTTTTACCTATTTAGTAAATGGTTAGGCCAAGTCAATTCTGATGAGAGAGATGAGGCGGCATCGCCGTGATCATCATATACAGGTGTCCAAGCTCCTTCATTTTTTTTAAGTCTTTTTAAAATTTTTTTGAAAATGGAGAGAGATTTGAAGTAAAACCCAAAACTTGGACATGTTATGATTTTAACAAAGAAATTAAAGGTTTTGAAAACAAATGACATATAGTGAAAATTTTGAAATGAGAGATGTTTTGCAAAACAAATTTTTAGTTAGCAGTTTTAGCTCTTAAAATTATAGAGCCCTCTAAGCAGTTTAAAGTCATGCAGCGATGAACGGGGTAGTCGGCGGTTATACTCATACGACCGTGGAGTTTTATTTATTATTATTATTATTATTATTATTATTATTATTATTTTATTTTATTTTATTTTATATTTTTTTTTTGCTGCCCTTGTTGGGGGGTGGTTTTCTTTTAATGTAGGTCTTGCAGTTTAACCACTTGTGACCCCTTTGGTGGACCCTATGTGAGCGTATCAAGTCTTTGCTTGAATTTTCGGGACGAGAAATCATCAAGTATTTCTTTATCTTCCAACATCAACTCTTGTATTGCAATTCAAGGAGAGTTCTCTGGAATTTTGAGCGAAACAGAGTCTTGAAAATTCAAGATACTGCCCATGGATGTTTAGAATCTCTTTAGATTTCTCATTTCATTCCTCCACCACTCACCTTTTGAAGTTGTAGACGATCTAGGTCCTTAATAATGTTTCGTCAAGCTAATGCTTATTGATTTTCTTTTAACACCACTTTGACTCAGAGGGAGGAAGAGAAGATGTTTAGAGAGAAAATACTTTGGAAAGTAGAAAGAAGGAGAGAACTTCTTTTTTTTCATCGCCCCTGGGTCCCTTTCGAGTGCTCAGCCTGGTAGCCTTTTTTCCAACACTTTCGAATTTTCAGCCCAGCGGATTCTTTTATTTATTTATTTTTGAAGAAGAAAACAGTTACAAAGGAAGAGGGGGAGGAGGAAGAAGAGTCAAAAGGAGCCTTTTTTGTTTTTTTTCTAGCAATTCACCTTATGATCATGTTAGAATTCGATCGTCTTTCCCTCCTCCAAGTGGAGGTGAGGCTCTAATATCGGTCGTCCTTTGATTTCCCTTGACCCAAGTTGGTATCCAAAATCTCTTTGACAATAGTAGTTGAATCTCCGTTGAACTTTTCCTTTAAACTTCTACACTTGAACCTTGATTTTGGGACTAAACATTATTCTCAATTTCCTAATCCCTCAGTCTTCTATATGGACGGATAAGCTCATCAAGGTTTTCTCATTAATGGAGTACTTCATGTTACACATTAGGTGTTAATTCCCTTTGAAGTGTGGTCATTTGTAAGGGCTGAGTGATCACCCAACTCTTTTTCAATTATCTTTTGCATTGCAAATTTCGAATTGCTTTTCGGAGGTTAACTCCGTAGTAGGCTCCTTCTCAGTGCTAGAGCTTAGGTTAGACTCTCGCAAAAGAAGAGTGATTGAGTTGGTATTAGATGGCCTTACGGCATGTTAGGAGTCAACGAAGAAGTGCTCAATCTCATTAGTTGCCCCTGTTGTATTAAATGGCCTTATGACGTGTTGGGAATCAACAAACAAGGGTTCAACTCAATAGTTGCTCCTATTGTATCCTCTGCATGAGAGGAGTTTTGCCCTATTGAATACTTTGATGGGGTTGTCCTTACAAGGCTTTCTGTTCTATTGGGAACTTGTTCTTCACAAGATGAATTCTCTTGATATGGTGGTGCTACGGTTATCGAAGTTGTGTTCATATCGATAATGACTTTAGAGAGCCTGCCTCTTGAGGAGGTAACATAGTCGTATTTTAGATATCAAATTCTTGATCCCAGATTGGTGGATCATTCAAGAAATCTCGTGAAGGTGGCCCAGGTGGGCCCCTTAAAATTTTCAAAGGTTGGACTTCATCAACTCTACTGAAGATGCCAAATCTTTGGGAATAGTCAAATTTGAGTTCTTTGCTTCTCCATCATCTATAACTGGGTTCATTTCGAGAGGTGAATCGGTTAAATCTTTTAAGTTTGGCTCCTCATCCCATATAAGTGGGTTGGGCAAGAAGTATGGTGAAGGTGGCCCAGATGGGTCCCTTAGAATATCCAAAGGTTCAATTTCTTTTGATATTTGAAGTGTTGCCCCCTTGTTTGGAAGTGTAATAGGAGACTTTGGGTTGTTGACCCTTTGTTTCGAAGATGATCCCTTCTCGTTGTTCTGGGTCACATTAATTTCTAACATATCATCCTCATCATATTGATCCCACTTAGGTGGGTTGTCAAAGTTTTGAGGTTGAGGGCTTCCTTTTGGCACTTGCTCATTTCCCCTTCATGAGTTATTATTCCAGAATTAAGGTTTTTCTTGTCGTCATGGGTTTGGGAATCCATAGCTTCATAACCTTGGTTGAGCTTATGCTCGAGTTCATATTGCTCTTGTGAGTTTGATTCATTGCCATACATGTACGAACCATTTCTTGTGTTAACTTAGAAGTACGGGTTGAACGGTTCATATGCCCCAGTATGACTCTTGATGATGGGGATTTCTTATGCCACTTTTGGGAGTGTATCTTGGAGTAGAATTCCATATGCGCTACCCCTTTCTTCGGTTATGGACTTGCAGCTAAGATCATCCTCATTGCTTTGATCTTGAGCATCCTTAGTCATTAACTCCTGGGTGAGGTTATGCTCATTTTGTTCTTCATCTACTGGATTTTCCTGTTGATTTTTTTTTGTGCTCCAACGCCTTTGTGGATGTTCTTCGTGTTTGGGCACAACTTGTGATTCTTTTGAGTTAATCAGTTGATATCAGTTTTCTTTGTCAACACATCTAGAGTTTTTGATTCTTCTTTGCCGTCAACATCTTCCTTTTTGAAACTTATCAAGCCATTATCGATGAGATCTTGAACTCTATGTTTGAAAGTTCGACATTCCTCAGTGCTATGGGCATAGTTTTGATGACAATTGCACC
Source organism: Amborella trichopoda (assembly GCF_054954075.1). Taxonomy (NCBI): domain Eukaryota; kingdom Viridiplantae; phylum Streptophyta; class Magnoliopsida; order Amborellales; family Amborellaceae; genus Amborella; species Amborella trichopoda. The sequence continues at coordinate 34,310,509 of NC_142340.1, forward strand.
ATCGAGATGTATCATCTCCATAGAAAGGAGGAATCTTGGCTTATGTTGGTAATTGTATGAGCCTTGCCTTAAGCAACTTCTTAATGACATCGATCATAGACTCAGCAATGGGAGTGAATTCCCTTGGTGTGGAAGTCTGCATTCTCCATGTGGTAGAATAAATTTTAGTCTTTTCTTACGAATGGTCTGCAGAAGGCTTTATTTTTTTGATCATGTTCACCTCTCCTTCTTAAGAGGGTTTTTCGGATGCAGCTTTTTCTTCCTTGACTCACTCATATCGCGATTCTCTTTCAAGAATAACATCAAATGAGTTAGGAACTGCCCCCATACTAAAGAACGTGACATTTTCTGGAGTGATGTTCTTTAATACCATGCTTACCTTCGCAGCTTAAGGGAGTGAAGTTTCAATGACTCGCACAGTGGCCTCTCTGAATCTGGTTATAAACAGGGAAGGAGACTCGCCCGACTTCTGTTTGGTAGAAGTTAACTCACCAAGGGTGACGGGTCTTGGCCTTTCTCCGCTATAGCAGGAGGAAAATTGGTTAAACAATTCGTCAAGAGTTGCTTGAGGGTCATCCTTCATGAATCTTTGATGCCACATCAAGTGTTCTTCTGATAAGCTATATGTGAACATGACCTTAAGTTGGTTAGGTCGGTCTCGCAGTGTGTGGACCATCAATAACTAGGCATTGATGTGTGCCTCAGGATCCTCTTTCCCTAAAAATCTATTTATGAATTGTGGCATCATAAACCACACAGGTAGGTCTTGAAGGTGTCCTATAATTTATTGTATATAAGCTTTAGGAGTTGAGAAATCCCATATTCCCATTTTCTTTAAAGAGTCTTGCTTACGAGCGAATTGAGTCGTCATTATAGTTGTGAGTTGGCTCGATTGTATGGTCTGTCTAACCTGACTTTGTGGTATGTGGCTCATGTAAACTGATTATTGGGCCCATGTAGTGGGTTGCTCAAGGACTGAGCCTGAGGAATGTGTCGAACTTGATGTGCCGGTTGTCGGCTTGTAGACTCACCCGATTTGAATTGGGCCAGAGCAGACCCATTACTCAAAGTTTGCACTACTTGGCCGCACAAGAAGGTCTGCAGATTAGAATCACCACTTCACTGGAATGGACGACTCGAGCTGCTATGATGACTGGACCCCTGACCTTGGGCGGCTAGGTCAACCTGCCCCTGACCTTGATTAGATGATCTATCCTTAAGGTTAGGGTATTCTATTATCTCGGCATTAGACTGAAAGAGTGAAGGAATGCCATAGCTACTGCTAAAAGGAGTCTGCCCTTGAGGTAGACTTGGGCTCGGGTGATGATTAGAATTAGACCTTTGGCTCGTAGTGGGTTGGATTGGCAGGCTAATAGCCTTAGGATTATCTTGGTTTGAGTTAAAATGTTGAACTTGGCCTATGGCTTGAGCTTCTGACCTTACTTTCTTAGATTGAGTGCGCTGGATAGTATATCCTCCATTGAGCATGTCTTGAAAGTAAGCATGCACCTTAGGATTGTCTTTAAATCGAGTTAGGTCAAAACCCTGATCTTTACTGGTGATGGGTTGCTTAGGTAGACTTTCTCTAGTTGTATGTGAACCCACTCGCCCACTAACTGGCTGATTGCCAAGACTGAAATGTTGGACTGCTAATTCACCATCGGGGTTCACACTGCTGAGATCGGTTGACTCAGAGATTTGGGCCGGGGCCCTATTCCTGTTGTGGCGACGGGATTTGAGGTTAACCCCTATGTCTTGGAGGATTGCCCCCGGCCTAACCACTTGAATATTCAAGGTGTTATGAACCTAACCAACCTGTTGGCTCGTGACGTCTAAATGGTGGCCTTAAAGGCGGCTTGGACGGCTAGGGTTGGTTCAATGTGGGTCGAGAGTCGGCTCACTGACACGAGTGCTATGGATGATTTTTGAGGGATTACTGTGACGGTGCCTCTCATGCTGACTAAGTTCTCTAGATCTAGACTGAGCTGGGGCCATGGGGTTGGACCTTACTCTGCTATGATCCTAGGTCATGATTCCTAGACTCTGTGAGATCTAGACTCGACACCTCAGGGTAGACCTAGTTTGACTATAGGGGTAAAACCGTAACTAAGACCTAAGCTAGAACTTAGATTAGATGAAATCTGCTAGACTCGGTAGGTTTCTGTTTAGACCTTGAACTAGGGTAAGCCTAGTCTAGGTCTAGAGACAACTCTAAACTGAGACCTATGTTAGAAACTAGACTAAGATCTAGACTAAAAGGGGACGAGTCTCGGCTCGGACCAAGAGTGGGTCTAGGTTTGGAATAAGCCGGGGCATGGACTGAGAGGGAGTTTTGAAGATCAGACCAGGTGTTGACTCGGATAGGATCAAGATTGAGCTAAGCACGAGAGCTTGGCTCAGACCAAAAGGGGACCTAGATTCGAACCTGGTTGTGAACCTGGTTCGGACCCTGGCTAGGCTGGGTATAAGATAGGGCTTGGACCAAGAGGGTTATGAAACACAGACCCGGTGTGGACTCGGACTGGATCAAAGTTGGTTTAGGCACAAGCCCCTAGCTCAGACCAAAAGGGGTCCTAGGTTTGGACCTAAGTGTGAACCTGGTTCAGATCTGGGCTAGGTTGGGTGCAAGCCTGACTTAGACCCAGAAGGTTTCAGCTAGGACCAGAAGTGGATTCAGACTGAGAGCTAAGATTAAACAACTGAGATATGCAAACACAACACTCGAAAACTTTTGCCCTAAATTATTGGTAGGCTATGTCTGAGTGGGTTCCTAACTATTGAAATATGGCTAGGCTGAGTAGGTCCCACATAGGTCCTAGCTTCCTGTTATAGGATTTTCACTAGGTCCTACTATGTGTGGAGTTGCTTTGAGGCAAAGGATTATAGAGCGGCGCTCAAAGTTAAAGTTACGCGAATCCCAACCGCCTCGACTCTCAATGCTAGGTTCCCCTCGCGTAATTATTGCCGATTTTGAGGGTTTTCGAAAATATTTGTTGGTTTCCCGGGCATTCCCCGATTGGTGTGTTCAAGAGTACTCATAACAAATCGTGCCAAGGGAGGTGTGCTTTGGGTCAAGTTTTTGACTGACCAAAAGCACAGTTTAGATTATGGGGGTATGCATCCCCCAAGAAGGTATACAGTAACTAACTATGGAACTAGGCACAACCCGTGCCGAGTTGAGCACGGCCCAAGCTGAGGGTGACTCGATCATGGCACAATTAGAGATAGAGTGTAGATGACCCTGGATATATATATATATATATATATGTATATATATATATATATATATATATATTGACGAATAGAGAGAAGTGGCTAATAAGTGGCTAATGTTGAATCACAAGCAAAGAAATGAACAAGATTATTTTTTATTTTTTGACAAAGTTTCTTTTTTTTTGAAAAAAGAGAGGCCTGAAAGGTGACTTTTTTTTTTGGAGTAGTGATTCTCGGTTTTTTTTTTTAAGAAAGTGAAGTGACTTTTAAAAAAAGAAACTTTTGTAGCAAAAGTGACTTTTTTTTTTTTTTTGAAAAAATAGGCCTTCAATTTTTTTTTTTTTTTGCAGAGATTGTTGTTTATTAAAGAGAAAGGCCTTGAAAGTTTTTTTTTTTTGAAGCAAGATGGCTTTTTTTTTTTTTTAAGGAATGAAAAAGGAAATAATGACAACAAAGAGAAAGCAAGCAAGGAAACAAAAAAAAAATTTTGTTTTCGTCTTGTTTTGTTTTGTTTTTTTTTTTAAAATGGAATTGTACGTTTTTTTTTTAAAACAAAATGGCTTTTGAAAAAATGTTTTTAATTATTATTTTAAATAAATAAATAAATCCCTTCTTTCTTTTTTCTTTTCTTTTTTTTTTTTTAGTAAAAATAAAATGGCCCGACATATGTATATTTGTTTTATTTCTTTTTTAAGATTTATTCTTTTTTTTTTGTTGTTGTGAAAAAAATAACTAACTAAAAGGAAATGTCAAAGAAGAACTTTCTGGTGCAGAACCTCTTATTGTTAAATTTCCAAATGCAAAACCTCTTACCACTAACTTTCCATTGCAGAACCTTCATTCAAGTGCGAGGAAATTGATCTTTGACGTGAGAGATAAAAGGATATGGAAATTGCACTATCATATATCCTGGATAGATGGAAAGTTAGGAGGTACAGCTAAAGATAAACGCAAGTTTGCGTGTTTATCAGGACCAACAACGCCTTAGCCTTCTAATGATAAAAACAATATCGAAGATATCCGCAAAAAAATGAAGAGATAATGTCCCACCTGTGAATCACAAGAGCGTGTGATATTTTCTTGAAGCCATTTTGAATTCTTGAGGCTGATAATGAGTATCCCACCACCATAAATCTCCATGTTTCTCTCTCTAAACTCACAATTTTCTCGAATCAAATTAACGAGCCCTAAAAAACAAATAATGGTTCCAAACCCAAAAAACAAAAAAACTGAATAAAAAAAAAAAAAAGAAAAAATCTAATTTTGCTTCAAAACTAGTGCTCTCTCAACAGAATAAAATCCAAGGTCCGAAAACTGAATCAGAGAGTCCTCAGATCGCTATCATTGTCAAATATGAGTTAATGAGTCTTAATCAATGACACGCCATTGACACGATCACAACTTTTTCGTTTTTTTTAAAACAATAATTAAAACAAAGTAGCACCAAATATCTTTCTTTTTTTTTTTAAAAAAATATGGCTCTCAAAAGGAGATCAAGAGCTGTTTTCTTTTATTTTTTATTTTTCATGCAATGGATCTAGCTCGAAATGTCCCACGGTAGGAACAAAACTGTTTATAGTGCAAAATCCAAGAGATCTTCAGAAGAAGAATCCTCAGATCTAAGCACCACAAATTGATTTTAAAAAGAAGTGATAGAGATAATGGGGACAATCGAATTCAGATATAAGGCCAGATCTACTCAGAAACGAGCAGATCAGCTTTTAGATCAGTGGCAGAGCCATCATCGATCCAAAAAGCACGAAAGATAAATAAAAAAAAAAAAATTTCATAAATCTAACAAGATAAAGAAAATAAGATAAAAGAGATGATGAGGAAAATACCTGGTCGGGCCAATTGGCCTGGGGGACCTGACGCTTCGAGGCCTCGTCTGTATCAGAACCGACTGAGTATGTGCCATGCGTCTTCTTTGTCTCTCTCTTCAAGTCTTGACCAAGCCTTGGCTTGGTTGAATGGTTATCTTGGGCTAAGGGTGACCAAAATCTAGGTTTTTCGAGGTCTAGGGTTTGCTAGACGGATTTCTCTATCTTTCTCTGATTTTCTCCTACATGTCCCACCTTTTGCCCATTCTAACTTATACGTCCCACCCAAATCTTTTTCCTCAAGTGGTACGATAGTTTCCTTTTCTTATAGGCCTAATGAGGATGTAGAATGGAAACTATGGGTTTTGCTAGCTGTAGAATAGATAATTACTAAAAGCTAGGGATTTGCTAGGTGTGAGATGGATAATTACTAAAAGCTAGGGATTTGCTAGGTGTGGAATGGATACCTACTAAAACTGTGGGATTTGCTAAGTGTGGATCATAGGATTGGACCATGGACTATGGTGGTCTATGGTTTATGGGTCTACTCAAATAGTGTGGTCATATGGGTTTCTAAGGTTACAAAAATCTTGAAATTTTTCAGTTTTAAAAAATGGTGTGTCTACACCACTCGAGTAAACCATCATAGAAGAGTGCCATTTGAATTCACATTGCAAGTTTTGAGATAAACGAACGAGATGATGTGTTGAAGTTTGAGGAGAGTTCGTGTCCAAACCGTCCTGACAGATAGCCAGAGGGCTGCGTAATTGTTATAAGAGGACGACTGCCCAGGCATATCTCTAAGCCCGCAAACGACGAGGTAGGCACTTAAGCGCATCCTTGTCGACAAAATATCTTTCGTTGTTAGTTCCTATCTGCATTAAAAAGAACACACGTGCACGCCTAAAATGCCTAGGCGCATGGGCCCTTCACGGTTGTTTGAGAGAGTGTTTCTCCACAAAAAAGAAACCAGGTCCCGAGCAACTGGTGACTCCATTGGGGATACGCCACCCTATAGTTTGTCCGGACTGTTCTCAAACAGACATTTCATTTCTTTCTTTTTTCTAAACTTGCAATGGAGTTCAATCACTCCTCTTTCGTCCAAATTGGGGATTCATCATTACCATAGTTGTGGCGTTACTCATGGGAAGCAAGTCGGTTCAATCCGCTTCTTCCATACATTCTTCGAGTCGTCTGGCTGGCCCTATTGTCCTAATTCAGGCTAGGGAAACTTTGGGAAAGGGTACTCAAACCCCTTGCTCCCTCTCTTCCGACATCAAAGGAAAGTCTGTTGATGTCAACTGCACTAGTGGTCTTAACATGACCTACTATCATATGCACCCTGTTACTGGAAGATACTCTGCTACTCCTAAGCTTATAAGTGGTTTTGATGCCAGTTCTTCTCTTCACTTGGTGTGTTCTGCTAAGACCATTATTTATGTGGGTAATCGCAAGGCTACCGACCCTCACTCTACATTGGCACTGCTAATGTTAGTATGTCACCACACACACTTCACCCTGATAATTCCTATGGTAGTTTGAGTGGCTCCAAAGTCATTCCGCACACAATCACACACATCACGGTCGATGGTTTAACCATTACTGTAACAAAACGGGTCAAGCAAAAGCTTACTCCCGTCACCTCACCTGCTTTGGGTCTTTTGGGACCCAGACCCATCACAAGTGGTTTGCGAACCACTAATGCATTGCATGATAATCTCTTAGCTCGGGGTAGCCCAAAGATTGTAGCCAGATGAGCACATGACCTTCGACAATCGAAGGTCTCCTAAAGAACTGCACATGCATGCTAATGGCCTTAAGGCCTCTCAAATTGTAAAGGCAGGTATTTCGAATACCAAACCTTTCACTTCACTGGGGGTTAGATCATGAATCATTCCAAACACTTTTGTGGACCATGTACACATACGCAAGTCCAATGATGTTGTTGGCGGCAAGGGAAAAGGGCCATTGAATATGCCTTTATCTACCTCGAAGCCCCTCACCACATAGTACTCAAAAACGTTTCCTTCGAGCACCATTCTATCCACTCCTTCTTCATATGCATAAGCTAGCCCTCAAGGCTGGACTCGGGGCAAGATGGTGCCGCTAAAGATGACCAAACATCATGCCCCTTCTCCAATCAAACCCAAGCCTCCAAAGTCAACTTCGAGCTCCCTTCTCCCAGGATATCATACGTTGTCTGAGTTGATCAACTCGCCCTCATATCTGGGGTGTGAGCTAGTCGAGAAGGATGCCAAAGCCAGTTCCAATTTTGGGAAAACATTTACTGGAACCTGTGCATCAAGCAAATGAGGGGGATGAAAGTACCATTTAGAAAGAGAAAAGTAGAGCCTACAACCTCAGAAGATCTACTAAAGTATAATTCGTTCTATCTGTTGCAAACCACGGAAGAGCCTGAGACAAATGGTACTGTTCACTGCTGCATTGAAGAGATGCAAGAAGATGAACCAAGTTCATCTTATCTGTGGCCCCAAGGTCGTCACGAGCAATCAGGGAAAATATGGCCCCAAGGCCGCCACAAGCCTATTTGAATTTAACGATGGCCCTAAGTCTAGCAGCAATATGCAAGGGCCAGTACTCACTCGCTCTGTAAGGCATTCCCAAGATCAATCAGGACAATCAGAGCTCTTATTAATTGGACTGCTAGACCGTGGTGTAAAGAGAATCAGGATCATCCTTACTGCTGAACTACTCAGCTCTAATGAACATGCTGATGTAATGGTAGTTAGCCAAGAGGGTGAGCAATTTGAATATTCGATAGCTCGCTTTGATGACATTTTGAGCAACATCTTGGATAGGCTCAAAGGACTTGAAAATGCTCAACTTGTCGGAATATCCACGCATCAAGAGGAAAATTTACCCCTTTAATCCCAACATGAAGAAGAAGAAAGGAGACCCCCACCTCCTCCTACAGCCCGAACTCCAAGATCTCTAAACTCCCTGTGTTCTTTGATGACCAACCCAATATAGCTTATCATGCTATGTCATCAGCATTTACTGAAGAAGACATTCAAAGAATGATCAACAAAAGTATCCAAGGCTTACAATCTTTGAATTCACAAGAAAGCATTCATTACAAGAAGCCTTAACCATCTTTTATTGATCAAATCCCTTTCCCCATTTACCAAAAGGGAACGTTGCCCTTTTTCGATGGAACTGGTTCTCCCCAACAACATGTGGCTCACTTTATGTCAACATGCCATAAATCGGCTTCAGATTCTAGACTGCTTCTTCGACAATTTGTAGAAACCTTATTGCGCCAACCTTTAAGTGGTACGCACGCTTGCCCCCAAATTCAGTCAATTCTTGGGAAGAGTTGGAGCATTTGTCTTACAAATGCTTCTATGAGGTAGAACGAGATGTTCAAGATAAAGAACGTCTCACAATGACCCACATAATGAATGAGTTAGCGAATGAGTATATCCATAGATGGAGGGATCTTGCAATGTACCAAACTAATCCCATGCCTAAGATTGACACAGTACAAACATGCATAAGGAATATGAAGAAAGAAATTTCCTTACATGTTGAGGCTTCTAATCCTACCACCTTTTTAGACATGATCACAAAGGCAGCAAAAATCGAAAGCTTGCTAAAACATCGTAGTGGGAATCAAGAATCAGACCTCGAGGGGAGGTCAAAATCGCAATCTCATCAGTAATAGGCCAAAGCTTCATATTGGCCAACAAAGAAACACGGTCAGTGCAGCAGTCACGAGCACACCTCTCCGCCCTAAACTCTCATCTAATGTTTCTCCTCTCCAAATATTGGATACCTCATGGGGTATACCATCCATGAATCAAGGGGAACCTTAGCAGCAATAGCCCTCGTCCACAGAATTATAACAGGGTACCTCCGCCGCAAAACTTGTATTGGATTGAATTGTTCGAGCGAAGGCAGACCCAACAATACAGTTTTAATAAAGCATGGGTACCAACTCTTTTGAAGATGTTAATAGAACAGGGTATTGTGACTGTTCCAAGCATCAAAAGGCCAGAACAAGTAGGAATGGTTAACCATGGAAATTACTATGCCTTTCACCGAATGTTAAGCCACTCTGTACAGGACTGTGTTCAGGTTAAAGAACACATCGATGTCGTGATCCAAAAGGAACAAATCAATTTGGATAGTCTCAAGAAAGCTTTTGAGACTAGCAAGGCTTTGCATGTAGTCACAATTCAAGAGGAGAGGGTACAAATCTTACAATCGGAAGAAGCATCATCTAATGTCCTTCCTAATCTCTTTCCAATGCTGGCCATCCAAGGGTTGATTGTGCCGCTCACTCTAAGTCAACCCAAGAACCTGGTTAGAAGCACTGAAAATATTTGGTGTCATATTCACCAAGTATGGGGACATGAGATATCTCAGTGTCAGAGTTTCAAGACATTCATACAAGAGTCCATAGCTGAAGGATGAGTTATTGTGAATGTACCTGTCAAAACTTGTGAGCCACCTAAGCCAACAACTCCTCAGAAGGCTATCAAACCACCCCTTGCTTATCACATCATGAAAGAGGAAGAGAAAGGCCAGTAGAGTAATTCTTAAAAGGGAAAAGAAGTTATAGAGGCTTCACACATGGTCACAGTGCAAGAAGAACAATCCTGTTTTGTTCCTATATATGAGCTGTCTCCCAAGATATTCCCTGTTCTCTTCAACATGTTGGTGCAACAAGAAATGATTGTACCTTGTGTGCCCACTGATACAAAGCATTCAGAAGAAGGAAATCAAACCTTGTGGTGTCAATATCACAAGCTAAAGGGACATGAGTTATGTCGTTGATGGGGATTTCAGGTTATTTTGAAAAGATTTGTATGAAGTGCAGAGGTGGTTATAGAAACCCATCACCTTCACCTCCAAAGGAGATTCAAGTAGTTGAAATTCCATGATATGGGAAGCTCAAACAGATTCAGGGTCCCATTCTGAAAACCCTTGTTCTCCAAGCTCTTGTTGAAACTCACGGAAGGAACATCATGGTCATGGTAAGATGAAAAGCCTTAAGAGAGAGGCTATTTATAAAGAAAAGGTGGTATCCATGCCACAAATTCGAAAGGCCGAACCTGCCAAGGAAAAGAAGAAGAATAAAAGGCCTTTGAAAGCTCAATATCGTAAAGTGAAACTTCCTCAAGTTCCAAGAGAAGCGGTATTGCTTCCCCCGATTCCCTCTCTTCCTACTCTGTATGGCTTTGTCCCAAGGCAAGTTCTTTTTGCCAACGGCAGTCAATATGTTACCACAAGAGCAATTCAGAATTTGTCCAATACAGGTGAGGACACTAAAAGCACCCTACAACAGTCTGATAAAGGTGAATACTCTAAAATCACCCCTCAACAGTCCATGAAGGGTAAAGACCTTAAAAATCCCCTGCAATTGTCCAACAAGGGTTATGATGTTAAAAGGTCATCGATTACGTCCAATGAGAGTGAAGACGTTAAAAGCCCCTTTGAGTCCAATTCAAGCGATGACCCCAAAAGCAACCTGATTTGGTCCAATTTAAGTGATTACCCTAAAAGCTCTATCCCTTCTTCTCTCCTTGATTCTTCAAACCCTTCTTCCGTCTCAAAGTCTCTCTCTGAAGTCAACATCGAGTGCCCAGATTTCAAGGCTCTTAATGAAGAGCTCAAATCTTGCAATACTAGTAGTTAGCATAGTAAGTAGATATCAAAGATGGACACTCAAAAGGGCTGAATTCTTGAGTATTGTGCATGCTATAGCCTTTGCTACCAAAAAGGGTATGCCTTGTCCCACTCCAGAGGAGACATTCAATTGGCTTCTAAAATCGAAGCTTGAGAAGAAGTCCCAGTGGCCTGCAAGGCCTGACTTGGGGGAATTGTCGAGGAACTGAAAGGGAACGAGTTCTTTAAATTATGAGGAGTGCCACCTGTTGGTGTTTAATGAAGGAAGCACAATAACTCTAGTTGACCAGATCAGGTTGAGAACAAAAAGAAGATTAAAACTAATCCAGAAATCTGCTCCATCTAAGCCCCTGGATACCCTGGACCTTAACTAGTCACTAGAAAGCACCTCCACTCTTAAAATACCCTGGACCTTCACTAGCCCCTTACTCAAACCCTCCACCTTCTTACACTAAAATTCTTTTACCATCACAACCTTTACCTTGTCTTAGCTTACCTACACCCATTAGGGCTACACAATCTACTCAGCCTTCTCTTCCTAACCCTACTACAATTTCTAAAATTCTTATTTAGTCCCTGTCATGGCCATGCAACTCTTGCGATCTTACTTGGCTCATTCGGGGTCTTTCTAGCCTCTATTTAGCCAAAAGAATATTGCTTTCTTGATCAGCTCAAGGAGACGGTCATTTTAGTATGAATCTCGAGCTGTGGATCAGAGTTTTGGGCAGCAATCACATGAGAAAAACATGAGAAATGTACAATTTTTTTTTCAATATTACACCCCTTTCATACTATTTTTCTTTGATTTCTTTGCTACATATTGATGAGCATGTCGTCATGAATATTTGGCAATGAACGTGGCTTGATTTGGTGCCCAAATGACCATTTTCCAAAATAGGTATTTTGGCCGAAATTTTCATTCTGGTGGCTGAAAAGTGCAGAAAATTTATCCCTAACATGCAGTGAATCTAACCATCCATCACGCAGGAGGTTCAGTTTAGGTGAAGCCTTTGACGCTGTGGTTGCAACGGGTCTGGTTTTAGGCCGATCTGACATGCGAGCGTGATGATGTTGCTACTCGATCAAGGAGCGTGCTTGCTGGAAATTCTGAAACTTCACTTCGATTGGTGATCTCTCTCTAGGTTTTATCTCGGCTCGGGCCACGCTGTTAGGCATGCCATATATCAAATCGATTTGGCAGACGAGGCGAACATGCTCTCAAAATTTGGGCTCATTCTGACCCATGACGAGGAAGATACAAACATCCAAAATTCAGATCGAAGTTGAAAAATTCAGTTACCATTAATGGAAACTAGTTCACTAAGGGTGCACCAGAATAGTGTGTGACCTACCCGTTTCGGGTAATTTTGCTATAACTTGGTCCAGGAATGTCTGATCAAGCCGAAACTTAGTACTTGGGGGTTGTCGAACGTTCCGGATCCAATGGAAGTAGTGCCATGATTGTTTGATGCTCCGGCAATAGGGTTGTAGTTATATGATCCATTTTCAGCGCTCTAGGGGCCGAATTTCGGAAACTGTGTTTGCATCTGTACTACCTTAAACTCGTCGGATCGTGACGAAACTTGACAGGTATTCTTAGGAGATCCTTAACCACATTTTTTTAGCATTCTTGGGCCATTCTGAGACTACCAGAAATTTCACTTTAGATCAAGACTTATTCACCTACGACTTTTGTAGTCCACAGGCGTTTTGGTACCTGCGGACCTATGTCACAAATTTCTCTTTCTATATTCGAATCGGGGATACAAATGTTGAAAAGTACCGTCAATCACCCCCAACTAAAACCGACGCTTCCTTGGCAGCTGTAGCTAAACCTTCCTCTTAAAAAGCTGTTCCATTATCACATGCCCCTTTAAAACCAGTGGTAAAGGAGCCACCCTTCCTGAGGATGACAAAGTTAAATATGATGTGATTGGGCACTTGAGGAGACTTTCAGTTCTCCGTAGTATCTATGACGCTCTCATCTTATCTAAGGAATTTTGTATGGCTTTAGTGCAAGCTCTCTTCTCCCTTGAAGTATATGAGATTGAAGTTGAAAGAGTTGAGCTATCACATTCTCAAATGATGACCTTCAGTTGGGAGAGAAGTTCCACAATCGACGTCTCTTTGTGACTGACGAACTGCATGCCTGTCAGATGAACCAGATCATGCTGGATGGGTGATCAGCAGTGAAACTTATGCCTAGAACGATTCTTACCCGAATTAGCATAAGTGTTAAGCAACTTGAGCCTACAAGTTTAACAATTCAAGGATTCAATCAGCTGGGAGAAAATCGGCTAGTGTCATCCATCTCGAGCTCAAGGTTGGGGATCTGAATACTTCCATGTTATTGATATGGATACCTCCTACAATATCCTACTGGGTCGTCCTTGGCTACACGATCATGGGGTGGTTCCGTTTACACTCCAGTGCTTTAAATACAACCAAGACGAGAGGCAACATACGGTCTATGCTAATAAGAAACCATTTCCCATTGTTGAGTCACATTATGCTGATGCAAAATACTATTTTGTGGACTCAATGTGCTCCCAAGAGCTAATGTTTCCCAAGAAAGCCAGTACAAATCCAAAATTGGGAGAGACTGCTCGAACCTCTCATGAAGATGTGGAAGACATGACAGGGTCACTTAATCACATTTTTCAAGAAGAAAAGAGATATGGAAAAGTGACCCCTTTGACACCCATTGATGGGAATCTACCCACACCCCCAAAGGAAGTGTCATATCAAGAACATGAAGGAGAAGCTTCATCCTCTATTCCCTCCTTACAAGAATCTCTTCCAGTAGAGCCTGAGATCGAGCAAGATAAAAAGGAAGTCACAGGTTCAGGCCCATTAACACCCATAGTCACTTATGCTCAAGGTGGCATGAAGGTGTTACATATCGCGATTTCCTTCCTCGAGGCTGAGGTAGCACGCCTGACTGAAAAAGAAACAAAGTTGACCAAAATGTTTTGTGCATTCCAGTCTCTTTAAGCGAAGATAATGATACTTCCTTTACTCCCCAGGTCAACTTTCCCCCAAACGAGCTCAAGGTATTGCAAATACCCAAGGTCCTGCGGATTGAAGAGGACACTGTTTGTTCACCTCACCCCCTCCCTCTCTACCAGCATGATTCCCCTATGGTCTTGCAAACCCCAAGGTATTGCATATCTCAGTCATCGAAAGGGAGGAAGATATTGCTCACCTCCCTTCTCCACCTCTCTATTAGTAAGATTCCCCAAAGTATGGTAAAACTGTACCCCTGGTTTAAGCCATGTTGGTATCTGAATCAGTGAGGGAAATAGTGGCCGGGTCTGATTTTTCCTCATGCGTACGATGAGAGAAAAATCCTCTCTAAAACAATCCCCACACTGCAAGATTGTGAGTATACGCCCACGTGCTCTCCTATTCGTTGATAGGAACCAACAAAGAGAAAGATTTTACTACGGGGGTGTGTTTTAGGTGCTTACCTCGTCATTGGGGTTCGGGGACGCACCTGGGCAATTTTTCCTCTTAGAACAATTACAAAGCCCTTGGCTTCATTCTCTTGCACTTTAAACTGCAATGTGAATTCGATTGTACTCCTCTATAGTGGCTCACTTGAATGAGGGCTGGATGACAAAAAGAAGGGATAAGGGAGAAAGACGATGAGAATCCCCCAATCCGCACAAAAGCTATGCGCTCGAGAGATCAGGGCAACTGTAGGGTTAAACTCTCTTGACTACCGGCTTAGGAACACTCCTCCCGAGTGAATGATGGATAGAGCATATGCGTCTCTCACAACTCAGGTCGACTACATGGAGAGGAAGTTAGATTGATGGTGTTAGTGCCAGAAGTCTTAGACTGACTCTGAAAGGTATTGAGTTGAGCGTATGTCAGATAACGAGATGTTATGCGGAGCCGCATGTTTACTACGTTTCCGCTAGAGATGTAAGGAGAAAGAGATGGGACCGCGCATTTGCCGTTGGCTTGGGTTACTGCATGGAGCAAGCAACGAGTGAAGATAGAGTAGAAAGAAAGAAGAGAGATAGAGAGAGAGAAAGGAGCCACGCGATTAGGGTAGGCCAAAGGTAGTTTCTCTCTTTGAAATTTTCCTCTCTCCTTGACATTGGATCCAAGGGTTAGAAGCAAAAGACAAGTGGAAACAAGTTTAATGCCTCTATTTCGTTAATGAATGATCCGACACTTTTACAGTTGACCTAAGCTTGTATATAGGAATCACCTGTTATACGTCATTTTTGACGTACTTTAGTCCCCCAGCGATTAAAAGAAAGAGCTGGTCACCACCTAGTCATGGTGTCATGCAAAACACGGCCGCACAAGGATAGTAACCGAGAACAAGCCTCGAATCAGAATGACTAAGGGAAAGCACCTGCATGCCAAAAGGATGAGGGTTTGTGCCATCGCCGTATACACACGAACTTGGCAACGTGCCAAATAGACACTGCCGTCACCATCCAAAAGAAGCGAGCTTGAGCTCAAACGGGTCAACCCAGCAACACTAAACCCGAACCATCGCGAACTAGGGAAAATTCACGCTTTCGCCATATGGCATTACCAGATCAGTCAACGACCATGGAGATTTCCAGCCACTCTTCGACACGCTCGAGGCTCCTTGACTGCAGCAGGGGGATGACCAAAGTTTCAGATGCCGGTAGAGCCGCAATGCTGTCATCACCCTAATCTCCCCGAAGGAAGAAATATGGCCTAAATTCCTGGACGTCGAAATCTGCAAAAGGATGCCTTGGCCCTCACAGATAACCCAACTGCGCGGAAACTGAGATCAAAAGAACAACTCTAGGAAGAAGCCCAAGTCAACATGACAAATGGTGTTCAAACAAACAGAAAAAGGCACCAAACCTAAGGTAAAAGAAGAAAACAAAACCCCTTATCGATGGAATCCCTTTTCTGGTGATTTCTTGAAAGCTCGAAGAACATCACAAAGAAAAGACCAAAAAGAAAACCAAACCTGTTGGAAAAATAACTGAAAGGACCTTCCCCAAGCTCCCAATCAACACAAGAAAACACAGAGACACTGCAGATAAGAAAACAAACAATTGAAGAGTTCATAAAACCAACCAGACTCCTTCCCTCACAAAAGAGACTGCCTCAACACATTCAAAAGATATCACAAGAAAACAAACTTCAAGAATATAATAATAGATCAATCGAACTCTAGCTGCAAGTACCCCGAAAGAGCTCTCAAAGTTTAATAATGGAGACGGGCTCCTCAAGAAGGACAAACCTATCATTCACACAAAAGAATTTAAGGGCATTTTCGTCATTGTACCTAATTTCAGGATTTTATTTTAATTTCTTTTAATTGGGTTTATGCTTAATTTTTGAGTATCCACCCTTGTTTGGTGAGAAATCTATATAAAGGAGCCTAGGTCAAATGTAAAAAGGGGATTACAATTCGATAAAAGAGAGGAATTACCCTTGCTTTCACTTATCTCTTTTTCTAAACCTAACATCCTATGGAGCAACCTCTTTCTCATTAAGCAACGCCTTAGAAAAACCAAAGAAGCTCCGTGTTCCTTCTTGCGACAAAGTGAAGGTGAAAAAGGGGCGCCATCAAAAGAAGTTTGGAACAGGACACCCCGCTCGTTATAACAGGTGGCTTATCTAAGCACCAGACAACAGACACAACCAAAGTCCTCATTTGGTCAATCTTCACCAGAAAAGGGATGGCCAAGTCAAGACCATCACAACCCATCTCCGGATGAGAGAGACTAGAGCTAAGTCTGATGACGCTTAACATTGGGCACACCGTTATAAGCATCCTTCTCTAGCTCCCAAGAGCACAAACAAAGCTAGAGGGCTCAAACCCGCCATCAAGAGATTGGTTTACCCACCGGGATTCTTAAAAATCAGCCCAACTCCAACGAGAAAAAGAAAACTATCTGTGCTGCCTCCCAGTCTGAGCGCCCACGCCCTCCCTCCCCCCTTTTATAAAGTGACTAACAGCTCCTCATTAAAGCCTCATGTTTTCGAGGAAATGCCTTGTACAGCTACACAGACACATGTCATCAAATGGCGCTTTGATCCCTTAATGGTCAACGTCTTTACCACCATACCTTCCAGGCGCCATTATCACAAGAACACGAGGTGGATCTCATGTCGCTTCGCTTGCCAAACATCACCTCATCAAGGGAAGGGCTCCCTCGTCTTTTCAGATCCCATCATCTCCTTCGACCACATGTCGCCCACGAGCAATACGTTTTTCCAACCAGCAACCAGACCCAAGCCTTCTGTCCTCACTCTCCTTCCATGGCCCCTACTACCATGGTGAGTTCAAAAAAAAGATGACAGACGGGCATGGAGAAAACCCAAAAGGGGGTCATGAGTAAAAGTGAAAAGATTACAAAGGTTGATGTGATCTCGAAGTCACGGGTAAAAATGCCTCAACAAAAGAAGTTGGTTAAAACCACCCTTGTGGCACCACTCTTACTCCAAATGAAAACCTGAAAAGGGTGCTTGGAGCAAACAAGCAAGTCAAAAGCAGCACGTCCCCAAGAAACGACTTTTTCCATTCACTTGTAAAACCAAAAACCTCTGGCGATAGCGCCACCTTAAAAAAATCTCCGGCCTTAGTGCCACTCCAAAATAAACCTTTGCTCTTAGCGCCACCCTAAAACTTTTCGGGCCTTAGCACCACCCAAAAAAAAGAATCTCTTGCCCAGCACCACTCCAAAAATTCTCGGCTCAATGCTAGTCAAAAAAATTCCGGCCCTTCGCCACTCCAAAATTCTCTGGCCTTAACACCATTCCAAAAGAAACCTTCAGTCTTAGTGCCACCCAAAACATTTATGGCCTTAGTGCCACCCAAGAAAAAAAATCTCCGGCCCAACGCCATGACAGAATTCTCCGGCCTTAGCGCCACCCCAAAAATCTCTGGCCCTAGCACCAGCTCTCAGAGCACTGGAATATGCTCTGACCGAAGCGATGACAAACCCTCCAACACTGAAGGCCTCTCCACCTAGATCTTCAGCTCCCAACAACCAGACTGAGATCAACGCTTGCCAAGGGCAATCACAAGATGAACCCACAACCACCATGCTATGCCTTTAACATTACGTCACCGGTAACATCATCTGTATTCCTTCCCCCTTCGACATCACCATGCAGCACCACCCCATCATCACCATGAAGCCGCTAAAAAAAAGGGGAAGAAATAGAAAGGAAAATCACGCCGACATGTCAAAGATGCCCTCAAAGGACACATGATTACCAAGCCAGAGCAACACCTCCCGTCAAACACTCGGGGTGAAGTCTCACCAAAGAGACTGCCTCAGAAACCCTCCATATCGATTGGACCAGACTTTTTGGAATAGGCCACACAAAAGCCCCTGACTGGACCCGGTAGGATCAGAACCAAAAGAGGTACCCTAGCCTTCCAAACAACCTCCAAGTCCGACAAGGTAGCCCATGCGCTCGCCGATGGCTCCTTGGCAATCTATCCAAGGCACATGTCTCTTCTACAGGACAGGACCTAAGGACCTCCAAAAACGTCTTAGTAAGGATTCCAACGATGAACCTTGACGACAAAAATTCCTTCTTTTCCCGAATGTTGCACTTCTTGCTCCTCTTAAAGTGCAGAACCTGTCGGGGCAAGTTTTTATATGTCATTTTTGATGTACTTTAGTCCCCAAGTGAATAAAAGAAAGAGTCGGTTGCCGCTCAGTCACGTCGGCAGGCAAGACACGGCTGTGCTAGGACAGTAACTGAGAACAAGCCTCGAACTAGAATGACCAAGGGAAAGAACCTACACGCCCAAATAATGAGATTTTGTGCCATCGCCATTTACACAAGAGCTTGACAATGTGCCAAACGGCCATTGATGTCACCTTCCAAATGAAGCGAGCCTGGGCTCAATCGGGTCAGCCTAGCAACACTAAACTCAAACTATTGGGAACTAGGGCAGAGGCACGCTTTCACCGTACGGCCTCACCGGACCAGTCGATGGCCATGGAGAATTTCGGCCACTCTTCGACAAGCTCACGACTCCTTGACTATAGCAAGGGGATGGCTAAAGCTTCAGACGCCGGTAGAGCCTTGACGACGCCATTACCCTAACATGAGAATGATAAGCTAGGTTTCTCCTACGATGGAAGAAAGATGGCCTGAATTCATGGATGTCGAAATCTGTAAAAGGACACCTTGGCTCTCACAGAGAACCCAACCACGTGGAAACTGAGACGAAAAGAACTACTCCAGGAAGAATCCCAAGTCAACAAGAAAAATGGTGTTCAAAAAAATAGAAAAAGGCACAAAACCCAAGGTCACAGAAGTAAACAAAATCCCTAGTTGCCGGAATCCCTTTTCTGATGATTTCTTGAAAGCCCGAAGAACTTCACAAAGCAAAGACCAAAAAGCAAACCAAACCAAACCTATTGCAAAAACAATTGACAGGACTTTCCCCAAGCTTGCAATCAACACAAGAAAGCACTGAGACACCACAGATCAGAAAACAAACTATCGAAGAGTTCAGAAAACCAACCAGACTCCTTCCCTAAAAAACGAGACTGTTGCAGCATAATAAAAAGAGATCAAAGTGATCACAAGAAAATGAACTACAAAAATGTAACAGCAGATTGATCGAACTCATGTTGCAAGTATCGAGAAATAGCTCTAGAAGTTTAACAATGGCGGTGGGCCCCTGAAGAAGGACAAGTCTGTCATTTTCACAAAAGAATTTATGGGCATTTTGGTCGTTGTACCCAGTTTTCAGATTTTATTTTAATTTCTTTTAATTGTGTTTAGGTTTAGTTTTTGAATATCCACCCCTGTTAGGTGAGAATTCTATATAAACGAGCCTAGGTCAATTGTAAAAGGGGATTAGAATTCCATAAAGAGAGGCATTACGCTTGCTTTAACTTGTCTCTTCTTCTAACCCTAGCATCCCATGGAGAGGAGTGAGAAATCTTTTCCAAGAGAGAGAATTACCCCTGAACGTGCCGGTACGCACCCCTCTTCTCTTGAAGACACCTAACATTCTAAAAAAAACTTTCTCTCTCTTCTTTCAAAATGCGTAATCCTACGCCTGCGTAGAACCGTGCGGACGCGAATAATCCAAAGAGCTTTAATCTGTGCACATTGCCGCCATCTCCCCATTCTCGAGTAGTTTAACCGAATCAAGGGGTTCTCTCCACTCGCTGGTTTGACTCTTCGAAGAAACATCGTTGGAAGAGAGTCAAACCAGAAGATAAGACTTGAAACACCCATTGAAATCCAATCATAAGAGGGGAGAAAAGAGTCGACAGTGTCTGAAAAGAGTCCATGACCAAACCGCGCTGGTGAACAGCCCAAGGGCTTTCGTAATTGATCTAAGAGGGCAAGCCACTTGGACGTGTCCCACAAACCTGCTGCGACAAGGTAAGTAAATCAACCTTCCCTCATCGTAAAATCTCTCCCTTTGTTGGTAGCCTATCCGTGTATAAGAAGCACGTGCACTCGTGTCATCGACCGCGTCATGCAAGCGAGATCTCTGTGGTCGTTTGAGAGAGGATTTTCTCCCCGCACCCCGCGCAAGGACCCAAGAGAAAATCAAGCCCCAAATAACTAGTGACTCCACTGGGGACACACGAACCTGTAGTTGGCTCGAATTGTTTTCAGTCGAAAACCCTCCTCTCCCCTCTTTTTAAAATTTTAATGGATTTCCACTCTTCTTCTCTTCTCCAAATCAGGGACCTTCTCATCCCCCTATCAATGACTCATTCTTCCAAGAGCTGGCTAGCCGACCATCTATCGTAGTCCAACCTTAGGAAAACTCAGAGTGCGGACACACACACCCTTACACCTTCCTCTGCCCATATCCGGAGAAAACCCGCTAAGGCTAACTACGTAGGCTGCGTCGCAACCACTTCCCTGCATCCTCACAACTGGCACCTTGTCAGTAGTAAACCTAGGCACTGATTCCCCACCACTCTTCCCTATCGTTTAGTTAACCCCAACAGGGTTGCCACCGCCACGGGTGCTCGTAAAGTGAGTCTGCCCACGCCACACAAAGTCGCTACCAGCGCATGTGCATCCTCCTTCACGGACAGTTACGTCACAGCCGATGGCCTGACCATCGTTGTGAAAAATCAAGATAGATGGCATCCCATCTCAATCCCTTCACCCATTGTGGGTCACCTCAGACCCAGACTCACCACACGCGGTGTGCCGATCGCCTACACGCCACATAATGAACTCAACACTTGGGGCGACCCAAAGGGTAGACCTGGGTGAGCACACGACCTTCAGACCAATCGACGATCTTGAAAACGGCTACACATCCATGTCAAAGGCCATAAAACCCACCAAACCAACCGGGCAGGCGTTCCAAGTGCCCAATCCTGCACAACACGAAGGGATAAGTCTATTACCATCTCAAACACTCCAATAGATCATACACACACGTGAAGGAATAGAAGCCCCATCGACGGGAGGGAGGACACAAGGAAGGTCTGAACTGCCGGCCAATTACCATCCACCGTTTAGCTCTCAAAGAAGTTCCCTACGAATATGATCCTTTCAACTCCATCGGCACGATACGTGCAAGATCCCCCTCAGGGCAGGTCTCGGGGCAGGCCACGCATGAAGATGACGATCAGCCCCTCAGTGGAGAAGACCCGAGCTTCCAAAAACGATTGCAGGGTCTTTCCCCTCAAAAACCAACCCACTCCCTCAATACAAGCAAGTGAGTCAAGCACAGATGACCTCACGAGGAAGACAAGCAGAACCTTTGACCACCGAAGGTCTGCTAAAGGAAAACCAGTTCTATCTATTATAAGACGTGGGAGAATTCATGATTGATGACTTGTTTGAATGTTGCATTATCGAGGTACGTGAAGTTGAGCTCAAACCACCTGATTCTTGAAGCTTAGGTGAACTTGAGCAACTTGAGAAAATATGGCCCCAACGCCGTCACGCACCCAACCGAGTTAAGCAGTAGCCCCAAGACCTTCAAACCCCACACTCGACAAGGCCTCGTCCCCCAGGCCATCCAGAGCCCATACTCACGCAGGCTGCAAGGAAATCTCAGGCTCAAACAGGGCAGGCTCAGCCACTTTTGACCGGTGTCCCAAACTGAGGCACCAAGATGCTCTGGATCAACTTCCCAGCTGAGCCGCCGAGTTTTGGTGAGCAAGTCGAAGTAATGATGAAGAAGATTGTACCGCGACGCTTCCTCATCAAGAAGTGAATTCTCCCAACGGCCCTAAGATAATGAAAGAGAGAGGTCACAACCACCTCCTGTGGGCCAAGCTTCAACACACTATGTAAGGACCTAGACTTTAGCACGCAGCGATAGAGCGTGCGGTGAGAGAGCATGATAAGAGAATGCGTGGCGGGAGCACGCGAGGCGAGAGAGCGCACAATGAGAGAGCACACGATGATAGAGTGCTCGACGATAGAGCGCACGACGATAGAGCGTGCAGCGAGAGAGTGCGCGGCGAGTGAGCGTGCGGCAATAGAGGGAGCGGTGTTAGGGTGCGTGGCGACAGCTCTGGCTCTGGCTCTGGCGTACATGAAGGATGTCCGCCATCTATTGTGTTCTAGATGCCACTTGCCCAGCCCTGGCACCACTTGGACAGCCACCCAACCTCTTGAGTATTTAAGCCTCTCCCTCACCCACTCCACTAATTCTTCCTTCATCTCTCTCTCTCTCTCTCTCTCTAAGGTAAAGGTTTGGGGAAGACTTGGTGAACAGCCATTGTGGGAGTGAGTGTGAGCAGTGAAAGAAGAGTTTTTTAAGAAGGCACCACTACTGTTTATGTAAGTGGATCAATCACCATTGCATTGTATTCCTAAGGATGCATATAGTATATGTTTATGAGATGAGTAATGAAATTTCATGTAGTGTGGCATTCTCTTATCCCTTATTCACTGAAATTTGGGATTTTTGTTTTATGATGAATGTGGATGTTAAAAATGAATGTATAGCTCATAAATTTTGTAGGAAATGCATGTTTGTGTATGTACACTATGTGAGACCATTTACTAGGATGTTTCCTCTAAAAACTGAAGGGTATGGATCAGGTTTGTGAATCATGTTATACTACTATGCAAATTCCAAGAGCATGTATGTTCTTGAAAGAGGCTTTTGAATAATCAAATGAGGTTCGATTGACCTCAAACTGCCATTAGAAATATATGTTAGTCTAGTAAAATGTTCGTGTTTATCCTTTTATGAAATTCTTTATAAAATTGAAGTTATATTCCTAGATGTATGAGCATGTCACTATTGACTATTTTCCTAGATTTTTCATTGTCATTGTTGTTGCCACTGGTTTTAACTAATCAAAGGAAGTCCATTTCCAGTCAAACCAACACCAATTGAAAGGTCTTTGAGGTGCTAAAAGTTTCGTCTAGAAAATATTTTAAATTTCTCTTAGATTGGAATTTATGTATATTTTTATGAAGAAATGTCACTATCGACGGTTTTGATAAAGACCAGAACTATCACTTTGTTTGACACAGACTTTTGAACAACCAAATGGAGTCCAAATGTTTTCAAATTGGCCTTGTAAGAAAGAGATATGTTTTCTCTTGAACTTTGATTTCTGAAATTGTCTCAAATTCTTCACGGTTTAAGAATTATAGTGATGCAAAGCAGGGTATCTCGTTGTCCCATGCAGACAACAGGGTACTGTGATTAAATCCTCATCCTTTGGAACTCTTAAGAGGGCCAATGAGATCCAATTGTCTTTGAACCACCCTTGTACGAAGGATAGGCATGTCTAGTACAAAATTTGTTTTAGAACCATAGTTAAACTCTTAATGGACTAGAAGTTACGACCCAAACTGTGAGCGCACATCATTTCCTTCAATTGTAGGAAATTGAACTGTAAAGGTTAAATTGGAATATTGTTAATATTGCTACTGTCATGTTGAGATACTGATACTGTCATAATGAGACATTGATACTATAATTCCGACCTCGACGCAATGGGGTACCCACTTGTAGTAGACACTGTTATATTGCTGTGATATGTGAATGGGCACCTAATGTGTGAATGATGGTGCCGTTAATATGCGGTGTATGTGGCATGTGAATGGGCACCTACTATGTGAATGATGATGTCGTTAATATGCGGTATATGTGTTATGTGAATGGGCACCTACTATGTGAATGATGGTGGCATTAATATGCTGCTTATGTAATATGTGAATGGGCACCTACTGTGTGAATGATGGTGCCGTTAATATGTGGTGTATGTGGTATGTGAATTGGCTCTTACTGTGTGAATGATGGTGCCGACAGCTGCAAACGTTCCCTAACTCCCCATGATAAGACGGGAGTCAGGATGTGAATGTGAACATTTGGGTGGGTCGCGCCCCCCAGATCTTTATGGGCACTATGCATTGGGTCACCCAATGATAATGTAACACTCTCGCTAGACGTGTCTTGCAAGGCCACTACCTATCGAAAGCCCCAAAGCATGCTGGTGGTGTGTGTGTGCATGAGGGCATTACGAAGTGGGACACCCACTTGTCATGGTCCTCCCTCTTGAATGAGGGTAGAGGTTCCAAGCTACATGGTTGGTTTAGCATGAGTAATGGAACTTCTATTTCAAGAATAAGCCTTTCTAGCTTCTTCCACTATGATTTGTTATCCTTACTGTTCTTCTTGAAGGGAAGTGACTTCTCATTTTTGGATTGTGTATTAAACTTATTTTCTTATTATACTATTAGAATACTAAAAACCTTTCTAGAGGACTTTCTCTTGATGTTTTGTGAACTAGTGTGCATTGCTTACTGTTATCACTGATTAAATAGTTTGGATGCAATGGTGTAGATCTACTTACTGGGCTTTCAGCTCACTCCTTATTTACATGATTGTATAGTAAAGGGTGTTAGTATTCATGCTGAAGGAAAGTAAGCCATGTTTGGGTAGCTGAAGCTTGAAGTCTGAGGAGGTGAAGAGCCGTCTTTTGAAGACTTTCATAGTGTGTTTTGGGTGGACTTACCATTGAGATGTAGACTTTATTTTATGTATTTTGGGCCAGTAGTGCCTTGCAGAAAATTGTAAGAACCTTAGGATATCAATATGAATGGTTTGGCCGTACTTTTGGATGTTCTACTTGTCTTTATGTGTAGATTTTATTTTTACTTTCTTGGTTTGCCCTTAATTCCGCATTTTCATGTGATTGAGCCACTCCCACCTGAGTGACATTTGCCACCTCACGTCGCGATCTCGCTCCCTGCCCGCATCGGCTCGTACGGTTTGGGGTCCAGGGGTGGGGTCTTGATAAGTTATGGTTTCAAAGCAGCCATGATAGGATTCTTTGCCTAGGTAGTCTTTGGAGTGTTCGTAGGATAGATCTTTGATAGGCTAGTAACTGAATGTTTGTGTTTTAGTTGAAGATGCCAAAGACTCGTGCTAACAACGTGAGCTCAAGCAATGAGAATACCGAGGGCTTCAATGAATTCTTCAGAACTTTGGGGGCTATGACACAAATAATGAGAGATTCTATGCTGGCCCCGTCTACCCCGGCCCCTGACCAGAGTGATAGCAGTTTGATAGAAAGGTTCAGGAGATTGACACATCCAAACTTTGTGGGGAATGGGGGAGTAGAGAAGGCTAAGATATGGAGAAGATAGATAGAAAAGATCTTTGAAGTTTTAAATTTTATAGATGAGCAAAAGGATAGGATGGGTACGTTTATGCTCGAAGGAGAAGCTGAGCACTGGTGGACCTCAGTATAGTAGTCGCGGGAAAGGACAAGAATTGTAACTACTTGGGAGAATTTTCTGGAAGTATTTTATGAGAAGTATTTTCTCGACTCTGTAAGGGAAAGGAAAGAGGTAGAATTTATAGAGCTGCGACAGGGAAAGATATTTGTAGAGCAATATGGACCGAAATTTACTAAACTCTCCAAATATGTGCCACATATTATTAACTCTGAGGTGCGAAAGGCTAGCAAGTTTTAGAGGGGCCTTCGGCCCGATATAAGGGGAAGGGTTATTTCAGCAAACCTCAAGACCTACTCTCCACTGGTGGACTTGGCCCTAAAGATAGAAAGAGATTGTGAAGACTTTCAAGCTCGAAGACAAGGGAGATTGGGTGTCACACAACATGGAAGTTTTAAGAAGAAAGCACGATCGCCTCCCAAGAAAGAGTCGAAGGGGAGAAATAGTCAGGGCGGTGTCAAGATTCCACGTGCTATGATGTAAGGATTAGCCGATGCCCAGTCTGCCCTCACTGTGGTCTGGGCAACCATACAACAACGGATTGCGTCAGGAAGACTAGGGCTTACTTCCAGTGTGGCAAGCTAGGCCATCTTGTAAAAGATTGTCCCATCAAAGGATCAAAGGACCGACCAAGGGCTCAAGGGTGGGTGTTCACCTTGACAGACTAAGAGGTCAAGGAGTCAACCTCTGTTATTCGAGGTATGCTTTCTGTATGTGGATTTGAAGCAAGAGTTTTAATTGATCCCGGATCTTCCCATTCATTTGTTGCATTAAACTTTGCATATCACCTGAATGTTAAGCCTGCACCACTTGATTGGACTTTGGTAGTATGTACGCCGTTGGGTGCGTCGATTGAAACTGATATAGTATATAAGCAGTGTGGGGTTGATATCGAAGGACATTTGTTGCCTATAAAATTGATACTTCTAGATGTTCAGGACTTTGAAGTTATCTTGGGTATGGACTCGTTGTCCACCCACTATGCCACCGTGAATTGCTTTGATAAGACTGTAACCTTTAGACGCCCGGGCCAACCTAAACTACATTTTATGAGCATTAAGGATGTTTCTCCTTTATGCATCATTTTAGCCCTTCAGGCCTCTTGCCTGTTGGCCAAACGATGTGCGGGATACTTGGCTGATGTAGTAGAAAATCATAATGTCCAGTCCAAACTGGAAGAGATATCGGTGGTGAGAGAATATCCAGAGGTCTTCCCTGAAGAGTTAACTTCTTTGCCCCCAACTAGGGAGATTGAATTTGAAATAGAGGTGGCCCTTGATACTACTCTTATATCTAAAGCCCCATATTGGATGGCCCTAGTTGAGTTAAACGAATTGAAGGAGCAATTATAGGTATTGTTAGATAAGGGGTTCATCCGACCTAGTGTGTAACCATGGGGCGCACTGGTTCTTTTTGTTAGGAAGAAAGATGGTACCTTGAGGCTATGCATTGACTATAGAAAGTTGAACTAGGTCACAGTGAAGAATAAGTACCCATTGCCCAGAATTGATGATCTTTTTGACCAACTACAAGGGGTCCAAGTGTTTTCTAAGATTGACCTCCGATCATGTTTCCATTAGTTGTGGGTCAAGAAAGAAGATACCTTCAAAACCGCATTCAGGACTCATTACGACCACTACGAGTTCTTAGTCATGCCTTTTTGGGTTAATGAACTCCCCGACTATCTTTTTGGATTTGATGAACAGAGTTTTTAGACCCTATCTAGATGTCTTTGTAGTGGTCTTTATATATGATATTTTGGCATATTCCAGGAATCAAGAAGAACATGAACGACACTTAACCCTAAGAATAGAGAAGTTATATGTCAAGCTCAGTAAGAGTAAATTCTAGCTTCTAAGCATGGCTGTCCTTAGGCATGTTGTTTCCAAAGATGAGGACATGCTCAAGTGGGAAAGACCAACGAATGTATCTGAAGTCTGTAGTTTCCTTGGACTGATAGGGTATTATAGAAGTTTTGTGGAGGGGTTCTCGAAGATAGCATTTGCTCTGACCTGTCTGATCCAGAAAGAAGTTAAGTTTGAATGGTTTGATAACTGCAATAGAAGTTTTCAGGAACTGAAGAACAGACTGACTACAGCCCCGATACTGACCTTGCCCTAGGGGAACGAAGATTTTATAGTCTACACGGATGCCTAACACAAATGGCTTGAGTGTGTATTGATGTAGTGAGGAAAGGTTATAGCCTACGCCTCCAAGCAATTAAAGCCTTATGAACAAAACTATCCCTCTCTTGATTTGGAGTTGGTGGCTATGGTTTTCGCCCTAAAATTTGGAGGCATTATCTCTATGGGGCCCAATTTAAAGTATTTACCGACCATAAGAGCCTCAAGTACTTGTTTTCTCAAAAAGAATTCAACATCAGACAAAGGTGAATGGACTTGCTCATTGATTATGATTGCACCATCAACTACCACCTGAGTAAGACAAACATCGTGGCAGATGCCTTAAGTAGGATGCCCATGGTGTTAGTGGCTCACATGATGGTCCAAGAAATGAAACTATTAAAAGATGTAGTAGAATGACACCCAACTCTGTCCCTTGATGATGGGCGAGGAACAATTTCATGTACAAGAGTAGAGCGCCATCTCTTTCAGCAAATTCGAGTAAGGCAAAAGGAAGATCCACATCTCATGAAAATTTATATGGAAATAAAGTCGAAAGGAAAAGAGCAGTTTTCCTTGAGCAGTGATGAAGCACTAAGATTTAAAGAACGGATTTGCGTCCCCAACAATGAGAAGGTAAAAAGGTTTATTTTGGAAGAGGCACATCACCCCTGTTATACGGTACATCCAGGGAGCACGAAAATGTACCAAGATTTAAAAAGAGTATTTTGGTGGAATAATATGAAGAAAAATGTAGCACAATTCGTCTCTAAGTGTTTGACTTGTCTGGAAGGAAAGGCCGAACACCAGAAGCTTGCTGGAAAGTTACAGCCCTTACCTATGCCGGAGTGGAAATGGGAAAACATTATTATGGATTTCGTGTCTGGCTTGACTAAATCAAGTATGGGACATGATAGAATTTGGGTTGTTGTAGACCTACTCACTAAAGCTGCTCATCTCTTGTCGGCCCGTACTACCTACACCCTGGATAAGTTGGCCCAGCTTTACATCAAGGAGATAATAAGACTTCATGGGATTCCTGTTAGTACTGTGTCCGATAGGGACTCTAGATTTACTTAAAGGTTTTGGAACAATCTACAGTCGGCCATGAGGACCAAACTCGCTTTCAGTACAGCTTTTCACCCTCAAACTGATGAATAGTCGAAAAGAACCATTTAGACCTTAGAAGACATGCTAAGGGCCTGTGTTATAGATTTCAAGGGAAACTAGGATGATCATTTGCCTCTGATAGAGTTTGCTTATAACAACAGTTTCCAAGCCAGTATCCAAATGGCACCTTTTGAGGCACAATATGGGAGGAAGTGCAGATCACCCATATGTTGGGATGAAGTTGGTAAGAGAAGACTGTTAGGGCTAGAGATTGTTCTAATGACCTTAGAAAAGATCGCTGGTAAGAGAAGACTGTTAGGGGTAGAGATTGTTCTAATGACCTCAGAAAAGATCGCTCTAGTTTGAGAAAGACTTTAAACAGCTGAAATTCGGCAAAATAATTATGCTGACAATAGGAGAAGGGACCTTGAGTTTGAAGAGGGTGAATGAGTCTTTCTGAAAGTATCACCAATTAAGGGCATAATGAGATTTGGCAAAAAGCGAAAACTGAGTCCACGATTCATTGGACCCTTTGATATTTTGGAAAGGATTGGAGCTGTGGCATATCGATTGGCCCTACTGCCCGAGTTGGCCTAACATTCATGATGTATTTCATGTGTCTCCATTGAGAAAGTATCAGCCCAATCTATCCCACGTTTTGAAGTATGAGCCAATCTTGATTAGAGAAGATTTGACTTATGTGGAGCTGCCAATTGAGATTCTGGACAGAGTGGTCCAAATTTTGTGCAACAAAGAGATTCCCCTAGTTTGGGTTTTATGGTAGTATCACTCGAAGGAAGAATTAATGTGCGAGTTCGAAGATGAAACTCGGGATAAGAACCCCCATTTGTTTGGTTAACTGACAATTTTGAGGACAAAATCTATTAAGGGGGGGATGATGTACGGACTTAGACTTTAGCACGCGACAATAGAGCGTGCAGCAAGAGAGCGTGTGGCAAGAGAATGCGCACAACAATAGAGCACGCAGCGAGAGTGCGCATGACGATAGAGCGCGCGGCGAGAGAGCGCATGGCGATAGAGTGCGCGGCGAGAGAGCGCACGACGATAGAGCGGGCGGCTAGAGAGAGTGCGGCGAGAGAGTGCGCAGCGAGAGAGCACGCGGCGATAGAGCGCACGACATTAGGGAGCGCAGCGACTGCTCTGGCTCTGGTGTGCACGAAGGACGTCTGCCACCTATTGTGTTCTGGATGCCACTTGCCTGGCCCTGGTGCCATGTGGACAGCCACCGAACCTCTTGAGTATTTAATCCTCTCCCTCACCCACACCATTCATTCTTACACCATCTATCTCTCTCTCTCTCTCTAAGGTAAAGGTTTGGGGAAGACTTGGTGAGCAACCATTGTGGGAGTGAGTGTGAGCTGTGAAAGAAGAGTTTTTGAGAAGGCACCACTACTGTTTATGTAAGTCGATCCATCACCATTACATTGTGGTCCTAAGGATGCATATAATATATGTTTATGAGATGAGTAATAAAAGTGCATGTAGTGTGGCATTCTCTTATCTGTTGTTCACTGAAATTTGGGGCTTTTGTTTTATGATGAATGTGGATGTTAAAAATGAATGTATAGCTCATACATTTTGTAGGAAATGCATGTTTGTGTGTCTATACTGCGTGAGCATAGTTATTAGGATGTTTCCTCTAAAAACCGAAGGTTATGGATCATGTTTATGAAGCATGTTATACTACTGTGAAATTCCAAGAGCATGTATGTTCGTGAAAGAGGCTTTTGAGCAGTAAAATGAGGTCCGATTGATCTCAAATCACTGCCATT
Organism: Amborella trichopoda; assembly: GCF_054954075.1. Taxonomy (NCBI): domain Eukaryota; kingdom Viridiplantae; phylum Streptophyta; class Magnoliopsida; order Amborellales; family Amborellaceae; genus Amborella; species Amborella trichopoda. The sequence continues at coordinate 34,340,896 of NC_142340.1, forward strand.
ATAAATATATGTCAGTCTAGTAAAATCTTCGTGTTTACCCTTTTCTGAAATTCTTTACAAAAATGATGTTATATTTCAAGATGTATGAGCATGTCACTGTTGACTGTTTTCTTGGATTTTTCAATATCATTGCTGTTGCCACTGGTTTTAACTAAACAAACGAAGTCCATTTCCTATCAAACCATCACCATTGGAAATATTTTGAGTGGGCTAAAAGTTGCATCTCGAAAATATTTTGAAATTTCTCTTAGATTGGAAGTTATGTATCTTTTTATGAAGAAATGTCACTGTGGACAGTTTTGATAAAGATCAGAAGTATCACTTTGCTGGACATGGAATTTTGAATAACTAAATAGAGTCCAAATTATTTCAAATTGGCCTTGTTAGAAAGACATGTGGTTTGGCTTGAACTTTGATTTATGAAATTGTCTCAAATTCTTCACGATTTAAGAGTTATAATGATGCAAAGCAGGGTATCTTGATGTTCCATGTATAAAGCAGGGTACTGTGATTAAATCCTCATCCTCTTGAACTCTTAAGTGGGCCAATGAGGTCCAATTTTCTTGGAACTACCTTTGATCGAAGGACGGGCGTGTCTAGAAAAACATTTGTTTTGGAACCACATTTAAACTCTTAATGGACTAGAAGTTACGACCCAAATCGCACATCATTGCCTACAATTGTAGGAAATTGAACTGTAAAGCTTAAACTATAATACTGTTAGTGCGACTATGATACTGTATTTATGACACTATCAAGATGTGATATTGCTACTGTCATGTTGAGATACTGATACTATCATAATGAGACATTGATACTATATTTCTGACCACTACGCAATGGGGCACCCACTTGTAGCGGTCACTGTTATATTGTTGTGATATGTGAATGGGCACCTATTGTGTGGTGTCGTTATATGTGGTGTATGTGGTATATGAATGGGAACCTACTGTGTGAATGATGGTGTTGTTAATATGTGGTGTATGTGGTAAGTGAATGGGCAGCTACTGTGTGAATGATGGTGGCATTAATATGCTGCTTATGTAATATGTGAACGGGCACCTACTGTGTGAATGATGGTGCTGTTAATATGCAGTGTATGTGGTATGTGAATGGGCTCCTGCTGTGTGAATGATGGTGCTGGAAGCTACAAACTTCCCCTAACTCCCCGTGATAAGACGGGAGTCGGGATGTGAATGTGAACATTTGGGTGGGTCGCGGCTGCCAGATCTTTATGGGCACTACCCATTGGGTCACCCAATGGTAGTGTAACACTCTCGTTAGAAGGGCATAAGGAGAAGGTCATGTCTTGCCAGGCCACTGCCTATCAAAAGTCCCAAAGCGCGTTGGGAGTGTGTTTGTGCATGAGGGCATTACGAAATGGGACACCCACTTGTCATTTTCTTCCCTCCTGAATGGGGGTAGAGGTTCCAAGCTCCAGTGGGGGTTTAGCCTGAGTAATGGAACTTCTATTTCGGAAATAGGCCTCTCTAGGTTCTGCCACTGTGATTTGTTGTGCTTACTGTTCCGCTTAAAGGAAAGTGACTTCTAATTTATGCACCGTGTATTAAACGGATCTTCTTTTTATACTATTAGAATATTGAAAATCTTTTTGGAGGACTTTCTCTTGATGCTCTATGAATTAGTGTGCACTGCTTACTGCTATCAGGGTTTAAATAGTTGGGATGCAATGGTGTAGATCTGCTTACTGGGCTTTCAGCTCACTCCTTCTTATTTACATGATTGTGTAGTAAAGGTTGTTAGTATCCATGCTGGGGGCAAGTAAGTCGTGTTTGGGTAGCTGAAGCTCGAAGTCTGAGGAGGTAAAGAGCCGTCTTTTGAAGACTTTCATAGTATGTTTTGGGTGGACTTACCACTGTGCTGTAGACATTATTTTGTGTATTTTGAGTCAGTAGTGCCTTGAATAAAATTGTAAGAACCTTTGGATATCAATGTGAATGTACTTTTGGATGTTCTACGTGTCTTTATGTGTTGATTGGAGTTTTACTTTCATGGTTTTCTCTTGATTCCGCGTTTTCATGCGATTGAGCCACTCCCACGTGAGTGACGTTCGCCACCTTGCGTCGCGATCCCTCGCCCTGCTGTTGCTGACTCGTATGGTTTAGGGTCCAGGGATGGGGTCCTGACACTCTATGACCCACACACCTCCCTCCAGGATCAGCATAATGTAACCTTTTAGGCCACGTCAGCAACCTTCACCCAAGAAGACATTCAAAGGACGATCAATAAGAGCATCTAGGTCCTCCAAGTGTCAAAAGCACCCGAAAGCCCCCAATATAAAAAGCCTTACCCGTCTTCTATTTACTAGGTCCCCTTCCCCATCAGATACTAGAAAGGGAGACTACTGGTCTTCGATGTTACAGGATGACCACAACAGCACATAACCCACTTCATGTCTGCATGCCAAGAATTAGCGCAGGCATTAGGTTTCTTTTACGACGGTCTGTCGAAAAACTTGAGGGAACCGCATTAGAATGGTATGCATGGCCACCACCAAATTCAGGCCACTCTTGGAAGGAGTTGGAGCAACTCTTCTACAAACCCTTCTTCGAAGCTGAATTGGAAGTCCAAACTATAAAGCTCCTCACCATGATGCAAGAGCCAGATGAGTTTGGTGGGAAAGTATATCCAAAGATGGCGTGACCTCGCCATGTGCCTGAGCAACCCTATGAGAAAAACGGTGGCGGTGCAAACGTGTGTAAGAAACATGAAACAAGAAATCGCCTTTACATGTTGAGGCTTCTAACACCACCACCTTCTCTGACATGATCACCAAAGCTGCCAAGATTGAAAGTTTGTTAAAGCACCAAGGACGAGACTGGGCCCAAAGCTCAGGCACCAGCCAAGGGTATTACACCGGGGCAACAAGGTGAACCCCCACACCAACCAACAGAAAAATGTAATCAGTGCAGCCGTTAGAACCATGCCTCTCGAAGCTAAATCTACAACTAATGCTACCCCTCTACCAACCTTGGACATATCACGAGGGTTACCAAATAAATCCCAAGTGGACTCACAACAACAAGTCTCTCAGAATCAGAGTAATACTAATTTACTGCCACCACAAAAATATCACCAGATTGAGGAGTTCTTGTGCAGACTGAATCAGAAGTACAACTTCAATAAGGAGTGGGACCTGACCCTTCTGAAAATGCTTCTAGTGGAAGAGATGGTAGTACTTCCCATTGTCAAGAAACCAAAACAAGCTGAACACATTGATAACCCCAAGTATTGTACTTACCATTGATGTTAGGACACCCAGTCCAAGATTGCATCTTGCTGAAAGAGCACAACGAGGCCCTGATCCAAAATAGGCAAATCGAACTAGAAAGCCTCAAGAAAGCTTTTGAGGCCCCAGAAGCCTTGCACATGGTCCCAATCTAAGAGGAGTCAACCGACGACTCTCTTACAACTAAATTGTCTCTCGAGCAGTTTTCTACCGTATTCGACATTATGGCCCAACACTAGATGATAGCACTCAGCGCTCCCAAAAAACAAGGGTAAAACATGCAGAAAGGCCAAAACCCTTGGTGTCGATACTACCAATGAAAGGGCCATGACTTGGATGATGGTGGGGCGTTCTGCTCTATCTTGAAAAACTACATCCGAATCGGTAAAATAGTCCTAATGGATGAACAACCTCCACTACCATGAAAAAATCAGGAGGGACAGACTTCCTCACAGAAAGAGTCCCACTCGACTCAATCCCCTCTTTCTATGAGCTGAAAGGTCTGAAGAACTATGGCCCTATTGGTCCCAAAGGCAAGACCTTAAAATCGACTTAAAAAAAAAAAAAAAAAAAAAAAATCATCATGATCAACCAAAACAGCTCTTCATTCATTACAACCGAAAGGTTACAAAAGGATCCGAGCAAAGCCCAAAACGCTCCTATAAGAAAAGAAAACAAGAAGAGGAAAAGTAGAAAAGCCCCTCGCTTTCAGAAAAGATCAAGAGACTCCTCAATGATCACCTTCAGCTCCTTGGCGCACCGAAGCATGACCCGGTTCTCTTCTCGAAGGCGAGAGATCTCCTGGGAAGTCGAAGTAGCCAAGTCAGTGATTGCCGCAGAATCAAAATCCTGCTGCTCTAGCTCACGCAACCGTTGATGTAACACCTCCCAATTGGAGTCTCGATGAGAGCTTAGTGAGGCCACCCGAGCTTGCAATTCCTCCATCTCGGCCTTCACGATTTCAATCTCCCTAGAAAGGTTCGCAACCTCCTCTAATAAGGAGCTCCACTCCGAAACAAGCCGGGTCCATGTCTGTGTGCACTACTGCACAAGGTCTTGCTGGTTGGCCAAATCCTTCTCCAAGGTATCCAAGTGCCTCTCGAAAGATGCTTGTGCTGCATCTTCACATGAAAGGGCATCGGCTCCCCAGTCATTGAGATCTTGTAGCAACCCATCGAGGTGGCCGAAGACTTCCCTGTCGGGCCACGCATCCCTTAAGCTGGTTGTGCAAACCCTGAAAGTCTCCATCCTTTTCCCAAGGTCCGATAAAGAACACCCCTTTAACTCTTGAAGACCTGAACAGAGCATCCTCATCACCATGAATACTTTGGAGCCTGAAGATTGCCTCAGAGGAGCATAAAAGCTAATCATCTCGAGAGGAAGCACATCAAGGACAGGGTTCCTAAAGACAAGGGGTGTCGAGGTCTTTGATGAAGTGCAAAAACCAAGTCAAGGACTCCACAGAGGTCCTCTCGAGGTAAGCAAACCTGAGGACTGTACTGTCAGTGAGCCCTCAAAACACCCGCATTTTCCTACGTAGCTTCTAACATAGGCGGGATAGACACCACAGGGCATGCAAGAGACATGACACTGTTGCTAGCAGCGGGAGTCACATTGACCTCGACCCTTGACATGGAATCTCTCGAACCCTACCCTGAACCAAGCATGGGCAAGCTCAACCACTAAGGCATAATCAGTCAATCACAGTGAGGTCGCATGAGTAAAAAATGATGCAGCAGGAGGAGAGTTCGGAGCCCTGCGAGCTCCCGACCGAGCTGGCTTCGCATGAGATGGCACTGAAGACACGCTGGCTGATGGTGTGTCTTCCTTACTCAAACGACTCTCTCTCTTGTGATGAGGGAATGGGAGGAGACCATCTCTCCCTTCTTCTGTTTCTCTCTCTCTCCCTATTTTCCCCATCCTTACGAGGAGCACTCTTGCGCTTAACGGAAGCAAGAGCCCTCGGGGCATGATTAACCCTACTAGATGGGCCAGAATGGGATTCACCCCAACCCGTGCAGGTAGAGCTGGGGCATGCCCTCCGTCAAAAGATGGGTCTACGCCCCTTCACTTCAATAAAAAATCGCCTCAAGGTTGTCAAAGAAAGACCTCATCTTTCTTTTCAACGAGGGAAGCTTCATCCCGTCCTCATCCTAACTTAACAAACGTGGTTTGGCCAGTTCTTGCCAGTCAGCAGGATAATGGTCCAAGCCAAAATTAATGGAGAAAGGAGGAGGGATGAAGCACCTTCCTGCCATGCCATTGTGTTTGGAGCCACTGGCGGCTTGCCAAGGATGAGCCACGCCCCAATATTCAGTGTTAAAAGATTCCCACTGCCTCCAGTAGTTCGTAGTCTTACGGCCCACACGACCATAATGGGGAATCACAAACCTGCTCTGCCCAGGGAGAAGAGGACAATTCTCCTAAGCCATCCACATGTCAAGGTTAGTCCAGACCTCACGACTCGCACCAAGGGCCTCGTGATCATTCAACGCCCCCTTCTTCCCATATTTCTTTGAGAAAGAAATGGCACCGCATCATTCCTGATCCAAGCCGTGATGGCATATGAAATGGTGAGGGCAGTAACCTAGAGAGAGAAAGAAACACGCACGGTGCTGCTACCACCGTGTGTTAAAGAGAGAAAACAAAATAAAGAGAGAAGTTCATGAATGAAATTTCCATTGCCATGCAAGTTTAGATAGGGAGAAGCAGAGAGAAAGATCGAGGAGAGAGAGAACAATAAAGGAGGAGAAGAGACAGAAGGAGAAGAGACAGAAGAGAGAAAGAGAACGACCATAAAAGCATGCACGAGTCTGCCACAACCGTGCATGTTCATAGAAAGGAAGAGCGAGAAGCAGAGAAAAGGAGAAGAAGAAAGAAAAGAGAGAGAAAGAAACCGAAGAAGAGGAAGAGTAAAGAGAGAAAAAGGAGGAGAGAGAAGACATGAAGAGAGAGAATTACCTTGGGAAAGATGGGTACCAACTTAATTCTTCTCTCTCCTAGACGTGCGTATCCCACTCAATGTAAAAACTTAAACTTTATTGATGAATTGAAAGTATGAGAAGGGTCCTTTTCAAAATTAGGTTTAGCATGTATTTATATAATTGGGCCCAAACATGGGTGGATGCCCAAAAACTATCCTAGTTGATGATAATAACAATTTATTTGAATTAAAATAAGTTCTAAAAAAGGGTGCAAAATGAATGTTTTGCTCCTGTCGAACAGTATATAGAATTCTAAAACAGTCCCTGCTGCTGCCCTAGAATGTGCGTGATCTTCCATGTATGATCCGGGATTGCTCTGGTGCTCGTTTGAAAAAAATATGATTTCTTTCTTATAGAGCTTGTTATGGTGATTGATTTGATACTAACTTCGAGCAACAGATCATGTTTTAAGCTACGATCATGCGACTTGAAATTCGAATGAGTCTTGAAAACGTCAAATCAATAGTGTGCTCATATCTTGATGTTTTTTCATGTTTTATTCATTGTATTTCACTGAGCATACTGTCACAATAGCGTGGAAACCAACACAGCTTGATTTCATTCCTGGACGAAGATTTTACGGTCGTGGCTTTTTGGTTTGAATCTGAATTCTGGTGGCTGGAATTTAGCGCATGAAATCCGACGTTCATCACTCAAGGGGTTCGGGTCAATGGTATCCCTAGACCTTACACATGTGATAAAACTGGTCTCGTGTTTGTGAGCACCGTGATATGGCCGCTTGAGTGGGACGTGTCGGTTTTGAATTTCCTGCAACCTCCTTCACGAATCATCGTTTTCTTTCTAGCTTTTCTCCCTGCTCGGGCATTAATGCGTGGCGTGTAATATATCGAAATACTCATCTTGACAAGATGAACTTGCTCACAAAATTTGAGTGCGATCTGACATGGGATGAGTGAGATATGGCTCCTGAAAGTAACTGCCCAAGACGGTAAAACACTCACCATTAATGGTGTAATTTAGGTCTTTTACCCATAACTTTGTTCTGAAGCTCTCGATTAACTAAAACTTGACCCATTGGGGTTTTGGACTGTGTCGGATCCAATGGATGTGGTCCCACATTAATTTATTGTACTGAAAATAGAGCTCTAGTTACGGGGTCTGTTTTAAGGTGCAAGAGTCTAATTTTTCCGAAATTGTTTCTTTGTCTGCACTACCTTAGACATGTCGGATTACGACGAAACTTGGCAGGTAGCCTTTTGAAGTCCTTATGAAATTTTCTACTTGTTCTGGAGAAATTCTAAGACTGTCGAGAATTCCATTGTAATCCAAGCTTTATTGACCGACTTCTCTTTTTATTCCACATCAGGGACCAAAGGTGCTGAAAAATGTCTTCAAACAGCTTGCCCCACCAAATGTTGTACGAGCGAAGCGATAAGGACAACATTCAAAAAATTTCCTTCAGTTTTATTACTTTTTCCTTTCTAGCCACTGGACCACGTGAATGCCAAGGAGATTCATGCAATGTTATAACTGGCATGCTCAGACGTTTGGATGCAACATACAGGTCATTCATGGAGAGGGGGAGAAGAGAATTTTTTGAGGGATCCTGTCCAAGTCCTCACCCTCAAGGAACTATTTGTGATTCTGATAGCTGAGGATTTTGTACGGACCTCGTTGGTCAGAATCGGGCATGTCACGTGACCAAGTTCCATGCTTTAGGGCACTTCTTCCCATTTGGTCTGGGTTTCTTTGTTTTGGATTGACAGCCAAAGCGCCTTTGGTTGGCGTTGTTTGCTGCCACACTAGGTTTGCTTTTGACAAGCAGGGTACCTCGATGGGCCCCCTCTTACCGGGTCTAGTCAGGGCCTTTTTGTTGGCTAGTCTCGAAAGTCTGGGTCTATTGACTAGGGAGGGATTTCGACGAGGCAGCCTCATGGCAAGGCATCACCTTGAAGTCTCTGGCAGGTTTCACCCAGGCTTTGTTAATTTCTTACCTTCGAAGGCATCTTTAGTTTTTCATAATAATGTTATTGTTTTTGTTGTTTGTTCTAGATGGTCTGCTAAAGGGCCTTTGGTTGACGTCCGTCCACGTTGTGCACCAAATTCTCCTTGGTGGGTAGGGTACCTCAGTTTATCGAGGTGACCGGCTTTGGGTACAACCCCTGCCTATTGCAAGCAGTTTCAACAATCAGGGTACCTCTCTTCTTTGTTCGAGGCATCCGGTGTGGGCTCAATCCTATTGATGCATAACAGGTTGAAGGTCTGGCTAACTTGGCTTTCTTAGGGTGTCTTCAGCATCTTGAAATGCGTTAGTGACCTCGTGAGAATGGTTCTCTTCTTCATGAGACTTGTCTTGCCTTTTTGGTGAGTCTTCTGCCCTTCGAGTCCTTTTCGTACATGGAATTAGACTGTCGAAATCTTGCTTGATGCTCTCATTTTTTTGTCCTGGAATCATGACACCAGAGTTTTTTCTTTTTTGAATGTGGGCTGAAGCTGTCAATAGAGGCAAGTGCTTCATCAACCTATTTATTGATCCAATCGCCCTTTGTGGGTTTTCAATTGGACTTGGGAAGTGGCGCCGTAGAGACGGTTTTCACCAATGCCCTCTTATTTGAGGCTCTTTTACCCATGACCTTTCCGCCATGTCCACCCTTATTCTTCAATTTTTACTTACGGTGCTCTTTTGGGTTTTCACTGTGCCGAGGTTTTTATTTACAGAACTCTCTTACTTATGGTTTCGTGACCATGAACATCCGTCATTTTTACCCATGGCGTTCCCTTATTTAGGTATACACTATGCGCGTTATTTTTTTCTTCTTTTTTTTTGTGAAGGCATGTTTAGGGTCATGCCTTCAAGACCTGTGTGAAGCCTTTTAACCTCATGCGGCCAGGACGTGCACTACAGTTTAAGGTCATACAGCTGGACAGTGGTGGTGATGAATGGCAGTCTATGGAGGCCATAAAGTGAGTATGGTGGTAGTTTAACTAACTTTGGGGAGATGGCATGAGGCTACCTATGCAAGATGGACGATATATGAATGGTGGGTGAAAAGTGGTGACCCACTAGCTGACGACGAGTATGGATGGCGGGATGGCTCGCCGTTTTGTGAGCACGAGTGAGACTCACTAGAGAATGATGAATGGTAATGAAGGGATTCACTGGGGAGTTGATGAAGGTGATGTGTGCACACGGACAGGCCGATTAGGGAAGGCATGCGTGAAAATGCACATAAAGGGCATGTGCACACACGGACGGGCTGGTTAGGGAAGGCATACGTGAAAATGCACGTAAAGGGCATGTGCGTGTGTGGGGGCGAGTTTAAGGTCATGCCTCCAAGACCTGGGCAAAGTAGTTTATTGTCACGCGGCTAGGACACACGCTATAGTTTAAGGTCATATAGCTTTCACCATGGCTATTTAGTTTAAAGTCGTTTAGCAAGGACCATGCAGTTTAAGGTCGTGCAGCTAGACCTCTACTACAGCTTAAGGTCATATAGTTTGGACCATGGAGTTTAGAGTCATGCATCAAGACCAAGGATGTGCAGTTTAAGGTCATGCAGTTTAAGGTCATGCAACTAGACCTCTGCTACAGTTTAAGGTCGTATAATTTGGACCATGGAGTTTAGGGTCGTCCATCTATACAAGGGTTGTGTAGTTTAGGCTCATGCATCACGGACCATAGCTGTGGGTCGCATATAGGTGAAGCTTCGTGGGGAATAGAAGTATGGATGACAATCCAACTCCTTGGTGATACACAAGCAGAGAGCTTAGATGGAGATGGTGACCTGACGAGGGGTGACAAATAGCTGCAGACTTCTCTGGGGATTAGGGGGAAAGTATGACTTTCTAAGGTGAAATATGAAACTCCATAGGGAATAAGCTAATGGAATGTAACCTGACTCCCTGGGGATAAGATAGCTTAGTGCGAGACTGACCTACTAGGCATTGAAGGGGTAAGCATGACACTTTTTGGCATACACCTAACTCCACTGGGGATGATGGGCTGCAAGACAGGTGTAACTCCCACTAGGGATGATGGTAGAACACTCACGGCGGTGATCGAGTTTAGCCATGCGTGACACTAGCATGAAGTCAGCAGTTGCAAGAGTGGCGTTGAGCAGTCTCTGGCTTGTAGCGTTGGTACGTGCGACATTAGTCACAAGCGACATTCATCAGGGAGTTTCACGCGAGTTGTTAGTCGCAAGCTCTCATACAGGTTGTTAGTTCCAATCATCTTTGGACTGATTTCAAGCCTCGGGTTTGGCCCTAGCCCGGCCTTGGTTCATTCTAGTTTGACGCTCGGCATTGCACTGATAGCTGTAAGCCTCTGTTCGGGTCTCGAGTCTGAGCCCTACCCGGTCCGGCTCATTGCCATTTGTCCTTCAGGGACCTGTCTCGTATTCTTGCATTGTTAAGGGCACTTCAAGGAAGCGTCTTCTATATAAGGGGGTAAAACTCCACTTTTCACCTTTCAATGAAGGTTAAATGGCTAGGGAGAGAGAGAGGCTTCCTATGAGAACTCCGGTGGGGCATAGGACACTCTTGTGAGGGTTGCAGGATTCTTCTGATGAAAGTATGAAGAATTTCGGTACGACATTCATGGCGAAGTGTTTACAGTGGGCAGGTGATAACACCGGTAAAGAAAGTTTCGGTTGAGTTGCACAGGAAACAAGGGACTTTCGTGGGGAGCACTGATGTTGCCGACGAGAGTTTGAGGGAAGCAGGGGTTTTTAGGAGTTTGCCGAGATTTCGACAATGATTTTGGGAGTATATGAGAAGGAGAAAGTGATCCAAATTGTAGCAGGGAGCTGTCGATGAACTTCCACTGGTTTTCGAGATTTTTCCTGTGGTTTTCAACCATCTGGAAGAAGAGGGGAAGGTCTGCCAGTTTTTCGGTGTGTGAGAGTCCCAGCAGGAAGCCGAGAGGTCATAGGACAGTGAACAACTGTTGGAAGGTGGATGGTTGCTAGAGAGATGAAGGGGCACAAGCAACCAAAGGGTCGTGGGAATTGAAGGGTCTTGAGAACTGAAGAGTCGCGAGAACTGAAGGGTTGCAATAATTGAATAGTCACAGGAACTGAAGGGTCACGAGAATTGAACAATCACGGGAACCGAAGGGCCGCGAGAAGACGAAGGGTCTTAAGGAAACTGAATAGTCACTATAGCTTGCAATTGAAGCGTCACAAGTGACCACGCGCGACGATAGAGAACACAGTCGACATTAGCTTTAGCCGACGTTAGCCCTTTGTCAAACACAACCGGCGTTACTCCTCGAAGCCACAGCCAACGTTAGTCTTTTGAAAATGCAGCAATGTTAGCCCTTGGAAACATAACTGACGTTGGTCTTTTTGAAGACACCCAACATCAGTCTCACACAACACTAGTCAATGCCTTAGTCACGCATGGTCTTCAACATCACGCAAGCGTGGTAGTAGTTGCTCCCTCAACGATCCTTTCATGAACGGCGGTGAATCGTGTTCTGTTGTGATCGTGCGTGGCGACGACTTGGGTTGGCAAAGGGTGGTAACTAATGGTGAGGCTTGGCTTATGAAGCTTGTTGAAAGCTAAGTCCTCCTGCACAATTGTGAATTCCATGTTGTTCTATGGAAGGGCCCTCATTGTGATTAAGGTATGCTCTGCATCATGGAATAGTTCCTTGCCAAAGAAGTCTGCTTTGTATTTTTTATAGTCTCAATCAAAGCACTTCAACCTTCTCCTAATGTGAAAGCAACTTTTGACCTGTAATTGTCCTCTTTCCTCATATGCAAGAGTAACGCTTATAATGCGAGAGTAATTTTTGGCCTGTAACTGTCCTCTCCTCAAATGCTAGAGCAACGCTGGGGCCAGCCGTCTCTTTTCCTCAGATCCAAGAGCAACATTGGGGTTAGCCATTCTCTTTTCCTCAGATGCAAGAGCAACGATGGGGTTAACGGTTCTCTTTTCCTTAATGCAAGAGCAACACTGAGGTCAACCATTCTCTTTTCTTCAGATGCAAGAGCAATGCTTGATAATATATCCCTGAAACTTCCCTAATAATGGGTTTCTGATTGTAACTTGTAATTTCTTCAATAAAAGAATTAAGTTTTATTAAATTGACTTGCTTATTTTCCTTTTCATCGTCGTTTCTTTCTTTTATCCTTAACTCCTTTGCACGTTGAGTCTTTTAAACACGTATCAAGGATAGTACTGCTTTAGATATCGCCCATTGATGGGGGGCATTGCCTCCTCTCCATCAGGATGTGCCAGTATGTAAGCACCATTTGGTGAGACCTTCTTGACTATAAAAGAAGATTCTCACTTAGGTTCAAACTTTCCTTTACGTCGTCCATGCATAACAATCGGCCTTTTGACAGCTAGAACCAAATCTCCATAGGTGAATGAGAGGACCTTGACTGACTTGTCAAAGGCCCTCTTCATTCTCCCATGGTTGAGCTCAAGATTCTGCTGAGATTCCAATCTTTTTTCATCAAGTGCATCCAACTCTTGGTAATGAAGCTTGACCCTCTCATCTTCAGTCAGTCCTTGAAGTATGGTGACACGAAGCGAGGGCAGTTGAATCTCGAGGGTAAGACTATTTCACCCCCATAGACCAAGGAATAAAGAATGGAATCGATGGCATCTCTTATGGTAGTGCGTTAGGCCCACAACGCTGCCAAAAGTTTCTCATGCCAATTTTTCCTTGTTTTTTATACTGACTTCCTCAAAACACCATATAGAGTCTTACTGAAGGCCTTTGCTAAGCCTTTTTCCCGAGGGTGGTACATAGTTGAGTACTTCCACACGAAACCGAACTGATTAATTAAGTGATCAATTTGATGACTTCTAAATTGAGGGCCATTGTCCAATATAATCCAATCAGGCACTCCAAAATTGTATATGATATAATGTCACACAAAGTTAGCCACCGCAGCCCCCGGAACTTGCTTGAGGGGGACTGCTTCAGCTCACTTGGAGAAATAATTCGTAGCTGCCATAATGAAGACATGCCCATTGCTAAAGGACGATCAATAGGTCCTATGTCCATAACCCATTGTGAAAAGGGTCATGATGCCACTGTAGGGTGTAAGGGCTTTAAAGGCTGATGAATAAGACTTGAATGCATCTGGCATAACTGACATCTTTTGGCATAGTTTAAGGAGTTGACAATCATCGAAGGCCAATAATACCCCAGCTTGTGCATCCACTCATAAAGCTTAGGACCAGACTGATGCAATCCACAAATGCTTGAATGCACTTCTTCCAACACCTTACTTGCTTCTTGCGCATCTACACATTCGAGGAGAATTCCATCAAAAGATCGACAGAAAAGAGTACCCCCTTCAAGGAGGGTGTACTTGGTAGACATTCTATGCACATTATTGCACTCGGTACGATCTTCGGGCAGTCTACCATGCTTTACAAAATTGGTGAAGAGCTCTCTCCAATCTTCTACCTATTCAATTTCTGCACACATTGGATTGAAGAACTCTAGTTCGGGCCTTTCGGCTCCAGCACTTTGACTCCGTGCCATATTTTGCTCGGCTTTAATGACATCTTTGGCTGCCAAAAGTGCCCCGAATGGATAAGGTGGACACTCAAGAAAGATAATTCTCACATCATCTGCATCCACTTCAATTCTCAGTTCAATGTGACTCCACTCTTCGACCCAAACAGGCGTAGGCCCTAGTGAAGATAGTTGAATTATAGCGTCGAGCATTGTGAATGCTTCAGCCTGCAAGTTTAATTTCCTGGGGATGTAACTTAGAGAAACATCCTCAAACTGAGCAATATACGACTTTACAGTATTGTGTTAAGGCTTGAGAGTGTCATTTCTCACGACATAGATCCCCTTAAGCTGCGGAAGAACTAACTCAGAATCGCCATAGATATTGAGCTGCTTCAAGTCTAGATCAAAGGCTATCTCTAAACCAATTATAAGGGCTTGATATTCTGCCTCATTATGAGAACTGGCTTCTGTGAGAGAGAAGGATAGAGGAAGCACTCCTCCTTTCGAGGTCATGAATACCACCTAGGCACCTCCGCGATCAAATTAGAAAGCTCCATCAAAGTACATCTCCCATGTTTGAGCAAGTTCTGCACATAAGACTTCTTCATCTGGGAGGTCACTTGATAAGGGAGATTATGCTAGTACAGGATGTGTTGAGAGAAAATCAGCCAAAGCTTGGCCCTTAGCAATAATGCGCACTTAGCAAGACGTCCTGACAAGCATGGGTGTGCCTTGAGAAACTTTACTGGGTCTGCTTTTGATATAGGTTTTACTTTATGACCAAGCAAGTAGTGGCAGAGCTTTTGTACTGTGAAGATTAGAGCCATGCACGTATTCTCGATAGGGGGATAATTCTTCTCGGACCCTTGCATCCTGTGGCTGAGAAAATATAGTGCAGTATCTTTCCCTTCGTCATTTTTCTGTGCCAATAATACTCCGAGTGACTTGTCAAGAGCGGTCAGATACTGGATGAGAGGCTTTCCCAACACCAGTGTAGAGAGTACTGGAGGGTTAAGTAAATAATGCTTAATGTCATCAATGGTTGCCTGACATGCTTCATCCCAGATGAATGGAGTATCCTTCTTTAACAGGTGCATAAACGGCTAACAACGACCTGAGAGGTTTGAGAAGAACCTATAGGTATAAGCCAGCGGCCCTTGGAGGGATCGCAACTCTTGCAATGTTGTTGGTGATGGCATTTCTTGGATCGTCTTGATCTTAGTTGGCTCGACTTCCAGCCCTTGGTGTCTAACAATGAACCCCAAGAACTTTCTTGAATGCACTTTAAAAGCGCATTTCAGCGGGTTTGTTTTGAGTTGACGAAGATGTAACCATTCGAACACCTTTTCAAGGTTTGTCATAAGAGTGTCTTTCTCTTCGGATTTCACCACCAAGTCATCTACATAACATTCCACCTCTTTGTCCGTCATGTCTTTGAAGATGGTCGTCATTGCTCTCCGATATGTGGCACCGGCATTTTTCAATCCAAAAGGCATCATTGTGTAGCAGAAGACCCCTTTTGGAGTCAAGAATGCGATGGCTTCCTCATCTTCTGGTGCCATCCATATCTGATTATACCCGAAGTATCCATCCATGAAGGAAAAGATCTAGCAATGAGATGTGGAGTTAATGATCATTTCCTTAAATGACAACAAGAAGTCATCCTTTAAGCATGCGGTATTCTGGTCGCGGAAGTCAATGCAGACCCTAATTTGTCCATTTTTCTTCTTGACTGGAACAACATTTGCTTGGGTGCTTGACTTCACGAATGAAGCTTGCTTGCCTGAGTTTGGTCACCTCAGCATCTATCTGCATTTCGAGATCAGGTTTGAACCTCCTTGATTTCTTCTTCACGGGCTTGAGAGAGGGATCGATGCCAAGACGGTGAACCGTGACTTGAGGATCCAAACCAGGCATCTCATGGTAATGCCCGGAAAAGACATCTCGGTTTACTCGCAAGAAGGCTGTGAAATTTTCTTTCTCCTCTGGAGACATATTTGTCGAGATGAAAGTGTGTCTAGGATCAGTCTCATCCCCTAGATTTATCTCTTCGAGTTCATCGGTTGTGGCTTGACCGCCTTCTTCCCATTCTTCTAGGACCCCTTTCAACTCCTCATCATTGGCTTCAGACATCTTCTCATTAACCTCGAGTGCAGAGACTCATGATCCTGACATCTCTACTTCTGATAGAGCTCCAGGGTAGGTCATGATTTTTGCACCTTTCTGGAACTAAGGAACAAAAGGGTCGACTTCAAACATGGACAACATATCAAGCTACAAGAGTTTGATTTGAAAGATACTGAGAAGTTGAAATTCAACGATTGTGGGGCCAAAGGCACCCTCATATGAATTTCTGGGTCTTTGCATTGGTGTCTGCAGTGTTTGCCCCATGCTAGCTGATACTTCATAGACATGTACCATATGGCAAGCTTCTTGAGAATAAAAGCTTTGCCCTCTTGATTCTCTCAGCCTTTGCTCAAAGTTGGGCTCAGAAGGCCACAAGGGCTTCTTTGGCTTTGACCTCTCGTGCTTTTTTGCAGAAGAAGATGGCTCTGCCTTTGCTCGAGCTGCCAGTGTGCCAGCAACTGACAAGAATTCAGGGCTAACATCAGCCTTCTCTGGTGCATCCTGCTTATATTGGTTCCTTCGAGCTGTCTGTCAAAAGCCTCGAAGTCTGAACATTTCAAGGTTGTACCTGTAGGAGACATAGAAGAGGAAGGATAAGAAGAAGAAGAAGAGGAGGAGGAAGGATAAGCATCAATAGGTAATAGATTTTTAAGTTCGTTCCCCTCATCAAACCGATTTGGGTAGGTTTATACATCATCATTAAAGTTGGACATGTGCAGGGAGTCTTTTAGGTCTTTCTCCTGCTTAGATTGTTGCGGGGTGCTTTTAATGTCGTCACCCTCATTGGACTTGTCCCGAGTAAGAGATGACTCAGGGGTATCCTCTTGATGAGATGAAGGAATAAGGTCGATGGTGACCGGTATGAAGTCTTGTAAGGTTGACAAGGGAGGAAGAGGCCTGAGAAATTCTAGCTCGACCGGTGGCTAAGGAACCTTGTTCTTCCAGCGAGCAGCCCTTGATGATCATCTTCTTCTAGTCACCTTTGGAGGTGCTTGGTCCATCTTGCTAGGTTTGTGAACAGCCCTAGCTTGACGAATCGCTTCTCTCTTTAAGGGCTTGAGCTTGCTCCGCCCGTGAAGGAATTTTCATGGCTAGGAAGTCGAGGGTTTAGCGGGTTCAGAGGCATCCTTCCAGGAGTCTTGCGTTGAAACGCCCTCCTAGATGGGCATAGTGCCTTAAGTTTTTTCAACGTAAGTAATGTAACTTCTCTGGACGTTTTTCACAACCATAGCTTTGAATCCATAACATTCGTTCAACTCATTGCCCCATGTCTGATGGTATGGAGCCCAGTGGTTCTCGGTCCAGTGAGCAACGCATTTGGGTTGCCTCGCCGGCTTTAGTGTGATGAGTCCTTGTTGAAGCTTCATATCGAACAAAACGTGGAGAAGATTTGTTGATCGCTCATCAGAAGGGTCGCAAGCCTTTGTCTTTCTCCTGTACTATTACCATGTGAGAAGCTTCAGTTGCCCCGAATTCATTCTTGAGTTCTTTGAGCTTGATCTGACCCTTCCAGATCAGAGCCTCGATGAGGTCTTTAAGTGTGTAGCATTCTTCTATGGAGTAGTTTACCATTCGATGATAAGCACAGTATCTTGCGTGCGTATTGAGACCAGCTTGATCAGGAAACTTGATCTCGGGCAGCTCAATCATGTTCTATTCCAGCAATAATCGGAGCAGTGCAGGAACCCATTCCTTTTCAAAAGGATAAACCTCGTTCTGATGGTCAATCCAATAATCATTTCTATTAAGGTTCGCAGGTAGGGGTACCCGGTTCTATGATTGCTGCTGTTTGCCTATCTAAGATGCTGTCTTTGTTGTGCCGAGCGTACGACTGAAAGGCCAAGCCATCAAGAGTTTCAACAAACTGATGAAGGAGGAGTCAGCTACTGTCTCTCGACATGCTGCTTGGAAATGGGCCATATGCTAGTGTGGGGACGTTGTACCATCAAACAAGGGAAACTTCCCTTTCTTGTTGTATGAAGGAAATGAAACCTAATCAATGTTGGAGGGGTACGGCTTTAGGTAAAGCGTTGCACTCTATATTCCTCGTATTTGTTTGCTTTTTAAGCTGTGGGTTACCATAGCGTCGATGTCCACCTGTGAGATAGAGTACTAACAAAATTATCCTATGAGGCAGGGGGAGAAGGCTGCCTTGGAGCTACATCATCTGAGTGATGGGAATTGAACTCATTGTTAGCCGAGTGTCGCATGGTTTCCAAGCGGTCAATCTTCTCCGTAATTGCGCACACCATGTCTTCGAAGCTATTCATGTGCTCTTCCTAATTATCACTAGGTTCGTTTACAACCATAACGCTGACCGTTTTTTCAAGGCGGTCAGCCTTAAGTGCAATTGAGGGCTTTCGAGTTTGGCGAGTCGCACGTGGCAGATCAGTCAGTAAGGGGTCAGTATGCCCCGACTAGACTTGAGTGTTATACGTCGATCGTGTGAGGACCGGTTCTTGACAGGCTAGAGACCGTGGCTACTGGGTGGTCGGGTCTTCTTTTAGGAAGCTGATGCTTAGGGGCCTTGATCTCGCCCCAGGATTAGGATGATATGGTGTGACACGTCTCGGGTTTCCAAGGGAACCCGGGACTCGAGATCGCTCTCTCGGGAACCTTTCTCAAGAGCAATAGTAGTTATACTAACTGATAAGAGAGAAATTTAAGGTGGGTTCAGGACTTACTTAGGTTGGCTCGAGTGGGTACCCTCTTAAATCATGAAGAAAGGCCTTCAGTCGTACAACTGGTTCAGAATCGCCTCCCTTGGCATGTATTCTCTTGTTTCTGCAATCACACACACATGGTCAATTTGACAAGACAAGTGGGCCGAGGGACCCCACCTTATCTTTAGGCAAACGTACATAAGCGTGCGAATTCAAAGGAGAAAGAAAATAAATTATGAGATGAGGGTTGGGAGAAGGAAGAAGAGAGAAGAAAAGAAAAGAAAGAGACATTTGATTAGGTGGCTAGTCTAGCACCGTAGCTAGAATGACATGATGATTGACTTGACGTGGAAGCAAGATGGGCACGATAACGTAGACTGACACAGTGGCAATACTACTCGATGCCAAAACAATAACACCAACCAGCCTGGCACAACTGCAAGTTCGACGTGGCAGTAAGACAGACATGGTAACTTATACTAGTGCAACGACGATACTGCTCGATGACGAGACTACCGTGACAGTGCTAAACTTGTCACTTGGTCAAATGAGAAAGGAAGAAGGAAAAGAAGAAGAAAGAGGAGAGATAAGAAAATCAACGAGAGAAAGAGAGAGAGAAGAAGAGGGATATGAGAAAAGAGAAGGAAAGGAGAAGGAAAGAAAGAGAAGAGATAGAAGAGAGAAGAGAGAAGAGGAGAGAGAAAAGAAAAGAGAGGAGAGGAATGTAGAGAGAAGGAGTGAGTGAGAGAAGAGGAAAGAGAAAGGGGAGAGATAAGCGAAGAGAGAAATAAGAGAATGAAAGAACATGGACGACGATGGGTTCTGCTGTCCATGATAGAGGAAAGAGGAGAGAGAAAGAGCAGGGATGGCGATAGGTCCCGTTGCTCGTGATAGAGGAAAGAAGAGAGAGAAAGAGCATGGACAATGATGGGTTCTACCGCTCATGATAGAGGAGAGAGCAGAGAAAAAGAGCATGAACAGTGATGGGTTCCACTGCCCATGATAGAGGAGGGAGGATAGAGAAGTGCATGGACGACAATGAGTTCTACCGCCCATGAGAGAGGAAAGAGGAGAGAGAAAGAGCATGGACCACAATGGATTCTGTCGCCCATGATAGAGGAGTGAGGAGAGAAAGAGCATGAACGGTGATGGGTTCCATCGCCCATGACAGAGGAAAGAGGAGAGAGATAGAGCATGGACGATGATGGGTTCTACCATCCATGACATGAGAGAGAGAGGAATAAGAAAGAGAAAAGAAACGTGTGGCGCTAGGCATCATGGTTCGTGTCGTAAGGGACTTAGACACGATCAAACCCACCACTCGAGAAAGGGCCTGGTTCAGTGTCCTTATCAAAGAATGAGGAAAGGACTGTCATGCGCAGAGAAAAGGAGAAGAAGAGAGTGAAGCAGAGAAAAGAAGAAGAAAGAAAAGAGAGAGAAAAGGAGGAGAGAGAATAAAGGAAGAGAGAGAATAAAGGAAGAGAGAGAATTACCTTGAGGAAGAGGGGTACCTACTTAATTCTTCTCTCTCCTCTCTCTCTCTCTCCATGACGTGCCAATCCAAATTAATGTAAAAACTTGAACTTTATTGATGAATTGAAAGTATGAGAGGGGATTCTTTTACAATTAGGTTGAACATGTACTTATATAATTAAGCACAAACATGGGTGGATGCCATACAAAATATCCTAATGGATGATAAGTACAATTCATTTGAATTAAAAGAAATTTTAAAAAATGGGTGCAAAATGACTATTGTTTCCCAGCCTAACAATACATGGAATTCTAAAATAGTCCCTGATGCTGCCCGAGAACGTGAGTGATCTTCCATGGGTGATTTGGGGTCACTCTGGTGCCTGTTTGATAAAATGATGATTGCTTTCTTGTAGGGCTCGTCATGGCGATTGATTTGGTACCAACTTCGAGCCACAGATCATGCTTTTACGCCTGGATCGTGTGAGTTGAAATTTGTGCGAATCTTGAAAAATTTGTATCGATAGTGTGCTCATATCTTGATGTTTCTTCGTGATTTCATCACTGTATTGAACTAAGTATGCCGTCACGATCGTGTGGCAACAAACGTAACTCAATTTCATGCCCGGACGAAGATTTTACAGTCTTAGGTTTTTGGTCGGAATCTGAATTGACAGCCACTTACGCATGCGATGGAACTGGTCTCGTGTCAATCCGATGCGTGAGTGCCATGATATGGCCGCTTGAGTAAGACGTGTAGCTGTTGAATTTTCTACAAATTTCTTCAGGAATCATGGACTTCTCTCAAGTTTTTCTCCTTGCTCGATCGTCATCACGGAGCGTGACACATATCAGAAAGCTTGTCCCTATGAGATGAACATATGCACAAAATTTGAGCGTGATCTGACTCGGGACGAGTGAGATATGGCTCCCGGAAGTCACTGAACCAGACTGTAAAAACGTTCATCTTTAGTGGTGATTTGGTGCATGGAGGCTGCACGAGAATAGTGTGCGGCCTACCCCTTTGCGGTCTTTAACCATAACTTTGTTCTGGTGTGCCAGATTAAGCCAAAACTTGAACCATTGGGATTTCAACAGTGTCGAATCCAATGGTGGTGGTCCCACAACAATTTGAAGCACTGAAAAATAGAGTTCTAGTTATGGAGTCCATTTCAAGGTACTGGAGACTAATTTTTCTGAAATTTTTTCTTTGTATGCATTGCCTTAGACACGTCCAATTCTGAGACTGTCGATAATTCCACTATAATTCAAGCTTTATTGACCGGCTTCTCATTTTACTCCGCTTCGGGGACCCAAGATGCTGAAAAATATCTTCAAACAGCTTGGCCCGCTTAATGTTGTGTTTTGAGAGATGCAAGAAGGATAGCATTCGAAAAATTTCCTTCGACGTTATTACTTTTTTCTTCCTAGCCACAGGACCACATGAACGTCGAGGAGATCCACGCAATGCTGTAACTAGGATGCTCAGATGTTTGGATGCAATGTACAGGTCCATCCGTGGAGACTTTTGGGGGAGAAGAGACTTTTTTGAAGGATCCTGTCGAAGTCCTCACCCTCAAGGGACTATTTATGATTCTGATAGCTGAGGATTTTGTATGGACCTCGTTGGTCAAAATCAAACCCATTTGGCGATCGAGTGCCATGATGAAGGGCATTTTTCTCATTTGATTAGGGTTTGTTTGTTTTTTTGTTTGCTCTGGATGGTCTGCTGAAGGGCCTTTGGTTGGCGTCTGTCTGTGTGGTGCACCAAATTATACTCAGTGGGCAGGGTACCTCAGTTTATCGAGGTGATCGGTAGTGGGTATAACCCTCGCCTTCTACCAACAGTTTCAAAAATCGGGATACCTCTCTTCTTTGTCTAAGGAATCCCTTAAGGGCTCAATCTTGTTGCTGCATAACACGTCCAAGTTCTGCTTGACTTGGCCTTCTTGGGGCATCTTCAGCATCTTGGAGTGCGTTAGTGACCTCATGGGAATAATACTCTTCTTGGAGTGCGTTCCCTTGTCCAGGTATACAACATGCCTGTTATTTTTCTTCTCTTTTTTTTTTTCCTTTTTTTTTTTATGAAGGCATGTTTAAGGTCATGCCTCCGGGACCTGTGCAAATCCTTTTAATTTCATGCGGCCAGGACGTGCACTTTGGTTTAAGGTCATACAGCTGGACCATAGTGGAGATGGTTGGCAGTCTGTTGAGGCCATGGAGTAAGTATGGTAGTGGTTTTGACTCACTTTTGGGGAGATGGCACGAGACTACCTATGAAAGATGGATGATGTATGAATAATGGGTGAAAAGTGGTGACCCACTAGTTGACGGTGAGTATGGATAGTGGGATGGCTCACCGTTTTGTGAGCATGGGTGAAACTCACGGGGGAATGATGAATGATAATTAAGGAAGATGGATTTATGGGAAGTTGATGAAGGTGATGTGCGCACACAGATGGGTCAGTAATGGAAAACATGGGTGAAAATGCATGTAAAGGGCGCGTACGCGTGTGTGGGGGCAAGTTTGAGGTCATGCTTTCGGGACCTATGCAAAGCAATTTGTCGTCATGCGGCCAGAATGTGCACTATAGTTTTAGGGTCATATAGCTTGGACCATGATTAAGTAGTTTAAAGTCATGCAACTAGGACCATACAGTTTAAGGTCGTGCAACTAGACCTCCACTATAGTTTAAGGTCATAGAGTTTGGACCATGGTTCTAAGACTTTAATGTCATGCGGCTAGGATGTGCGCTATGGTTTAAGGTCATACAGCTTGGACCGTGTCTATGCAGTTTAAAGTCATGCAAATAAGACTATGCAGTTTAAGGTCGTGCATCTAGACCTTCGCTATAGTTTAAGGTCGTATAGTTTGTACCATGTAGTTTTAGGGTCGTGCACTTAGAACAAGCCTGTGTATTTTAGGTCATGTAGCACGGACCATGGCTGTGCAGTTTAGGGTCATGCAGCACAGACCATGGCTGTGTAGTTTAGGGTCATGCAGCACAGACCATGGTTATGCAGTTTAGAGTCATGCAAATAGGACCATACAGTTTAATGTTGTGCAACTAGACCTTTGCTACAGTTTAAGTTCATATAGTTTGGGCCATGGAGTTTAAGGTCGTGCATCTAGGCCGTGGCTGTGCAGTTTAAGGTCATACAACACGGACCATGGATGTGCAATTTAGGGTCATGCAATACGGACCATTGCTGTGCAGTTTAGGGTCATACAGCATGGACCATGACTCTCCAGTTTAGGGTCATGCAGCACGGACCATGGCCATGCAGTTTAGGGTCATGCAGGACAGACCATGGGGTGGGATGCCGGTAAGTGAAGCGTTGTGGAGGATAGGTCTGTGGATTGCAATTTGACTCTCTGGGGATAAAATAGTTAAGGCTATACTCAAACAGATGGCTTAGACAGAGATGGTGACCCAATGAGGAGTGGCAAATGGAAGCTGATTTCTAGGGGTTATGGTGAAAGCATGGCTTTTTTAAGGTGAAAGATGAAACTCCATGGGGAATAGCTTGGTGCAAAACTGACCCACGGGGATTGAAGGGGTAAGCACGACCTTTTCGGCATATGCCTTACTTCACTAGGGATGATGGGATGTGGCATTGGTGTAACTCCTACTAGGGATGATGGTAGAAGTCTTACAGTGGTGACCGAGTTCAGCCATACATGGCATTAGCGTGGAGTCACCAGTTGTATGAATGGAGTTGAGTAGTTGCTGGCATGTGGCATTGGTATGCACGACATTAGTTCACAAGCAGCATTCGTAAGGGAGTTTCACTCGTGGCGTTAGTCATTAGCTTTCACACGTGTAAGGAGCTACGAGCAGCATTGGTCTGAGATTGGGCCTTCGGCTTGGGCCCAGCTCGGTCCTGGTTCATTGTCTTTTTGACGCTTGGCATTGTACTGACGGTGGTAAGCCTGTGTTTGGGTCTCGAGTCTGAGCCCGACCTGGTCTAGTCCATTGCCGTTTGGCCTTTAGGAACTTGTCTGGCATTCTTGCTTTATGAGGAGCACTTCGAGGAAACGTCTACTATAGAAGGGGGTAAACTCCATTTTTACCGAAGGTAAAAATGGTTAAGGCTTTTAACAGTAAGAGTGAGAGAGCTTCCGGTGGGAATTCCGACAGAGCATGAAGTTTACAGGTGAGAGTTTGCCGGCAAGCACTTCGTCCAAAAAGAACTAGCAGAGTTACACGGGCGCTTCGCAAGGGCCATTGCTGTTGGAGTTGAAGAGAAGGCAGCGCGAGCAAAATAGGGTGTTGGCCGGAGTCTATAGAGATTCCAGCAGTGGTTCTGGGAGTACCAGAGAAGAGGAAGAGATCTAAGTTGCCGTAGGGAGCAGCCAGTGAACTTCTGTAGTTTTTTTGGAGTTTTCCAGTGGTTTTCAACTATCGGGAAGAAGAGGGGAAGGTTTGCCAATGAGTTTTCCAGCTAGTGGAAGTGGTTTCTCGGTAGGAAGTCGAGAGGTGTAGGACAGTGAACCGCCTCTTGAAGGTGGATGGTTGCCAGGTTGATGAAGGGGCACAAGACACTAAAGGGTCTCGAGAATTGAAGGGTCTCGAGAACTGAAGAGTTGCGGGAACTAAAGGGTCGCAAGAATTGAACCGTCACAGAAACCAAAGGGTCACGAGAGTTGAAATGTCACGGGAGCCGAAGAGTTGCGAGAGTTGAATAGTCATTGGGCTTCTAAACAGTTGCGAGGAAACGAAGGGGCTCAAGGAAGCTGGATATTCACTATCGTTAGCAATCGAAGCATCACGAGTGAGCACGCACAGTGATAGAGAACACAGTCACCCTTAGCCTTAGCCGACATTAGCCCTTTGTCAGACCCAATCGGCATTACACCTCAAAGCCACAGCCAGCATTAGTCTTTTTGTAAATGCAGCCGAGGTTAGCTCTTGGAAACGCAGCCGGCATTGAACTTTTTGAAGACACCCAACATTAGTCTTGCACAGCACTAGTTAGCGCCTTAGTCAAGCATGGTCATCAACATGACGCACACGACATTAGTCGAGCAATGCAGTAGCTGCTCCCTCAGCGACCCTTTCATGACCGGTGGTGAATTGTCTTCCTACTGTGATCGTGCGCGGCGACGACTTGAGTTAGCAAAGGGTGGTAACCAATGGTGAGGCTTGGCCTTTGAAGCCTCTTGGAAATCAAGTCCTCCAACACAATTGTGAACTCCATGTTGTTCTGTGGAAGGGTCCTCATTATGAACACGGTATGCTCTCCATCATAGGTCAGATCCTTGCCAGAGAAATGTGCTCTATATGTTTGATATTCTTGATCAAAGCGCTTCGACCTTCTCTTAATGTGAGAGCAACTTTTGTCCTGTAACCATCCTTTTTTCCTCAAATGCAAGAGCAATGCTGCTGTCAGTCGTTCTCTTTTCCTCATATGCAAGAGCAACGCTGGGGTCAGTCGTTCTCTTTTCCTCAAATTCAAGAGCAACCCTTTGATAAAATATCCTTGTAACCTCCCTAATAGCGGATTTCCTGTTGTAGTTTGTGATTTCTCTTACCACAATAAAAAAAAAGCTTTTACTTTCGTACCTTGCTTCTTTTCTTTTATTCCGTTACTTTTATTCCGACACTTATAATATCCCCTTGGTTTATGAATAAAATTCTCCTTTTTCTTCGATATGATGAGTCATTTTTTTCTTTTTCCATTTGCTTCTCTGTACTCTATCTCTTACTCTTGTTCATTGTTCCTGCCCTTTCATGGAATGGAACGTGGAGGAATACCCTACACCTTCTTTTGTTTTATGATAAGTCGTTGTAGCTTCAATGACCTCGAATGGGGGAGCAATTACTTCTTCTCCCCTTAATGTTTGATTGAACATGGGCTCATAATTCATTGTTCTCATAATATGATGAGCCTGCTCACTGTAAATAGTCCAATCAGGAGGGGTTTTTGCTTCTGGTTGAGGTGCATTAACTCCAAGCTCATCGTAGCTCTTGGTCTCAAGCACGAACTCCTTTAGGTGTTTCGAAGCGATACGCATAACCCCCAATTGATTTTGGAGATTACGAACCTCGCGTCTTAACTCTACTAAGAGATCCTACTCTTGAGGGAAAGAGGGTTGTCCTTTCTTAGCTGCTCTTTTCCCAAAGAATCAGGGAAGCGCAAGACTTTTCACGGTGGCTGGTGCGCCATTACTTCTTTCAAGACTGCAATGGGGACATGCAAGAATTTTTTATTGTCTTGCATGTAAGTGATCTTTGGAGCAGGAAGATCTATCCCCGTAACTTGTTCAATCTCTGGAGTGTCTTCTGGTTCATCTTCTTGCGAAGGTGGCTTAGTACTGGAAGCAGAGGGGGAAACCTCATTTTTAGGAGAAGATGGATTTTTCTCTGGGATGATGGATGGCTTACTAATATGAATCGGAGTCAGAAGGAGAATTTTTCTTGCCTTCCCTCCTCTTTAAACATGCTTACACGAGTTCCCCCGATGTCCTCAACATCTTCATGAGGCGAAGGTTCCGCCTTTTTGACAAACTTGTGATCACCTTCTCCTGACTTTTGGGGTGACACCGAATCTGTGAAGCAGTATCTAGCATCAGCTTGGTGAGTTTCGGCTACAGGAAGCGGTCTTCTATTAGCATAGATTGTATACTGTCTCCCATCTCGACTATACTTGAAGCACTGATGCAATGTGGATGGGACCACCTCCTGATCATGGAGCCACAAGCGGTCGAGAAGGATGTTGTAAGATGTGTAGGTGTCGATTACATGAAATTGGGCGTAATCATTTAATTCACCCATCCTGAGACAAAGGTCGACAGTGCTAGCTGGCTTCTCTCCTGACTAGTTGAACCCCTGGATTGTGATGTGAGTCAAAGTGAGATCCTTAGAACTTAATCCCAAAGGAGTGAGGATTCTCCTTGGGATATGGTTGATTGCAGACCTCCATCTAATATAATTCGGTTGATGGGACATGCATGTAGCTCACCAGTCACAAAGAGAAAGCGATCGTCGAATTTTTCTCCCAATTGCAAATCATCCTTTGAGAAGGTGATCGCCACGCATCAACTTAAGATCATTGGGTCCACCTCAACGGGTTCCACCTCAGTCTCGTACACCTCTGGATTGGAGAGAGCATGAACCAGAGCCATACGGTAATCCCTCGAGAGCATGAAAGCAGGTGAGGGAGAAGTGGCGGACCAGGAAACTTCAAAATGCCTGGCTTCTGAGTTGGAAGTTGCAACATTTTCCTCAATCTCAGGTTCATTTGCCCCGTGCTAGGTGAGGCTTCTGAGATTCGCACCATGTGGCAGTCTTCCTGCGAATAGAAGCTCTGCCCTCTTGATTCTCTCAGCCTCTGCTCAAAGTCAGGCTCAAGAGGCCACTGATGTTTCTTTGGCTTTGACCACTTGTGCTTCTTGGTGGAAAAAGATGGATCTGACTTGGCTCGAGCTATTAGGGTGTCAGCAACTATCAAGAATCCACCCGCGTGGGGTAACGACTTTTTCAGCCTTCTACGGTGCGTCCTGCTTTGTTTCCTTCAAGTTTTCTATCAAAAGCCTCGAAGTCTGGACATTTCAAGATCGTACCTACAGGAGACATAGAAGAGGAAGGATAAGAAGAAGAAGAAGAAGAAGAAGAAGAGGAAGAGGGAGAAGGGTCAATAGGTGAGGGACTTTTAAGGTCGTTCCCCTCATTAGACCGATCTTGGTAGCTTTTTACGTCACCACCAAAGTTGGGTGTGTGCAGGGTGTCTTTTAGGTCTTTCCCCTGCTTAGGCCGTTGGGGGGTGCTTTTAATGTCGTCACCCTCATTGGACATGCCGCGAGTAAGAGATGACCCAGGGGTATCCTCTTGATGAGATGAAGGAATAAGGTCGATGGTGATCGATATCAAGTCTTGTACGGTTGGCAAGGGAGGAAGTGGCCTGAGAAGTTCTTGCTCGACTATTGGCTGAGGAACCTCGTTCTTTCGGCGAGCAGCTGTTGGTGCTCGTCTTCTTCTAGTTGCCTCGGAGGTGCTTCATCCAGGTTTGTTAACAGCCTTAGCTTGACAAATCGCTTCTTGCTTTAAAGACTTGAGCCTGCTCCACCCATGATGGACTTTCCATGGCTGGGAATTCGAGGGTTCAGCAGGATCAGAGGCTTTATCATGGGAGTCTTGCACTGAGACACAGTCCTGAGTAGAAGTATCGACTTGCGTTCAGCGTAAGCAATGTGACCTGCTTGGTGTTTTTTCGCAACCACAGCTTCAAACCCATGGCATTCACTCTACTTTCGGCCCCATATCTGATGGTACGGGCACTAGTGATTCCCAGTTCCCTGAGCAAGGCGCTTCGGTTTCCTCACCGGCTTTAGTGCAATGAGTCCTTGTTGGAGCATCATATCGAAAAGAGCGTGGAGAAGATCTGTTGATGGTTCATCAGAAGGGCGCAAGCTTTTGTCTTCCTTCTGTACTGTTACCACGTGGGAAGCCTCAGTTGCACCAAATGCTTTCTTGAGTTCTTCGAGCTTGATTTGACCCTTCTAGGTCAGAGCCTCGATGAGGTCTTTATGTGTATAGTATCCTTTTGTGGAGTGGTTTACCATTCGTTGATAAGTAGAATATCTTGCGTGCGTATTGAGACCAGCTTGATCGGGAAACTTGATCTCAGGCAGCTCAATCATGCTCAGTTCCAGCAATAGTCGGAGCAGTGCAAGAACCCATTCCTTTTCAAAAGCATAAATCTTGTTCTGATGGTTAGTCCAATAATCACTTTCATTAAGGTTCGCAGAAGGGGGTACCCAGCTGTATGACTGCTGCTTGCCTCCTTGAGGCACTGTCTGGGTTTCTGTTGTGCCTACCCCTTTGGAGAGGTCAAAAGTTTGAAAGGTAGACTTCTTTGGATCATTGACTGTAATGGCCGCACTTATTACCCCTCTTTCTTGGTTTCCTGAGGCGTTGGCCTGAGAATTACCATTGCCCTTGTTGTTTTCCAAGCTGGGACAAACTCCCTATGTGAGCTGACTGTGCGAACTGACTTAGAGATTAGTTTTGACATGGAGGTCAGGTTGGAGGCCTCATCATGTAGAGCGATCTCAGGTCGCATGTTTCGCACACAGGTCTGAACTGCTTCCTTCTCAGACATGGGATTGGGATGGCGAGCGGCAAAACCTTTCGAACTTGCTATGAATTGATCCACAGGTTCATCTGGTTCTTGGGTCAACGTTAGAAGCTTGATGGTTTGGACTTCTCTCTCAACCTCATAGAAACATTGGTGGAACAATTTCTCCATTTCCTCCCAAGTATGTAATGAATTTGGGGGCAGCCGAGCATACCACTGAAAAGAAAGGCCATCAAGAGTTTCAACAAACTGACGGAGAAGGAGTCTCCCACCAGCCGCTGTCTCTTGACATGCCGCTTAGAAATGGGCGATATGCTGGTGCGGGGATGTTGTTCCATTGAACAGGGGAAACTTCCCCTTTTTGTAATCTGAAGGAAATAGAATCTGATCAATGTGAGAGGGCTACGGCTTCTGGTAAAGTGTTGTACCATGTATACCCGAAGTTTGTCTGCTTTTTAAGCAACGGGTTACCATAGCATCAATGTCTGCCTGTGAGACGGGGTACGGAATGGAAATGTCCTATGAGGCAGGGGGAGAAGGCTTCCTTAGAGGTGCATCGCCTGAGTGATGGGAATTGGCCTCATGAGGTGATACATTGACTGGCGACCGTGTGCTTTCCATGTGATCAATCTTCTCCATCATTGCTTTCACCATCTGCTCGAACTAGTTCCTATGTTCCTCTTGGGAGTCGTTAGGGTCTGTCACAACCATAATGCTAACCATTTCCTCAAGGTGGTCAGCCTTAGGTGGGCTTGAAGGCTTCTAAGCATGGCGAGTCACACGCGGCAAATCGGTCAGCAAGGGCACAACATGCCCTGCTTGTACTCGACTCCTATATTCAGAACGTGGGTTCTTGACGGTCTTGGCACAGTGGCTGTTGGGTGGTCGGGTCATCTTCTATGACCCTGACCATGGTGCAGGATTCTCGCACTACTTCTTCAGGTCTTGTGATCTGAAGAGGGTAGAACGGATTTTCAGGAAGAATACCCTTACAGCTGGATACCCTGACTTTTTCTGTCGGCTCCTTAATCAAGATCTGTAGTCCTTTATCTTTCTTGACCTTGAGACTGCGATAGACCTCTCTCCAGAACTGAGACTGGAATCGAGGTTTGCCCGCCTTCTTAGAGCATGAAAGGGTCGTGTCCATAAGATGGGGCAGTGCCACTCGAGTCAAGGCCCAGCTCACTGTGCATGTTTCTAGAGGATAAGAGAAGAATGAGACTGTCATGCCTGACGATGGGTATCGTCGTACATGACTGGAGAAGAGAGAAAAGAAGTAACAAGGTGAGAGAAAGAAAGACAAAGAGGAAGAAAGAGGGTTTAAGAAAGAGAAAGAAGAAAGGAAAGTAGAGAGAGAAGGAAAGTGAACAGTGAGAGGCAAAAAAAAGAAGAGAGAGAAAAGGAAAGTGAGGAGAATGGTTAGGAAAGAGTCAGAGAAAAGAGAAGGAAAGAGACTAGGAAAGAGAGAGGAGAAAGAAGGAAAGAGAGAGAAAGAAACACGCACAGCGTTGCCACCACTGTGTGTGCTAAAGAGAGAAAACAAAATAGAGAGAGAATTTCATGCATGACACTGCTATTGCCATGCACATTCAGATAAGGAGAAGCAGAGAGAAAGATCGAGCAGAGAGAGAATAAATAAAGAAGGACAAGAAGATGAAGGAGAAGAGAGAGAAGAGTGAAAGAGAAGGAAGAGAGAAGCATGCACACCGCTACCATAGGCGTGCATGTTCAAAGAAAGGAAGAGAGAGAAGCAGAGAAATGGAGAAGAACAAAGAAAAGAGAGACAAAGAAGGAGAGAGAAAAAGCCCGAAGAAGAGGAAGAGTAGAGAGAAAAAGGAGGATAAAGAAGAGAATTAACTTGAGGAAGAGGGGTATCGGCTTAATTTTTCTCTCTCCTCTCTCTCTCTCTCCAAGACTTGCCTATCGAACTCAATCTAAAAACTCAAAACTTTATTGATGAATTGAAAGTATGAGTACCTTTTTACAATTAAGTTTAGCATATATTTATAAAATTGGAACCAAACATGGGTGGATGCTAAAACGTTATCGTAATTGATAATAATTGCAATTTATTTTAATTAAAATAAATTCTAAAAATGGCTGCAAAATGACTATTTTGCCCCTGCTTAACAATTCATGGAATTCCAAAACAGTCCTTGCTGTTGCTTTAGTACGTGTGTGATCTTCCATGGATGATCTGGGGTTCCTCTGGTGCCCATTTGATGAAAAGATGATTGCTTTCTTGTAAGGTTCGTCATGGCAAGGATTATGTTTTTAAGCTACGATCATGCGACTAGAAATTCGGCTGAATCTTAAAAACTTTGGATCCATAGTGTGCTCATAACTTGATGTTTCTTTATTGTTTCTTCATTGTATTGCACTGAGCATACCGTCACAATCGCATGGTAGCAAACACTACTCGATTTCATGCATTTTGTAGTCTTGGGCTTTTGGCTGAAATTTGAATTTCGGTGGTCGAATTTACGGCAACTTTATCGACTTCTCGCGTGAAATATGATCGTTCATCACGCACAAGGAACTGGTCTCGTGTCAATCCGATGCATGCGATGGAACTAGTCACGTGTCAATCTGATGCGCTAGCATCGTGATATGGTCGCTCGCGTGGGATGTGATACTGTTGAGTTTCCTGCTACTTCACTAATCATTAACTTCTCTCTCTATTTTCTCCCTGCTCGGGTGTTGTCATGGAACGTGCTACACATCGAAACACTCATCTTGACGAGACGAACATGCTCACAAAATTTGAGTATGATCTGACTCGAGACGAGTGAGATATGGCTCCTGAAGGCTACTTCCCGAGACTATAAAAACAGTCACCTTTATTTGTGATTTGGTGTAGGGAGGGCGCATGAAAATAGTGTGCGGCCTACCTGTTTGCGATCTTTTACTCATAACATTGTCCTAGAGTGCCCGATTAAGCCAAAACTTTGTCCATAGTGGTTTTTTATCATGCCGGATACAATGGCGGTGGTCCCATAGCACTTTGACGCACCGAAAATAAAATTCTAGTTACAGAGTCTGTTTCAGAGTGCTAGAGACTAATGTTTTTGAAATTTTTTGTTTGTATGCACTGCCTTAAACATGTCAGATTGTGACGAAACTTAGCAGGTGGCCTTTTAAAGCCCTTATGAATATTTCCACTTGTTTTGGGACAATTCTAAGACTATTGAGAATTCCACTGTAATCCAGGCTTTATTGATCAACTTCTCTTTTTATTCCGCATAGGGGACCCAAGGTGTTGAAAAATATCTTCAATCAGTCATGACATGTGCCATATGTGAAAATGACCAAGTCATTGAGACCAAGCTTTTGCCCAAGTTTGAGCTTGTTTCGATGCCCAACGAGTGTTGTATGGGCATTTGCAGATCATCCTAAGATGTGAATGCAGCCTCCATGATAGGGGACTGATTTGGTAAGGCCACACCGCAATAGTTTACAATGTACAACCTACCTGTTTTGTGGTAATTTGGGCCCAACATGTTTTTGGGAGGTCCGATTGAGCCCAAATTTAGTCCCGAGAGATTTCTTGAAGTTCTGGTTGCAATGGAAGTAGTTTGGTACTGTTTTGAAGCCTCTAGCATAAGGCTATAGTTATAAGGTCTCTTTTTAGCAAGATAATACTCTTTCTAGGGTTGCCTAGTCTTAAGCTTATTTTTGTAGTGTTCCCTTGATCTAACAGTGTCTTGGGCATCGGCATGATCAGGTTGTCACTGGCTCTCTCCTTATCTGTACCAGCGATGCAAGTACGTCAAAAATGACGTATAACAACTTTCCCTGGCGGATGTTGCGCTTTGAGAGAAGCGAGAAGTGCGACATTCGTAATAAAATTGACCACCGAAGTTCATTTAAGACGTCTTTATTGCCTCTCAACAAATATAATTTGTTTTTCGATCACCGGCATCAGCACAATCCTTGAGGGGGAGATCATGTTAAGCTTCCTTCTGAAGGGGCGATCGAAGTGGACAATAGCGATTGGGAAGTTTACTTAAGGTTTTCTTTCCAATGCTACTGGAATCCTTTCCTTTTATGAGAGAGCACATTAATAGGTTGTCTCGTGAAGGACTTACCATTCCATGTCAACAATGCCTCCTAATGGCCCAGCTAGCGGGTTCCCTTGGTGCACGTTGCCCCAATCTAGCTGGTGGGGATAATTTGGCTCTAGGGCCCGAATTTTTGTATTGGCTCTGGGGCCGGGGATTTTTGTTTTGGCTTTAGGGCTCAATTTTTGTTTTTGGCTTCGGCGCTGGAATTTTGTTTTGGCTCTGAGGTTGGGATTGTTTTTTGGCTCTAGGGCCGGAATTTTTTTTTGGCTCTAGGGCGGGAATTTTCTTTTTCTCTTGGGCCAAAATTGGTTTTTGCCTCTGAGGCTGGAATTTTTGTTTTGGCTCTAGCGTCAGAATTCTGTTTTAGCTCTGGGGAAGGAATTTTATTTTGGCTTTGGGGCCGAAATTGGTTTTTGGCTCTAGGGCCAGAGATTTTTGTTTTGGCTCTGGGGCCAGAATTTTGTTTTAGCTCTGGGGCTGGAATTTTGTTTTCTAGCTCTGGGGCTGGAATTTTGTTTTTAGCTCTGAGGCTGACTTGTGGGTGCCCTTGGTGGGCGTTTGATCCCATTCTAGTTAGTGTTGAAGCGCTAATCTGGATTTTACTCAGCGCCTTTGCGATTTTCTTGCTTGTAATTAGTTGAGGTCTTCTTCTTTTGGTCAACAGCTGCATCAACTTGTTTATTTTTTAATCCAAGCACCCTTTCAGGTTTTCGTTTGAACTAGGTAGGAGTGGTGTCACAAGAGTGCTTTTCACCAACTTTTTTTATTGAGGCATTTTATCTCGTGATGCCCTTGCGGGTTTTCCACATGCCCAATTATTATTATTTTTGAGTTTTTACCCATAGGTTCGTGGCTATGTCCGCTCTTTTACTTTTACCCATGATGATTCTCATCATGCCCGGCTTCTTCTTTCCTCTCAGGGACTCTTTCTTGGAGGGGTCCTGCTTGGATAGGGCTCACTGGAGCAATGAACACCGTGGATGAGCTTTCAGGGGATCGAAGTGTGACATAGCCATGTCATGTATGAGCGCATGGAGCCCTTTTCTTTATGAGCCTCTGATTATCGAAATAGGACTTGTGAGGCAGAATGAATCCACAGGGAGGCGAAATGTTGCCAGGGAAGACGGGTCGTTTTGATGACGAGCCCGCGCATACAGGAAAGGTCACCTAGAAGGCCGAAGGTCTTCGTGATAGGCCTATGGATACTGGAAAAAGTGACACTTGGGAGGTGAAATGGTGGTACATCAACCCGTGATAAGTCGACACCTAGGAGAAAAAGAGACCGAAGATTTGGCTCATGATCCGTCGAAAGAGACGTCTGGGAGGCGAAGCGGTGGAAGATTTGACTGCAGACAATCGAGGCATTGTCAGCGAGGTGAAGTGACAGGAGACTGACCTGTGGCTAGGCGAAGCGTCATCATAGTGACGCATGTCCATGTGGTGAGATGAAACACCACTTGGGGAGCGAAGCGCTATTATGATGAGTATTCAGGTTTATAAAAAGGCTAGGTAGAGAGAGCGGGAAGGCAACTCCTTCTCTTCGAGAAGCTTCTTCACCTCCTATTTTTATTCTTTATAGAGGGAGAGTAGAGATCTCTCTTTTCTGAAGCATTCATTTGGGAAGCCATGCCTTTTGCTGAGGCCCGCGTTTGGGTCTTAAGTCTTGGAATGCGTCGTTGCCCTTCTGGGTGAAGATGTTCGACCCTATGAAAGTTCTGATGATGGATTTGTGTTGAATGGTGGGCTTGTGCCTTCTGATCTCTATTGTTTGCTTAAGATTCCAAAAGCAAGGTCCAAGGCTGTGCATAAGATTCCGAGGGTCATCAGGTCTGAACCCAATCTTGTCCATCCAAACATGATGATAAATTGTGACGGTCTTCGCTGGCCGTCATCTTCTTCATGATGGTTGACCAAACGAATGATCTGGTCACATCTTGGATGTTCAACATGTCAAGCAGAAGATTTTCTGCTCAAATTTTTGCTTGTTGTTGCTTCCTTAACTTCCTCCTCATTCTTTGCCCTCACTCGAGGGTGAAAAGGAGCAAGAGGTTATTTTCATTCGTTTAAGATAAGAATGGCGCCTCGTCTTGGAATACACTACCGCTCCAGTGGGCGGCAACACAATTGGAGGGATGTAACTCTGGATGGGAGACTCATTTCAGCACCGATTTGTCTTGTTATTGCTACAAATTATTGTAACCACAACTTTGTAAAGCTTTATAATCCCTTTTGTTCATGAAATAAATCTTCATTTTTAGTTTGAATCCTCATTCTCTGTGGCTTTTGTTTCTTCTCCTCTCTTAGTTTGCTTCGCCTTTCTTTCCTTTACTGCTCAGTTCTTATTATTTGAACGTATTTTTCAGCACCTTGGTTCCTGATAGGAAGCTGATCAATAAAGCCTAAAAAACAGTGGAAATCCTGGACAGTCTCAAAATGGCCCTAGAATTGATCAAGATCTTCATCAGCACTTCAGCAGACCACCTGCCAAGTTTCATCGGGATCATACATGTCTAAGGCAGTGAACACAAAGAAACAATTTCAATGAAATCGGTCACTAGCACCCTAAAATGGACCCTGTAACTAGAGTCATACTTTTGGTGCATCAAATAGTTGTGAGATGACCTCCATTAAATCCGACACAGTCGAAGATCCCTATGGGTCAAGTTTCGGCTTAATCAAGCACTTCAAGACAAAGTTATAGTTGAAATAATAAAAAGGGGTAGGCCACAAACTATTCCCTTGTGGCCTCACTACATTAAAACACCATTAAAGGTGGCAGGTTTTACAATCCTAAATAGTCTCTTTCGGGGCCTATATCTCACTCGTTCCAAAAATGATCACTCCCAAATTTGGTGAGTGTGTTCGTCTCATCAAGACAAGCAATTCGATATGTGGAACGCTCTGTGGCGACGCTCGAGCAAAGATAAAAACTAAATGAAAGTCACTGATCCGTGAAGGAAGTTGCAGAAAATTCATCAGCAGCTCTCCTCTTTCGAATAGCCAGATCACGACTCTCGCATACCCGATCAGCATGAATCATTTGCATTATGTGCGTGAGGTCCTAGGCTATCTCTGGTTCGATCCTCGTGTATGATGAATGGTTGTATTTCATGCAAGAAGGCGTCAAAACTGCTGTAAATTCCGGCCATCGAATTTCAAGACTCTGGTAAAAAACTCAAGACGACAAAATCTTCATCAAAACATGAAATCAAGCTACATTTGTTGCAACGTGATCATGATGGCATGCTCAGTGTGATTCAATGAAGAAGTCACGAAGAAATAGCAAGGAATAAGCAGACAATCGATCCGAAGTTTTTAATATTCATCCAAAATTCAAGTCTCATGATCATGGCTCAAAAACATGATTCATGGCTCGAAGTTGGTATCAAAATGATCGTCATGCCGAGCCCTACAAGAAAACAATAATCTTCTTATCAAATGGGCATTAGAACGACTCCCGGTCAGCCATAGAAGATCATGCAAGTTCTCGGGCAGCAGCAGCGACTGTTATGGAATTCCACACATTGTTAGGCAAGGGCAAAACAGTCTTTTTGCACCCATTTTTAGAATTTCTTTAAATTCAATTAAATTGTAATTATCTTCAATTATAGGTAGGTTTTAGGCATACACCCATGTTTTAAGCCAATTCTATATAAATAGGCAATGTCTCACTGTACAAAGGACGGGTTCATTCTTTTGGAACAAAGTCATTCCTCTTAGATCAATCAATAAAATTATGAATTTTGCTTAAGCCTGTGGGTACGTCTTGGAGAGAGAGAGAGAGGAGAGAGATGAAAAGGGTCGGTACCCTTCGAGTAAGTAATTTTCTCTCTTCTACCCTCTTTCTCTCTCCTCCCCTCTTTCTCATCTCTATCTCTTTCTCTCTCCTCCCCTCTTTCTCATCTCTATCTCTTTCTCTCTCTTCCCCTCTTTCTGATCTCTATCTCTATCTCTCTTATTCTCATCTTTATCTTTATCTTTACTCTTCTTGTCTCTATCTCTTTCTGTCGCTTCTTCTCATCTCTATCTCCCTATGTTCTTTGTCTAATGTATTCGACAAAGTCTAGCATCAGTTGGATTTCTCTCTTTGCTTTTCTTCTGTTGCAGTTAGTGAAGCTTAATGCCAGCTGGATTTCTCTTTCCTTTCTTCCACTCTGTCTCCCTCCGTTCTTCGTCTAATGCAGTTGGTGAAGCCTAGCACCGGCTGGATTTCTCTCTCTCCTCTTCTGTTGCAGTCGGTGAAGCCTAGCATCGACTGGATTTCTCTCTCTCCTTCTCTTCTGTTACAATCGATGTAGCCTATTGCCAGCTAGATTTCTCTCTCTCTCTCTCTCTCTCTCTCTCTCTTTTCTATTCCAGTTGGCGAAGCCTAGCGTCGACTGGATTTCTCTCTCCTTCTCTTCTGTTGCAGTCGGCAAAGCCTAGCTCCGGCTGGATTTCTCTCTTTCCTTCTCTTATGTTGCAATCAGCGAAGCCTGACGTCGACTGGATTTCTGTCTCTCCTTTTTTGTCACAGTTGGTGAAGCTCAGCGCCGGCTCAATTTTTTTCTCTCTCTCTCTTCAATCACAGTTGACGAAGCCTAATGTCGGCTCGATCTCTCTCTCCCTCTTACTTCTCTTCCATCCTAACCAGTGTAGGCCTAACGCCGGCTGGGTCTCTCCCTTTCTTCTCTTCTAACACAGTTGGTGAAGCCAAGCGCCAACTTCATCTTCTCTCTCTTTTTCTTTGTATAATACAATCGGTGAAGCCTAGCGTCAACTGTGTTTTCTCTGTTTTTCGTCAAACATGGTCGACATTGCCTAGTGTCGACTGCATCTTCCTTCCCTCTCTCTCT
Source organism: Amborella trichopoda (assembly GCF_054954075.1). Lineage (NCBI taxonomy): Eukaryota > Viridiplantae > Streptophyta > Magnoliopsida > Amborellales > Amborellaceae > Amborella > Amborella trichopoda. The sequence continues at coordinate 34,378,820 of NC_142340.1, forward strand.
TTATTCTCTCACCTTGCATACTCTTCTCTTCATTTCTTCTCTCTCCTTTCTTCTGCTCTCTTATTCTCTTATTTCATTTCGTATTCTTTCTTCATAATCGTCGTCTTGTTATTCTTTCATTCAACTAAGAGGGATTAAGGTTAGCCTCTCATGGTAGTCCCATCGTCTAGTCGTAATGTTGTTGTACCAGGATTACTTGACCCGCTTTATTGTCACGACAGACTAACCATTGTGCTTGTTAAGTCAGTACTGGTAATGACGTCTAGTAGTAATCTTGTGAGGCGGTCTTAGTTTTCGAGCCCATTTTGCTACCACGTCAAGCCAATTATTCACTAGCTTACTCACCGCTCTAATTCTCCCGCTCAATCAAATTCTTCTCTCCCCCATCTTTCTTCTCTTCTTTTTCTTTTTGAATGTGCATGCTTGTGTACGTTCATCAAAGAGGAAAAGGGTGAGGTCTGACCCACCTGTCTTATCCTTATGTGTGTGATTGCAGAAAAGAGAAGAATAAAAGCCTAGAGAGGTGATTTCGAACCAGTTTTATTACTGGGGGGCTTTCTTCGTGATCTAAGAGGATGCCCATGAGAGCCAGCCCGAGTATATCTCGAACCCACCTTAAATTCCTCTCTCACCGGTTGGTAACACCTGCCCCCGTTCTCGAACGAGGCACCCAAGAGAGCGATCTCAAAAACGTCCCGGGTCTTCCCTCGAAACCCGAGACGCGTGCCACCCGATCCCCAAAGGATTCGAATGGCGAGATTGATGTACCAAACCAGCTTCGCGACTCCACTGGGGACTTACTACCCCTTAGTTGGATTGTTCTTGTTCGGCTAGTTTCTTCTTTTAATTTCAACTTTTCACATTTTATTTATGACTTCCGGTTCTGTAACCCATTTATCCGGATCGGGGATTTTCTTATCCCCTCATTCGAGAGTGTCCCTAGGGAACAAGTTCCTTTGAATTTATTTCCAACCATCCTCTTGAGCAAAGACCCCTTGTCTAGATCACAAGTCTTAACCTGGACCGGTGTGAGGCGGGACTTAAAGGTCCCTCACTCCCCACCTCCTTACTCTGGTGAAAAACTCCACCAAGGCACCCTTTATCGACAGCACTTCTGATGCTGCACACAACATGCACCCACCCACCAGCAAGTCACTTGTCGGTCATGTTCTTGAGGTATGCCAGATGGCTGCCCAGTCCCTTTTTACAAAAGGTAAACAAGTTTCCATAGCTTATGTGAGTCGCCATAAGTCTACCTCCCACATTTCTGTACCATTGGTCTCTATCCCTAGAGGCTCAACACATCAAGGCCGAAACCCTATGGTCTCCACCCATCACACACACCACAAGGCTCATGGGTCACCCACTCGAGCCATACTTCGAGGCAACCCTTGTGCTACCCAGAGTCAGCAATCAGGATCAGACGTTCTAAGGTCAGGTCCTGCAGATGTTGATCACAAGCATCTCATTGCTCAGGAAAACATTATCACTACGCCAACCCGAGTACACAAGAGACGACCTCCTCATCATCCTCTTCTGCAAACACAAGCGCACTCTGTAAGGGGCAGTCATATACCTGTTCTCCTACAGACACCTGCTCGTAGTTCTTGGTCTCCTAAGGGCAGATCACTCTCATGAGCCCGGGCTAACCCCCAGGTCTCCCGTAAGCCTTCTTCAAGGGGTGTACACGCGTTGTCATCACTGATGTTCCCTCGCCCTAGACTCGGGCCTTCTCATGACTCAATCTTACTCCGGCCCACTCCTCCTTCATCGAGCAAGCACCTTCAGCCTTGGAACTTGAAGGTTTTCCCCAAGTGTGTCTCTGAATCTCATAAGAGAGCTCAAGGCATTGACCTGATGGAAGATCGAGTCCTTCATCCTCCCCGACCCATGATGACTCCAGTTCCTAGCCCTCATCCAGTGCCGCACATGGTGGAGACAATTCTCTCTTGTGCAAGAAGAGCTGACGAGCCGCGACCTAGATCGCAGTTTTGGTGCGAGGTCCATCAAAACCTCAAGCCTAAATGCGATAGAGGTCTACAAATTTTGACTAGGGAGGTAACCAAGGCAGTCAAAACAACCAATTCTGACGACCCTCGTCACTTGAATCCCTTCTACCCCGTTCAAACGATGAAGCTTGAATAAGAGCTCCATGAGTCTGGTGCTGTGGTTACTGTGGTAGAAGAAAACCCAGTCACTCGACAGCCACGGTCCCAAGACTGTCGAGAACCAGTCCAAATGCGATCAACATGCAACAAACGAGTTCAGTCAGGGCATTCTGGCCCCCTACTGACTGACCTACCATGTACGACCCGTCAAATTCGCAAGCCCTCAGTTGCCACTAACGTTGACCTCAATAGAGAAACGATCAGCGTAATGGTTGTAAGCGAGCTTGATGATGTGTAGGAAGAGCGCATGTACAAGTTTGAGGATATGGTGCTCGCGATGATGGAAAAGATCGATCGTATCATCGCCGCACGCCAGTTGGCAAACCATGAGGTCAATTCCCATCACTCTAATGGTGCACCTCCACGGCAGCCCCCTCCCTCTACCTCACAAGACAATTATGCTCCTCATCCCATCTCTCAAATAGACATTGATGCTATGGTCAGCCATAGTCTAAAGAACAAACAAATCCCAGGGATACATGGTGTGACGCCTTCTCAAAGGCCATAGCCCTCGTATATTGATCAGGTCTCGTTTCCCTCAGATTATAAAAAAGGGAAGTTTCATTTATTCAATGGAACCACGTCCCCAAACCAACATATTACCCACATCCAAGAAGCATGTCGAGAGACAGCGGCTGATGCGAGACTACTTCTTCGACAGTTCGTTGAGACCCTCGATGGCTTAGCATTCCAATGGTATGCCCAACATCCTCCAAACTTAGTGCATACATGGGAGGAGATGGATAAACTGTTCTATCAACACTTCTATGATGTCGAGAGAGAGGTTCAAACCATCGAACTTCTCACCCTGACTCAAGACCCCGATGAGACCATGGATCAGTTCATATCAAGATGGAGAAATTTGGCTTCTTGCCATCCTAATCTTATGCCGGAGAAGGAAGCTGTCCAAACTTGTGTGTGGAGCATGCTACCCGAGAACGCTCTACATGTTGAGGTCTACAATCCGACCTCCTTGTCAGAGTTGATCTCTAAATCAGTTCGCATAGAAAGTTTATCACCCTACCATGGTGGGACGCGACAACCATCTACAAGCTCAGCAAAACTGGGGAAATGGTAGCTCTGAAATGGTAGCTCCCTCCCAAACTTTGGACCTCTCAAAGGGGTAAGCACGGCAAAGGTAACACCCCAGGCTGGAAAGTAACAACAGTCGTACAATCAAGTGCCCCCACTAGCCAACCTTGATCAGAGTGATTATTTCACCAGGCATAGGAACAACGTCTATCCCTTTGCGAAGGAATGGGTCCTTGCGCAGTTATGGTTATTATTAGAACAAAATATGATCCTACTTCTAGAAGACAAGTTCCCTGAGCAATCTGGCCTTGACACTCAGGAGAATTATTGTTCCTACCATCGGAGGATCAATCATTTTACAGACGACTACTACACGCTGAGGGATATTGTCGAGGCCCTGATTCAGAAGGGTTTAAAGCATGAAGACTTAAAGATGGCCTTTGGGGCAGCCGAGGCCTCCCATGCTGTAACCATCTAAGAGGAAGATGATATGCCTGGTATCATGTACGTCTTCTTCATTATAACGCTTCAGGAAGGCATAATCACACTGAAGCAGGCAAGGCAACACCGTCGCCTTCCTAACGGGACTGAAGATCGTTGGTGCCCGTACCATCAGAAAAGAGGCCACTACCTGTCAGAGCGCACAAGTTTTCTTGATATATTCGCAAAGAAAATGTGGGAGTATCAGGAGTTTTACAATCTCCCCGTAAGTGATCCCCAAGTCATTCCTCTATCGGGGCAAAAACATCTCACAAAGCAGGGCCTTCCTATCAATGACTCGGATTTTGACTTCTCAGCCATGGATAGTCTACAATGGTCGACGCAGACTCAAGTCCTTAAGGTGAGAAGCAGTTAGCCGAGCTAAAGCTGTTCGAAAGCCCAGCGAGATGAATCAGACACCACCTTAGAAAACCAGAAAGAGACGGGCACCAAGGTATACTCGCCGAAGAAGCAAGACCGCTTAACCCACGGTTGAGCAGCAATTTCTCAGGCCCCTTCCTTCACTGCCGACTTTACTGGATTTCATCCACGGCACAATCCTTCTTCCTTATTCATCCTATCAAGAAAATGTTCCCGTGCTATCCACTCAGCATATGTCCAATGAGGGTGACGATGTTAAAAGCACTCCCCAACGATTTAAGCAAGGGAAAGACCTAAAAGACCCCCTGCACCCATCCAACCCTGGTGATGACATAAAAAGCTGCCTAGACTGGTCTGATGAGGGGAAAAACCTTAAAAGTCCCCCACCTTCTAACCTTTCTCCTTCTTCTTCTCCTGCTTCTCATGCTTTCTCTTCTACGACCCCTACAGGTACAACCTTGATATGCCCGAACTTCGAGGCTCTCGATCAAGAATTCGAAGGAATCAATATAAGCAAGACGTAGTGGAAATGATTGAGAAAGACCATGACATAGGCACTAGGATTCCTTACAATTGTTGATGCCCTGACAGCAAAAGCTAAGGCAGAGCCACCTTCTTCAAAGAAGCACAAGAAGTCGAAGCCAAAGAAACCCCTATGGCCCCCTAAGCCTGACATTGAGCAGAGACTGAGAGATTCAAATGGGCAAAGTTTCTACTCTCAAGAAGCTTGCCACATGGTGCAAATTTCAAGAGCAATACCCACCATGGGGCAGATAGATATAAGATCAGGGAAGACGCTGTAGCCTCCACCGTAGAAGTTGGGCACCATGAAGTTCCCCAGTCCGCCACTGCCCCCTAATCCAAAGACTAGTCTGCCTATCTTACAACTCCCTGGCCTCCTTCCTCATCCCAATACTTCAAACAATCCACCTATTCTCCAATGGCCTGAGACCCCTTTGTTCCCATACACTCAGTCTCTTTCAAAACCTCAAACTACCATCACTCAAACCAAGCCTACTATGCAATCAAGTCAGCTAGCCTACCAAAATAAACCTTTTCTACCCAAACCTGCTCCTTAAACCAACATACCACCCAAATCAGTGGCAAGACGGAGAGCACAAGGGCTTGATCAAGAAAAGGTGAAATATTATGTGATAGGGCATCTACGAAAACATTTGGCTCTTCTCAGTATTTATGATGCCCTCATGCTCTTGAAGGATTACCGGATGGCTTTCGTTCAAGCTTTCACTACCCATAAGTGTATGAAACCGAACTAGAACCTATTGAGGTCGACCCGACAATTTTAGAAGGATGTATGCCAATAACCTTTTCAGAGGACGATTTGCAGCTGGGGGAAAAATTTCATAATCACCATCTTTGTGTTATTGGCGAATTACATGTCGAAGTAGGAGCGACTGCTTCAGATCCACCTCCAGGGACTTGACGCCCCTCATCCCACTCTAAGATGGAACTAAGATTATCGAAGACACTCGCAATCCTTGTCTTCATTGCAAGAAATTCTGGCGAGGCCTCATCAGCTACTATCTCTCCCGGAAGCCCTAAAGCTCGCTAATTGGAGAGATAATCTAAGACAAATACCGCCTCAGAAGAAGGAGCATCCGCCAGTCTCGTTTGCCTGGTATCCTGGTGTCAGTTACCGTTCGCCCCTTTCCAAGGATGATCTTTATCCCAACATCCCTAGCTGGTTATTCTCTACCAATTCACATAGGCCTTGGTCATTCAGACCCTCCTGCCAAAGTGAGGTAATACATATTTGCTGGTTTCTGTCATCTCTAGACACATAAACCAAGCGATCCATATATGCTCTGGCAGCTAGCACTCACGAAAAGTTCCAAATTCTTCCGTCTTTCCCTTGTTCGCCATACTCCGATGCTTTTCGAAAAAAACCGGGAAGGGGAGGCATTGATCAAGCCCGTGTTGATGGGCGAAGTGGTGGGGGAAATACCCCTCTAACCTGGCACTATGTGGGGCTCGATAAGGTAGAACTCCCCTTCTGATGCTAAGGATGAACATGAGCTCCTTAATAGTTGTTGGAGCACCGTCTAGTTCCTTCCCTTACTCATCAAAGAAAGCACGATCGGTGAAGCTCCTGACCGGGAAGGGTACCCGCCTCATGTTCAAAGAATTATTCCCAAATAGACCCCGAGCCTCCCCTGGGGTATGAAAGATAGCCCTCTGGTTGGCAATCCTCATCAAGAAGGGCCACAGTTTATCTCCAAATCACTAATGCTTAATGTAGGTGTCAGGAAAATAGGCCTCTAGCCACCCGGACACGTAATGCATAGGGAATGGAGTTTTAAAATCCCCGGGAAATGCCTCTCCTCCTACGATGTCATTCCCTCCCTCTTTACCCTTGTGGACCTTTCCACGAGAGATGGCCCTCAAGCCATGGTATATGTTGCACATGACTGGCTGAGCAAGGGCATACTCATGCTCTCTGGCCATGTCGTATCCCACATACAGTATGCCTAGACGAATGTCACCCCCCCATCCAGGGAGCACTAATTTGGACAAAAATAAGGCCAACTACGAGGCCAAGAAGACATAGTCATCGCCGATCTCAAGTTGATATACAGGAGGCATCTCCTTTGCAACTACCCTCGGGATAATCCCCACAAAAGAATTTCACCCATTCTGTGAAGGTGACCCTACCATTGCTAAACCGAGCAGCATTCAACTGGTAGGCCTCGAAGATCTTTTCAAGACTAGCAGGCGGCTCTTCATCCCCCAAGTTAGCACCACCGAAGATGATCGAGTTTGGGGTCACAAACACGTCAAACATAGCCCTGATCATCAAGAGACCTCCAATATAATGAAGATCTAGTAAAGAGATTCTTGCTTCCCCATTCCCAAGAAGCCAAGTATTATTAACATGACTCCATGTCTCCAGTAATACCTTTACTATATTGAAGCAACGGTCATAGTAGCTGCCCGAACACTGGACTGCTGCTAATAGTGAAGCGTGTTCAAGAGTGCTTTTGTACTACACCAATACCTTGGTATTCAAGAAAGAGTATTCCTTCAGGTATTGGTGCTCCCCCTAAATCCAGAGGTGTTTTTCTGACCACATTAGTAGTTCCTTTGCCTATACCATTCGTTTCCCTAAGGTAGGCAAGTTCTCTCTGGAAGCTATGTTCCTATGCATGCAATGAAGAAGTTCCACCCCTTATTCAGTATTGACCTTGTTGTCATTGCCCTTGTGTACTGCGAAACAAATGGGGTCAGTAATGAAAGTAACAATGAGGGGCCACTCTAGTTCACATACTGGTCAGCCAAATGGGCTCAGCCCTTGATAAAACCTCGCCTATGAAGTCACATTCACCGATTTCTCCCTCCCTTGGAAGCCTCTTCACATCAGAAATTTGGTAAGAAGAACCAGCCATTATAAAGGGCTCAGTGGTTTACTCCCAAAAGTTGCTAAGACACATTATCAGTGCGACTGAGTCTTCCAACTCTTAGTGTCGGTTATGTTTCCTAATACTTAGCGTTGGTTGTGTCCCGAATGAGTCTTCTAACCCTTAGCGACCGGTTGAGTCTGTCAACGCTTAGCACCGATTGAGCTTATCAATGCCCAACACCAGTTGCATGCCAACGTCTAATGCTGGCTGAGTCTATCAACACTTAGCGCCGGTTGAGCTTGTCAATGCCCAGTGCTGGTTGCGTCAGTGGCTCGTGTCGACTGAGTTTGTTAACACTTAGCACCAATTGAGATTGTCAATGCCCAACGCCAGTTGTGTCCTCCAAAGGCCAGTGCTGGCTGTGATCGGATCTCTCATACGTGTCACAAACTCTAATCGTGACACCTCGAACTCAACGGTGCCAACTGACAACCGTCGCCACATCCTTCAGCGCCGCCTGACACATGAGCAAATGCCAACCGTCACCACGTCTCGCATTTCTGCCTAACACATGAACGAGGTAACCGTACACCTTCCCTGTAACGGTTCACCTTTAGTAACTGTACACCTTAGTCTACCTTCAACAATCGTTCATTTTCCTGGACTCTTCAGTTTCTACCAAAACTCCCCTGCTGTTCCTGAAAAACCTCTGGAACACTGCTAACAATGTCAGGAAGTCACCAAAATCCTTGAAAAAATCCCAAAACTTGCAGAAATTCTCACTGTTGCATTTCCCACCTCTTATACTCTAAAAAATACCACAGTTGGAGCTCTTCCCTCCATTAGAAAGTCCTCTGTACTAAAAAAACCTTCCTCTACAACTTTACAAAAGTCTTGGCAAAGTCTGCTCATCAAAACCTTCCCTGCAAGGCCCTCACTAAAATCCCACTGTTTGTCGAAAAGCTTCCCTGCAAAACTTTTGCTGGTGTCCCACTGCTTGCCGAAACTTCTACGGGACACCCTCTGCTCACTGTTGAAGAAATGTTTTTTTTTTTTTTTACCCTTGGTAAAAAGTGAAGAAAATGGAATTTTACCCCCTTATATACAGCACACTCCCCTCAAATTCCCCTCACAAATTGAGAATCCCAGTCGCATCCAAGGGAGGCCATATGATAATGAGCCGGGATGGGCTTTGACTCAAGGCCCGAGTCAACATTATCGCTGCTTGTGAAATTCCAACAAAGGGGCCGGAACAAGTTAGGATCAGGTCATGACTCAAGTATTAATCCATGCCCAGCACCGGCTACTCGGATGAAGTGACTTGGCGCTAGGTGAATTTCAAACAACCCTAGTGCCAATCGACTTGATGCGGGGTGAGTTTCAAAACAACCCTAGCGCCTGTTAACTTAACGCCGGTTGTGTGCGAACAATCTCACGGCTCATTCACAACGCCAACTGATTTTTGACAACCCAACGCCGGTTGTGTTCTTGAGAACTCAACATCGGTTGAACACTTGCAAGAAACAATTATTGCTACACTTGGCGCCAGTGGTATTTCAAGCCGTATATTTTTGCCTATTTCCAGCTGAAGCCGTATGTGTCCTGTCATCTCCAGTGCAGTTGTACCCAGGCCGTTGTGCCCAAGCTGTGACTTATCATCCTCAATGGAGTCCGGAGCAGGCCACTGTCCCTCATCCCCCAGTAGGAGTCACACCCATACTGCAGCCCATCATCCCCAATGGAATTAGGGTCATTCTTACCTCTTCAATTCCCGGTAGGTCTATTTCATACCAAGCTATCTTATCCTCAGGGATTCAAGTTACCTGTCATAAGCCAATTCTCCATAGAGTCTCATCTTTCACTCCAGTGAGCCACGCTTGCCCTTTTAAGCCCTAGTGAATTTCACTTTTGTTGACCATCCTTCATCAGTTCACCATTTCCATCTGAGCCCTCAGTTAGTGAATGGTTTTAACGATTTTATCCCAAAGGAGTCGGATTGTCATCCACAAACCTATTCCCTATGGAGCTCTACCTACATAGCGACCCAGCCTCGATCCGTGCTGCATGATCCTAAACTGCACAGCCTCGGTCCGTGCTGCATGACCCTAAACTGCACAGCCTCGGTCTATGCTGCATGACCTTAAACTGTACAACCTCGATTCGTGCTGCATGACCTTAAACTGTACAGCCTTGATATATACTGCACGACCCTAAACTGCACAGCTCAGTCCGTGCTGCATGAACCTAAACTGTACAGCCTCGGTCCATGTTGCACGACCCTAAACTATACAGCCTCGGTCCATTCTGCATGACCCTAAATTGCACAGCCTCGGTCCGTTTTGCATTATCCTAAATTGCACAGCCTCTGTCCATTCTGCATGACCCTACACTGCATAGCTTCCGTCCGTGCTGCACGACCCTAAACTGCACAGCCTTGCATGACCCTAAAACTGCATGGTGCAAACTATATGACCATAAAATATAGCAGAGGTCTAGTTGCGTGACCTTAAACTGCATGGTCCTTGTTCTATGACTTTAAACTCCATAACCTCAGTTCAGCTGTATGACCTTAAACCATATTGCACATCCGAGCTGCATGACGTAAAAAGACTTAGCACCATGGTCCAAACTATATGACCTTAAACTGCAGTGGAGGTTTAGTCGCATGACCTTAAACTGTACGGTCCTAGTTGTATGACTCTAAACTGCATAACCACGGTCCATCTGCATGAACTTAAACCGTAGTTCACATTCTGGCTGCATGACAATAAACTGTTTTGCATAGGTCCTGGAGCTATGACCTTTAAAACTTGCCCCCACATACACGAACACGCTTTTACGTGCACTTTCACGCACATGCGCTCGCCACCTTCATTACCTCCCCAGCGTGTCCATTCACTTTATCACCATATCTCATTCCCCAGTAAGTCTCACCTGTGCTCACAAAACGGCGAACCATCCCACCATCCATATTCATTGTAAGTTAGTGGGTCATACATCATCCATCTTTCATAGGTTGCCTAATGCCATTTCCCCAAGTGAGTCAAACCACCACCACACTCACTCCATGACCTCCACAGACTGCCATTCATCACCACCATGGTCCAATTGTATGACTTTAAACGATAGTGCATGTCTTGGTCGCATGACGTTAAACTATTTCGCACAGGTCCTAAAGGCATGACCTTAACGACGCGTTCACAAAAAAAAATGATGAGATAATGGGCATGGCGTATACCTTAACAAGGGAACGCTATGAGTAAAAATGATGGAAGTGAATGGTCACGAAACCATGAGTAAAAGAGTTCCATGAGTAAAAATCGGGCATGGTGAAAACCCGAAAGGGCATCGTGAGTAAAACTGGATGAAAAGGGTGGACATGGCTTAAAGGTCATGGGTAAAAGAGCCTCAAAATAAAAAGATGTTGGTGAAAACTGTCTTTGCGGCGCCGCTTCCCAAGTTCAAGAGAAAATCCACAAAGGATGCTTGGACTAATAAACAAGTTGATGTAGCACTCGTCGCAACAAGCGGCTGCAGCCCTCACTCAAAACGAAGAAAATCCTAGGTAACACATTGCCAAGAATCCAAAAATATGAGCTTCAAGGAAAAGATTCTGACAACCAGAGTCTAGTTGCAAAAGGACTCGAAAGACAGAAGACTCGCCAAGACGACACGACAAGTCTCATGAGGAAGAACATTATTCCCACGAGGTCACAAACATACTCTGGAAACAAACACTTCAAAGGCATGAAACTGACAAAGCCAGAACAAAACTTGCCAGAGACTTCAGCTCGCTTAGCCGGCAGGCCCAGACCTTCGGGATCGGTTAATAAAACTGCTTCCGAGAGGACCCAGTAGACGAGACCTACAGTGGTACTTTGATCATCAAAAGCAAACCTGGTGTAGCTGCAAACTGTACCGACCAAAAGAAAACAAAGGAACCCAAAGCAAATGGGAACAATGCCCTTCGACATGGCACTCAATTGCCATATGGGTCTGATTTTGACTGTCGAGGTTCGTACAAAATCCTCAGCTTTAAAATCATAAAACAGTTCGCACGAGGGTGATGACTTCGACAAGATCTCTAAAAAAAAAGTCTCTTCTCCCCCTAAATTCTCCTTGAACGGACCCGCGAAAAATGCATCCCTATGTCTGAGCATCCTAGTTACACCGTTACGTGAATCTCCTTGGCGTTTATGTGGTCCCATGGCTAAGAAGAAAAAAGTAAAAGCCGAAGGAAATTTTTGGAATGATTGTCCTTTTGGCTTCTATTGTAGCACAATATTTTGTGGGACAAGCTGTTTGAACGTATTTTTTAGCACCTTGGTCACTGATAGGAAGCAGGTCAATAGAGCCTAAAAAACAGTGGAAATTCTTGATAATCACTGAATAGCCCTAAAATTGGTCAAGATCTTCATCAGGACTTCAAAATACCACATGTCAAGTTTCATCGCGATCAGACATGTCTAAGGCAATGACCACAAAGAAACACTTTCCGCGAAATCAGCCTCTCACACCCTTAAATGGACCTTGTAATTAGAGCCACACTTTTGGTGCGTCAAACAGCTATGGGACCACCGTCATTAGATCTGGCACAGCAGAAAACCCTATGGGTCATGTTTTGGCTTAATCAGACACTACAAGACAAAGTTATGAGTGAAATACCAAAAAGAGGTAGGCCACACACTATTCCTGTGTGGCCTCACTGCATCAAAGCACCATTAAAGGTAGCCATTTTACAGTCACAATAAGTCACTTTTGAGGCCTATATCTCACTTGCTCCATGTCAGATCGCTCCCAATTTTGGTGAGTGTGTTCGTCTCATCAAGACGAGCAATTCAATGTGTGGTACGCTCCATGACGACGCCCGAGCAGAGAGAAAAACTAAATGAAAGTCGCTGATCTGTGAAGGAAGTTGCAGAAATTTTAGCAGTAGCACTCGTCGTTCAATCAGCCAGATCACGACGCTCGCATACCCGATCGACATGAAACTAATTGTATTATGTGCGTGAGGTCCGAGGCTATCTCTTATCCGAACTTCGTATATGATGAACAGTTGTATTTCACACATGAAGGCATCAAATCTACTATAAATTTTGATCGTCGGATTTCAAGATTCCGTTAAAAAATGCAAGACGACAAAATCTTCATCTGGGCACGAAATGAAACTACGTTTGTTGCTACGTGATCGTGACGACACACTCAGTGTGATTAAATGAAAAAGTCACGAAGAAACATCAAGGAGCACACAATCGATCTAAAGTTTTCAAGATTCATCCAAAATTCAAGTCTCGTGATCATGGCTCAAAAACATGATTCATGGCTAGAAGTTGATATCAAAACGATCGCCATGCTGAGCCCTACAAGAAAATAATAATCTTTCAATCAAACATGTGTTAAAACGACTCCGGGTCAGCCACAGAAGATCACGTAATTTCTCAGGCAGCAGCAGGAATTGTTCTGAAATTCCACATATTGTCAAGCAGGGGCAAAACAATCCTTTTGCACCCATTTTTAGAATTACTTTAAATTCAATTAAATTTTAATTATCTTCAATTTTAGGTAGTTTTTATGTGTACACCCATGTTTTAGCCCAATTTTATATAAACAGGCAATGCCTCACTGTACAAAGGATGGATTCATTCTTCTAGAACATATTCATTCCTCTTCGATCAATCTATAAAATTATGAATTTTGTTTAAGCTTGTGGGTATGTCTTGGAGAGAGAGAGAGGAGAGAGAAGAAAAGAGTCGATACCTTTCGAGGAGGTAACTTTCTCTCTCCTCCCCTCTTTCTCTCTCGTCCCTTCTTTCTCGTCTCTATCTCTTTCTCTCTCTTCCACTCTTTCTTATCTCTCTCTTTCTCTCTCTTCCCCTCTTTCTCGTCTCTATCTTTATCTCTCTTCTTCTCGTCTCTATCTCTATCACTACTCTTCTCTTCTCTATCTCTTTCTCTCTCTTCTTCTCATCTCTATCTCCCGCTATTCTTCATCTAATGCAGTCTGCGAAGATTAGCGCCGGCTGGATTTCTCTCTGTCCTTCTCTTCTGTTGCAGTTGATGAAGCCTAGTGTCGGTTGGATTTCTCTCTCTTTTTCTCATCTCTATCTCTCACCATTCTTCTTCTAATACAATCACTGAAGCCTAGCACCGGCTGGATTTCTCTCTCCTCTTTTATTGCAGTCGACGAAACCTAGCGCCAGCTAGATTTCTCTCTCTCGTTCTCTTCTGTTACAATCGACGAAGCCTAGTGTCGGCTGGATTTCTCTCTTTTCTTCTCTTCTATTGCAATCAGTGAGGCCTAGCGCCCACTAGATTTCTCTCTCTCCTTTTTTGTCACAGTCAGTGGAGCTTAGCGTCAGCTTGATTTTTCTCTCTCTCTCTCTTCTATCACAATTGGAGAAGCCTAGCGCCCACTCGATCTCTCTCTCTTGCTTCTTTTCCATCACAATCAGCGCAGGTCTAGTGCTGATTGGGTCTCTCCCTTTCTTCTCTTCTGACACAGCCGGTGAAGCTTAACGCCAACTGCATCTTCTCTCTCTTCTTCTCTGCATAACACAATCGGTGAAGCCTAGCACCTACTGCGTTTTCTCTTACTTCCTTCCAACATAGCGACAGTGGTTAGTGCCGACTACGTCTTCCTTCTCTCTCTCTCTCTTTTATTCTCTCACCTTTCATGCTCTTCTCTTCCTTTCTTCTCTCTCCTTTCTTTTGTTCCTTTTTTCTCTTATTTCATTTCTTATTCTTTCCTCGTAACCATCATCCCGTTATTCTTTCATTCTACTAAAAGGGATTTATGTTAGCTTCTCATGGTAGTCTTGTCATTTAGCTGCAATGTTATTGTGTCAAGATTACTTGGCCCACTTTATTGCCATGACAGACTAACCATCGTGCCTAGCTATTCGATATTGGTAATGACATCTAGTAGTAATTTTGTGAGTCGATCTTAGTTATCGAGCCCTTTTTGCTACCACGTCAGGCCAGTTATTCACCAGCTTAGTCACTGCTCAGATCTTCTCGCTCAGTCGAATTGTTCTCTCCCCCATCTTTCTTCTCTTAGCCTTATGTATGTGAATGCAGAAAACATAAGAATACAAGCTAAGGGAGGTGATTCTGAACTAGATTTATTACTGAGGGGCTTTATTTGTGATATAAAAGGGCGCCCACGCGAGCTAGCCCAAGTAAGTCCCGAACCCACCTTAAATTCCTCTCTCACCGGTTGATAACACCTGCACCCATTCTCAAATGAGGTTCCTGGGGGAGCGATCTCAAAATGCCTCGGGTCTTCCCTCGAAACCCGAGACGCATGCGGCCCGATCCCCAAAGGAACTGGAGGGCGAGATCGAGGCACCTAATCACTTATCCCTCTCTGATGGCGGGGATAAGAAATGGATTAGGAGACTTGTGTTGCCCTGAGGGGGCCATGCCGAGTGTCTAGTTCTAATTGTTTTAAAATTCCCTCGCGGGTTTTCATTTGAGCCCTTACGGTTTGCACCATTTCTGGTTTTCATAAGGACCCCTTTTTTTTTTTTTTTTTTTCATTTTTCTTTTGAGCACTTTACCACTGAGGGTCCTGTGTGTGCAGATATTGCAAGGAATATAACTGGCACGTCTATCTAGTGTAGTGGTGCAGGAGTATGTGTTAAACTCTTAGGGTAGGCCCGAAGTTTGTGTGGGTCGAGGAGTATTACGTACTTGAGATGTGTGGTGTTTTGCCAGAAATGTGCGTATCGTTTAGGCGAACAGAGACGTGCGTGCAGAATGATAGAACCACGCTATCTTTTTGCATTAGGTGATGGGTCTGCACATTGTTTGTGTTTAGCTACGTCGGGACCATGCGACCTTTCACTTGGGTGTTGCTTGTACTTTTTTGTGACGAAAACTTGTGACGTTTTGTTTCGCATTCCTCTTGTGCTTCCGCAGGACGGAAACGTGTGACCTTTTGCTTCGCATGTCGTTTGTGCTTCCATGCACCTGAATCACGTGATGTTTCGCTCGTGTGACGCAGGGGTAGTTTTCTTTTTTTTACCTAAGAGATTTATCCCAAGTAAAAAACCCTAATCTTTTCTGCCTGTGCCTTGTTCACCACCGTTCTCGAGTACAATCTCTCTTCTTCGAGTATTTATTAACAGCAATGACTAGCTCTAGTTTGACCCCTCCTCAAGGTAGGGTCCCTTTTTCTCTTTCATTTGGTCTCTTTTCTTTCTTTTTTTTTCTCTTGTGCTTTTTCCACTATTGAGTCTTGGATGTTTAGTCTACCTTTTTCTCTTTCATTTGGTCTCTTTTCTTTTTCTTTTTTTCTCTTCTGCTTTTTCCTCTATTGAGTCTTAGATGTTTAGTCGACCTTGGCATTGCTTCTTTTGGAGCCATTCTTGCTGTCTGTTGAGCCCTGTGGGCATGAATTGTTTCTTGTTCAAAACCTCTTTTGTTGCCTTCTGTTTACGGTTGCTTGGTCTGCATTGATAGTGCTCAAGCATGTTTATGCTTATATTCGTGTATCATGGGCTTTCCAGCTAAGCCGTGGC
Organism: Amborella trichopoda; assembly: GCF_054954075.1. Lineage (NCBI taxonomy): Eukaryota > Viridiplantae > Streptophyta > Magnoliopsida > Amborellales > Amborellaceae > Amborella > Amborella trichopoda. Next base: position 34,394,762 of record NC_142340.1, read on the forward strand.
TTGGTTCAGCGAGATTAGCCGTGAGAAAATCTTGCTCTTAGCTGGGAAGGTCTACACAAGGCATCTCGTGTGTTGCTGAGTCTTTGCAAGACTTGGCGTGTATGCTTTGAGTCAGGCTTGGTCTTTGCGTTTGCTACACTCTGTGCGTGCACATTCTTTTCGATGCTTGTTCTTGCGCGTTCTCGAATTTGCACGTGCAAGTTCTATTGCACGACTTATCCTTACGTGCAGTTGACTTTGTACGTGCCTGTCTTTTGCGCGTATGCATTTTTCTTCTCGTGGATGCATCGGTGAAGAAAAACTTGAGCTTGTGTTTTTAGAGTTGCAAGCGTGTGTGCGGCGGGTGCACTGGTTGTGCTGGCATGCATCTGGAGTGTCATTTGTGTTCTTGTGCCTGCATGCCCAGTTAAGGCCCAAGTTGCAAAAACCCATTTATTGCTCACTTTTCCTTGGTTCTTTGTAATGAAAACCCTTGACATAAACGAGCCGCCCCGTGAAGGGGTGTTAGGAACTGATTCTTATACTGGGGCCTCTTTTGCTAGAGGGACTTCACTTGGGGTCTTTGAACCTATCGATCGATAAAGTGGCCTTCGAGCATCACGTATGCTAGGAAAGATGCTCAGCTCTACATGTATATGGATGCTGGAAGGGAGCCTCTTATTCAAAGGGACAGTGTGCCCCTATATCATGCTCTTCACCGAGATTTTTCCTCCAACGAGGGCTTACCTACGCTGGGCAAGAGGATGCTGGTCAAACAAGGCCTTCACTGGCCTGCTGATGCTCTTCGTTTTGAGGGAGAACACCAATATATGCCAGGCTACAACATTTGGACGTTTGATGTCGTCAACTCTCATGTTTGTCTTATGAGAGAATGAGGGCTAGCTGTGGCATGTCATTCCTTAGCTGGCTATTACGATCATTGCTCTAACACCATCAAATCTCTATTGGATACACGGTGTTATAAAACAAATAACTGGCCTTTGGACAGAGGTGAGGCAGGAATCATTCTCCCAGATTTGTAATTTGTGGGCAGTTTTCCAATGCTGGAAAAGATGTATGCAGAGTTCGTACCCAGCAATGAGGCTATTTTTGGGAACCAGCCCATTAATGGCAAGCCAGCCCCTCCTGGTCTCCATGAGTTGTTTGAGCTCTACCAGCTCTTGCTCTCAGAGAGCAAACTTAAGTCTGGACGGGTACACTTTGAGGCATGGAGAGACTATTTCCATAGTGATCGCCAAGCGGGTGGGGACACTAGTTTGAGTGCCTTGTGGGTGGATGAGGCACTGATAAAGGAGGCCATCAAGGCCTCGAAGAGGCCAACTACTCCTCCCAAAAGAGAGGAGAAGGACCATGTATACCTAGCTGCCTACCTGGTCCCCTTCTTGAATAAATTTTCCCAACCAAGGAAGGGGCTACATCATTCGGCTGAGCTGCTTCTATGTGGCTTGCATGATGGCCCACGGAAAGGATTTTTCATTGGCAAAGTCTGTTCTGTACAAAATCTATAGTGAGCTAGGGTTTATTGTGTGAGGTAAAGCTCCCTTGAAGGAGAACAAGGGCAAGGTTCTAGCAAACGAAGGCTTCCCCGGCCATTTCGCGATGAGCTTCCCGGTCCACTGTCTTTGGATGGCTCCTGGCGTGCTTCCCTGGTACGTACTAGATTCATGGAGGTCTCACAGATACCGCGTATCCTCACTTGCTGAAAATTACAGGGATCAAGAACGTGTTTAGGAAGCCGTAGGAGGCTCGTAAGCTTCTGATTGACACCTCTTTCTTTACCAGTGGGAGCCCCTTTCCAGTGAGTGGCCCTATTGATAATGTGTATATGGATGCTTTTGGTGAAAGTATCGACAGGGTGACCACAAAGACAAAGGAGGTCATGTACCTCGTGAGCGTGAGAGGCTGCATCCATCCGTACAGAGGTGTGGGGTATAGAAAGATGGAGGGTTGTTTCCCTCATCTCTTTGCTCATCAGCATGGTCTGGATTAGAGATGTTGCTTTACCATACTTTTTTAGAAGAAGTATGGGAAAAAAGGGACATTACATGACCATGAGGCCCCCGGAATGAGTCGTGAGGTTTGGAACGACCTTGACCTGAGAATGGCGTGGGAGACTTACCTTATTCTTACGAGGGTGAGAAGATTTATGGTCCCTCATTATAGTTGCATGGGTCACGGGACAAAGAGTTATCGACGGTGGTGGGATGCTACCAACCACGTGTACTGATGCTCCGACCACTCATGGCAGGCTGTCAACAGTGCCAAGCACGATAGCAGAGCGTGGAATTGCTTCAGTCCCCCTTCCTTCTCCCAGATTTTTGAACTGAGCCATTGTCCTGCCAACTGGAGAGAGCTTGCTAAGCCCCGTTCTTTGATCAAGGATGATGCTGCCCTGGAGTATTTTTCTCTGAAAGGCGAGACAAAATGGTTGTTTGATGACCTCATGTTCATTTTAAGATGGACCAAGGGAGGTGCGGTCTCTGGCCATGAGGGAAGAGGTCCAAACTCTGGCCTCACTGCTAGACCCAGTCGTGGTAAAAGAGATCCTGTCGTTACCAAGCCAAGAGGTAAGTCCCCAAGAGAAAGGGAAGAGAAGCACGGGGGAAGATAGCGAAAGGAGATTCAGGGTCCTGAGTTTGTCTCCGTTGTTTTGAAGAGAGGGACCCGCATGAGTAAGAAAGGTTTGTCCATAACATGCATGTCACTGCCGCCTGCACTTGTCAAGCGTGAGAGAGTGGAGGTACGTACAGTCTTGACTCCACCCCTTACGGCTTCCATTCTAGCTCCGAGCATAGAGCTTGAATCTGATGTGTCTTGCCCGAAAGGTCAAGCTTGAGCCCATTCAGCTTAAGGCGTGAGTTAGAAGGGCTCCCCTCTGGAATAGAGGAGGTTTCAACACCTCCTGCCGACAGCCCTGATGGGCCTCCTACGTGTTCTCCCTTGAGTCCAAGAGATTTCGTGGTGACTTTTGCTGAAGGGGAGAATGTCGAGACTATGGATGAAGTATCGAGCACCAGAATGGTAACTTCAGAGATGCCTACTATACCTGTGCCAAAGGTGGAGTTGAGGGCATAATCTTGCTCAGAAATTCCTTCTTTGGAGCTGGCGGCAACATTGGCCGTGAAGATGCCTGCTTTAGGGACGCAGGCTGAAGGGCCTTCTATTGAGCCTCACGCCGCCTTCCATGAACCTTTGGCTCTCTTGGTTAGGGATTAAGCTCTTGATGTTCCTCCGCTTGCTGCAATTGACTCTTTGACCCCGCCTCTGTCAATGTCGAGTTTGAAGGCACTTGCTGTGAGATGTACGCTTCGATCAGGCCTCCAAGGGATCAAGGAGTGTGCTCTTTCTGACCTCCAAGGAGAGATAGACATTGTTGAGGCTTGCATGACTAGTTTGAAGGTTGTGTATGATAATGAGGAAACCTTTGGCTGGCCTGTTGATGGGGTTGTTGCGAACTCTTGTGGATTGGGGAGACGAGGCTCTTCAGAGTGAGACTGAAGTGCAGGCGTGTCATGAGGCACACCTCGCTACTTTAAATTAAAATTTGGCTAAATAATAGGGTCTCATGAAGGGCCATGAGAAGAGGGAGGCCCTGCTCACTTCTCACCATGCTCGTCTCATGGAGGAAGAGGTGAGCCTATCTAACAAGATCCTAGCCATAGAGGAGGAGATTGCATTGTTGCAAATCAGCGCGGCCAAATTGAAGACTCAACAGAGTCAACACCTGGCAGTGATACTTCAGAAGTCTCAGCAATTGAAGTAGCTAAGTTTTGAGACGAGGGCGGTCCATGATTTGGTCGAGGAAGTCCCCCAAAGCATTTCCCGTATTGAAGAGTGAAGGCAGGCTGCATTGGGACACGTGCAGGGTCTGAAGGCGAAGATCCATGAAGCTCTCGACCATTTTTAGGGTTTCCTAAGTTCATTCCATTTGCGGACTTTGAGGCCTATTTAAATTTTTGCAATTCTTTAACATATGTATGGAATATTCTCTTTTCCCTCTTTGCCTCACATGTTTCCTTTGTTAATGGCTTTTTTCCTCCATTTATGCTTTCATGCCTATCTTTTATCTTCTCAAGAGGGGGCATAAGGGATGAGCCTAGCAGCCTGCTCGAAGTGCATTTAAATTCTTTCCTGCTTGACTTGAACACCCAACCAAGGTTTTAGTTCATGCCCTTAGTTTTTTTTTTTTTTATCCTACATTTTTTGAGGAGGCAGTTTTTTAAGGTCATACCACTAAGTGGCGTAGTTTTAGTTTCGTACAACCAGAACATGCGTTAATAGTTTAGCGGTCATATAACGTGGACCTTTGTTCCGGAATAATACCTTTTATTACACCATTGCGGGGGGCTTCATTATATCCTCCCCTGTATGGGATGCATCATGGACCGTCCACACAGTCATGTATTGGCCGCCCTCCACCAAAAGAACTTGTCTTGGGATGAAGTCGTACAGATTAAGAAGAGGAGGACGGAGAGCCATCTTAATTGAGTGTTAAGGGAGTTTCAAGTTGTAGGGTTATGCTCACGCAACCTTTTTATTTTCATCTCTTCTTTTAGGCAGACGGGGTTCTTGAAATTTGGGTGCGGGTATCGCGTTCACTTGGCCAATAGGCTCACTCCAAAGGCTTTTCAACTTGCCATGACTGCGATATACTTCCCATGGTCTTGGCATTCCCACAGGGTCACGAAGTGCAAGTGCTTCTGAGGCCGTAAGGGCAGGGAACTTCTCCTGTAGGGACCTTTTACCTCATTGGCTTCCTTTAGAGGTGAAGATGATGTGTTGTTTATGACTATCTCACCATTTCTTATATACCTCACTAAAACTGATCGGAATCTGAAACAGTGACACAAGTCGTGCTCTTTCAATCGCTAATATGGGCACCACAAGCTTTGATCTATTTCTATAGCTCACTTTTGTTTCTTGAGGACACAAGGGACGATCATTTTGTGCTGTTTCATTACGTCAAAGAGGACGGGTAACATGCAAGGAGATAGTTCGGCTACAGGGGCACAATCGGTCGGCTCTTCTTAGACTGTGAACGTATGTGAAGCTTCCAGAGTTTTGAAAGCCTTCTTGAGGCTCTCCAAGTTGATTATCCCTATTGAATTAAGGCATCGATGTGCTATTTCAGATGGACGCAGTCTTGCACGGGGTGTCCTAACATTCAGTGATAGGCGCAGTAGTTGGCGTGATTGATGTGTTCTGCCTGTTCTTGATTTCTAATGTGTGTAAGGTTTACCATGTGTTTAATCAACAATTTCAAGAGAGTTGGCTCCCATGCCTTGTTGAAGCTCTATGGCTGGTTCAGTTTTCGGATGAATTGTTTGGTTCAATAGTAGCTTTGTGACAGGGGTACCCTATTGTAATTTTGTGTTTGAGGCTGCTACTGCTGGGGCTCGAGAGGTGTCTAATGTTTGGAGAGGAGTAACATTTGCTAGGGATTCAGGATAAAGAGGCGTGGCAGTGGCTGTCGCGCTGATTGGATTCCTTTGCTGGCTAGCCCGAGGGTTACCGTTGTTATTAACGGAATTAACGAGTCTGACGCCCCCCCACCCCTTCCAGAAGTCTGAGTCTGATTTCCTCCATGATGCCTTTGGAAGCTTTCGATTTTAGCTGCCATTGGGATCATGTCGGAGAAAGTGGTAGGATTAAAAGCTTTGACATGTAAGGATATTTCCTTCTTCATGTTCCTTACGCACGTTTGTATAACATCAATTTCAGTCATAAGATTTCTCTGGCACATGGTGCAGTTCCTCCAATTCTAGATGTACTTGCCCACTGACTCAATCATCTCTTGAGCTATTGTGAGGAGTTCTATTGCTTGAGCATCCTGTTCCACTTCATAAAAGAGCTTGTAGAATAACTACTCCATATCTTACCAAGAATGAACTGAGTCTAGGGGCGAGTGTGCGTACCACTTGAAGGAGGGCCCAACCAAAGTTTCTACAAACTACCGAAGAAGCAGTCTAGAGGAAGCTGGTTCCTGACATGCCGACATGAAATGAGCCACATGATGCTGGGGCAAGCTCGTGTCATCAAAGACTGGTAACCTTGCTTTTTGATATCCTCTGGGGAAGGGGACTTGATCGATAAAAGGCGGGTATGGCTTCTTATATTGGACACTTTCTTGTGTCCTAGATGTTTGTAAACTTTGAATTCATTTATTGATCGTCCTCTAGACGTCTTCTTGAGTGAACATCGATGGCATAGCTTGAGAGGCTACATTAGGCTGGTCAATAAAGGAGACAGGAGGGTTTAGAGGTCTTGGGGTTCATCCCATAAGAGGAGGTTGAGGTCTCTCTTCCTCTTCGTGTTGAGGCTCAAGAGGGGAGTTTGCTTCTTGATGAGAAGACACTGCTGGTTGAGCGTCTTCGAGTCCTTTGAGCTTTTCCAAAATACTATTCAACTTGTCCTCAAAACAGGCCCTTGGAGTTTCAGGCTCATCCCTGGAGTTACTACCATTACGTTGACTTGTTCACCGGAGTTACTACCATTACGTTGACTTGTTCGCCCTGGTCGAGTAATTTAGCAGTGGGGGTGATTCAAGTTCTTTTTATCCCTCGATCCGGCCATCCAAACAATAGGGGCTGGGCTTGCGATTTCCTTTTAACTCAGGTAAGTAGCGGCTTTGGACGACCTTGGGATTGGATTGCTATCGAGTCTGACACTTGATCTCCTTGGGGCCATCGTTCAACCTGAATGGGCTCGAGACGGCCTTGGGGCCATATCTCCTTTTCTTGCTTGTGACGGCCTTTGGGCCGCAGATCGGATGGAGTGAGTCCATCTTCTTGTACCTCGATGGCATAACAATGAACAATGTCGCTCATTTTAGGTTCTTCTGTGGCTTGCAATAGGTAGAACCAATTTTGTTCTAGTAAGTCTTCTGAGGCTGAAGATTCTGCTTTTCATTTTCGGAGCTGCACCCTAATCTCTTTCGCTTGTTTAATTGGCAAGCTCTAGTAAACCTTCTGCCATAATTGGAATTGACTTAGACTTCCCTCTCGACTTGTTCATCCAACGAAGATGAGGGCAAAGTCAATCAATTCCTACAATGTATGACATCCAGGAAAAAGCGAGCTCATAGTCGGCCTTGGAGGCTTATGTTAGCCTGTAGAAGGGGGGTGTTGGCTGGTCATCTTTGAGGGTATCCTCTTGTACCGAGCCTTGCTCTGAGGCTTAGCTAGTGTATATAAGGAAGGAGGAGTAGACAACATGGTGCTCGAAGGGAACTTCTTTGAGTACCATGTGCTAAGAGGCTTCAGGGTGGTGAGGGGCGCATTTGATGCTCCTTTCCCTTTTCCGCTGGTAGAGTCATCAGACCTACAAGTGCGTGCATGGCCTACAGTAGTGTTCGGGGTGGTTTGTGACCCAACCCACGTGAAGTGGAAGGCTGAGTATTCGAAATACCCGCTGATTAGGTGCCTCGATCTGGCCCTCATGATCTGGATGGTCTGGCGGCACGCATCTTGGGTTTCTAAGGAACCCAGGACTTTGAGATTGCTCTCTCGGGAACCTCGCTCAGGAGCGAGGGCAGGTATACCAACCGATGAGAGAGGAATTAAAGGTGGGTTTGAGACTTACCTAGGCTGGCCCGTGTGGGTGCCCTCTTTGATCACGAAAGATGCCCCCCAATTCTACAACTGGTTCACAATCGCCTCCCTTAGCCTGTATTCTCTTGTTTCTGTAATCGCGCACACATGGTTATTTTTACTAGACAAGTGGTCCAAAGGACACCACCTTGTCTTTGGGTGAATCTACACAAGGCGTGCACATTCAAAAGGGGATAAGAGAAGAAATGATGAGATGAGGGTTGAGAGAAGGAAGAAGAGAGAAGAAGAAGAAAAGAAAGAGACATTTGACCAGGTGACTAGCCTAGCACGGTGGCTTGATTGACATGATGATTAACCTGACGTGGTAGCAAGATGGGTACAGTAACTTAGATCGGAACAATGACAATACTACTAGACGACTGAACATCAACACCGACCAGCTTGACAAAATGGCTAGTTCGACATGGCAGCAAGATGGGCATGGTTAACTTAAACCAGCACTGCTGCAGTACTGCTCGACGACGAGTCTATCGTGACAGTGTTAGACTTGTCCCTTGGTCAAATGAGAGAGGGAGAAGAAGAAGAAAGAGAAAGAAGAGGAATAAGAAGAGAGATGAGAAGGAGAGAAGAAGAAAGGCGAGAGAAGAGAAGAGAGAAGAGAAGGAGAGGAGAAGAAAGGCAAGAGAAGATGAAGAAGAGAAAAAGGAAAAAGAAGAGAAGAGAAGAGAGATAAAGAAAAGAGAAGAGAAGAAAGAGAAAGGAGAGAGAGAAGAGAAGAGAGATAAAAGAAGAAAGAGAAAAGAAGAGAGAGAAAGAAAAGAGAAAGAAGAGAGAGAAATAAGAGAGAAAGAGGAGATAGAAAGGAAGGGAGAGAAAGAGGAGATGGAAAGAAGAGAGAGAAAGGATGAGAGAAGCATGGATGACAATAGACTTTTGCCATCCATGATAGAGAGAAGATGAGAGAGAAAGAACATGGATGGCGATGAACTTCTGCCGTCCATGACAGAGTAAAGAGGAGAGTTAAAGAACATGGACGGCGATGGACTTCCACCATTAATGATAGAAGAAGAGACATGAATGAGAAAGGAGTGTCATGCGCGGCGATGAGCATCAACGTGCACCACATGAGAAAGGAGAAATTTGGAGAGGGGCCCAGCCCACCACTCGGGTTAAGGCCCGGCTCATTGCGCATATTTCCAAAAGATAAAGAAATGCTGAGAACGTCATACCTACCGATGAGCATCACCATGCACGACTGGAGGGGAGAGAGAAAAGAAATCAGAGTGAAGGCAGGAAAGATAGGGAGGAGGAAAGAGGATTTAAGAAAGAGGAAGAGGAAAGAAACGTAGAGAGAGAAGAAAGGAAAGAAGAGATGGAAATGAAAAGTGAGGAGAGAAATTAAGAAAGAGCCTGAGGAGAAGGAAGGAAAAAGAGGGAAAGAGATTAGGAAAGAGAGAAGAAGAATAAGGAAATAGGAGAGGAAAGAGGTACCCACGACGCTTCTACCTCCGTGGGTGTCAGAGAGAAAAGAAACCAGAAAGAGAGATTTGTGCACGGCGTTGCCATCGCCGTGCATATTCAGAGAGAGAGAAAGATAAAGCAAAGAGAGGAAAGTAGAGAAAGAGATTCATGCATGGCATTGCCACCATCGTGCATGTTTAGATAGAGAAATAAAGAGAAGGATAGAGAAGAGAGATAATAAAGAAAGAAGGAGAAGAGGAAGAAGAAGAGAGAAAAAAACACACACAGAGTTGACATCACTGTGTGTGCAAAATAGAGAAGAAGAGAGATAAGAAGACACACATCGCATTGCCATCACTGTGTGTGTGAGATAGAGAAAAAGATAGAGAGAGAAAATGCACACGGCATTGCCAATGCCGTGTGTGAGAGATATAGAAGAAGAGAGAAGAAAAGGCACACGGCGTTGCCATCGTTGTGTGTGAGATAGAGAAGAAGATAAAGAGAGAAAATGCACACGGTGTTCCCAACGCCGTGTGTGTGAGATAGAGAAGATAGAGGGAAAAACACACACGGCGTTGCCATCACCATGTGTGTGAGATAGAGAAGATAGAGAGAGGGGAAAATGCACACGGCATTGTTATCACCGTGTGTGAGATAGAGAAAATGGAGAGAGGAAGATAGAGAGAGAAAACATACATAGTGTTGCTATCATCGTGTGTGTGAGATAGAGAAGATATAAAGAGAGGAAAGGTTACTGCATGACACTGCCATCGCCATGCACATTCAGTCAGAGAGGAACAGATAAAAAGATCGAGAAGAAGAAGAAGAAAAAGAAGAAGAAGAAGAAGAAAGAGCGAGAATGAGACACACACAATGCTGCCATCGTCGTGTGGGTTGGAGAAATAGAAGGAAGAAGATGACATGCACGGCTCTACCACAGCCATATGTTTTCATAAAGAAGAAGAGAGAAAAGCTGAGAAAGGAAGAAGAAAGAAAAGAGAGAGGAAGCAAGAGAAAGAATAAAAGGAGGACAGAGAAAGAGATAGAGACGAGAGAGAAAAGAGATGCAGACGAGTGAGATAGAGACGAGAGGAGGAGAGAGAAAGGGAGAGACAAGAGGAGGAGATAGAAAATTACCTTACCGAAGGGTATCGTCCCATTCTTCTCTTTCCACTCTCTCTCCCCAAGAAGCACCCACGAACTCAAAGCGAAAGCATGAACTTTATTGATCAATTGAAAGTCGAAGGAGGAATTACGCCAGCCCTTTACAATTAGGAAGGACCTCCTTTTTCAATTAGGTTTAGCATGTATTTATAAAATTGGGCCCAAATATGAGTGGATGCTAAAAAACTATCTCAATTGATGATAATTACAATTATCTTGAATTAAAATAAATTCTAAAAATGGGTGCAAATGGTTTGTTTTTCCCCTGCCTAATAAATCATGAAATTTCATAACAATCCCTACTGCTGCCCTAGAACATACATAATCTTCCGTGGATGATCCGGGGTTGCTCTGGTGCCCGTTTGACAAAAAGATGATTGTTTTCTTGTAGGGATCGGCATCACGATTGATTTGATAACAACTTCGAGCCATGGATCGTATTTTTAAGCTACAATCATGTGACTTGAAATTTGGATGAATCTTGAAAACTTCGGATCGATAGTGTGCTTGTTTCTTGATGTTTTTTCGTGATTTCTTCGCTAGATCACACTGGGCATGCCGTTACAATCCTGTGGAAACAAACGTAACTCGATTTCATGAGTTCGGACCAATTATAGCCCTAGACCGTACGCAAGTGATATAACTGGTGTCATGTTAATCCGATGCGCGAGTACCGTGATTTGGCCGCTCGAGTGAGGCCTGTCGCTGCTGATTTTCCTGCAACTTTCTTCATGGATCAGCAACTTCTCTCTAGATTTTCTCCCTGGTCGAGGGTCATCACGCACCGTGCTACATATCGAAATGCTTGTCTTGACGAGACAAACACGCTCACAAAATTTGAGTGTGATCCGACTCGGGACGAATGGTCTATGACCCTCAAAATTCACTACCTGAGATTGTGAGAATAGTCACCATTAATGGTAATTTGGTGCAGGGAGGGCGCACGGGAATAGTGTGCAACCTACGCCTTTTTGATATTTTACCCATAACTATGTCTTGGGGTACTTGATAAAGCCGAAACATGACCCATATGGGTTTTCGACCATGTCGGATCTAATGATGGTGGTCCCATAGTAATTTGACGCAACAAAAATAAAGCTTTACTTACAAGGTCCGTTTTAGGGTGCTAGAGGTTGATTTTTCTGAAATTGTTTCTTTGTCTGCACTACCTTAAACAATTCTGATTGAGACGAAACATGGCAGGTGGCCTTTTGAAATGCTTAGGAATATTTCCACCCATTATGGGGCAATTATGAGACTGTCAAGAATTCCACTATATGTCAAGGCTTTATTGACCGACTTCCTCGAAATTACGCATTAGGGACCAAGGTGTTGAAAAATGTCTTCAAACAGGTTACCCTGCCAAATTTTATGCTTTGAGAGAAACAAGAAGGAAAACATTTAGAAAATTTCCTTCGGCTTTATTACTTTTTTCTTCCTAGCCACAGGACTACGTGAACGCCAAGGAGATCCACACAATGTTGCAACTAAGATGCTTAGATGTTTGGATGCAATGTATAGGTCCATTTGTGGAGACTTTACGGGGAGAAGAGACTTTTTTTAGGGATCTTATCGAAATCTTTAGCCTTAAGGGACTAATTGTGATTCTGACAGCTGAAGATATTGTACGGACCTCGTTAGTCAGAATCAGGTCTATCTGGCAGTCGAGTGCCATGCTGAAGGGAATTTTTCTCATTTTGGTCTTGGTTTGTTTGTTGTGGATGGTGTGCTGAAGGGCCTTTGGTTGGCATTCGTTGGCATGGTGCATCCAATTTTACTCGATTGGAAAGGGTACCTCAGTTTATCGAGGTGACCAGCTGTGGGTATAACCCCTACCCACTGCTTGCAGTGTTGTTATAGAGAAGGACCAAGTTCTGCCTGAATTTGGCCTTCTTGGGGCGTCTTTAACAACTTTTAGTGTGTTTGTTTTGGTTGTTGATGGTTGCTGAAGGGCCTTTGGTTGGCGACCATCTGCGTGGTGCACCAGATTGTACTCGGTGGGCAGGACACCTCAGTTCATCGAGGTGACAGGCTGTGCGTATAACCCTTGCCTCCTGCTAGCAGTTTTGTTAGCATAATAGGTCCAAGTTCTAGCAGACTTTAGCCTTCTTAGGGCGTCTTTACCGTTTTGGAGTGTGGTTGTGACCTTGTGAGAATAGTGCTTTTCCTCATGAGGCTTGTCTTGCCTTCTTGGCGAATCGTCTATCTTTCGAGTCCTTTTTGTAAATGGACAAAGGAGGTCAAAATCTTTCTTAATGCTTGTATTTTTGGATCATGGTATTGTGACATCAGGATTTTTCTCTTGAAAATGTGGGCTGAAGCCTCCTATTAAAGCGAGTGCTGCATCAACGTACTTATTGGTCCAAGCGTCCTTTATGGATTTTCACTTGGACTTGGGAAGTGGCACCATAGAGACTTTTTTCACCAACTTCCTTCATTTTTGGGGCTTTTTACCCTTGACCTTTTGGCCATGTCCACCCTTATTCTTTCTATTTTTACTCATGGTGCCCTATCGGGGATTTACAGTGCTCGGGTTTTTTTAATTTTTACAGAACTCTTTTACTCATAGTTTTGTGACCATGTCCATCCGTCATTTTTACTCATGGCGTTCCCTTGTCTAGGTATACACCTTGCTCGTTTTTTTTTTCTCTTTTTTTTTTTTTTTGTGAAGGCGTGTTTAAGGTCCTGCCTTCGACACTTGTCCGAAGCCTTTTATCGTCATGCAACCAAGGCGTGTACTATAGTTTAAGGTCATATAGCTGGGCCATAATGGAGATGAGTGGCAGTCTTTTGTGTCCATGCAGTGAGTATGGTGGTGGTTTGACTCACTTTAGGGAAATGGCACGAGGCTACCTATGAAGGATGGATGATGTATGATTGGAAGGTAAAAAGTGGTGACCTACTAATTGACGACGAGTATGGATGATGAGATGGTTCACCATTTTGTGAGCACGGGTGAGACTCATTGGGGAATGATGAATGCTAATGAAGGGATTCACTTGGGAGTTATGAAGGTGATGTGCGCACATGGATGGGTTAGTTTGGGAAGACGTGCTTGAAGATGCACGTAAAGGGCATGTACGCGTGTGTGGGGGCGAGTTTAAGGTTGTTCCTTTGGGACTTGTGCAAAGCAATTTAACATCATGCAGTCAGGATGTGCACTATGGTTTAAGGTCATATAGTTTGGACAATGGTTATGCCGTTTAGAGTCATGCAGTTAGGAACAAGCAGTTTAAGATTGTGCAACTAGACCTTCGCTACAGTTTAAGGTCATATAGTTTGGACCATGGTGTTAAGCCTTTTAACGTCATGTGGCGAGAATGTGCACTATAGTTTAAGGTCAGGTAGTTTGGAACATGGTTATGAAGTTTAAAGTCATGCAACTAGGACCATGCAGTTTAAGGTCATGCAACAAGACCTCTACTACATTTTAAGGTCAAATAGTTTGGACCATGCAAGTTAGGGTCGTGCATCTAGACCAAGGCTGTGTAGTTTAAGGTCACGTAGCATGGACCTAGGCTGCTCAGTTTAAGGTCATATAGCATGGACCAAAGCTGTGCAGTTTAAGGTCATGCAGCACGGACCATGGTATGCAGTTTAAAGTCATGCAACTAGGACCATGCAGTTTAAGGTCGTGCAACTAGACCTTCGTTACAATTGAAGGTCATATAGTTTGGACCAGGCAGTTTAGGGTCGTGCATCTAGACCAAGGCTGTGCAGTTTAAGGTCATGCAGCATAGACCAAGGCTGAACAGTTTCAGGTCATGTAGCACAGACCATGGCTGGGCAGTTTAGGGTCATGCAGCACGGAGCATGGTTATGCAGTTTAAAGTCATGCAATTAGGACCATGCAGTTTAAGGTCATGCAACTAGACCTCCGCTACAGTTTAAGGTCATATAGTTTGGATCATGAAGTTTAGGGGCTTGCATCTAGACCTAGGCTGTGCAGTTTAAGGTCATGCAGCACGCTGTGTAATTATGCTCATGCAGCTCAAACCATGGCTATGTAGTTTAGGGTCATGCAGCACGAACCATTGTGTGGCTCGCCTAGTAGGTAAAGAAGCTTTATGAGAGGTAGGTCGGTGGATAGCTATCTGACTCCCTGGGGATATAATGATTAAGGCCAATAAGGGTTTAGATAGAGAAGCTGACTTCACTGGGGATTAGGGGACAAGTACGACTCCCTAAGGTGAAGGGTGGAATTCCATAAGAAATAGGTTCATGGATGGTAACCCAACTCTTGGGGATAAGACAACTAGGTGCGAGACTGACCCACTGGGGATTGAAGGGGTAAGCACGACCTTAACTGTACAGGGGATCAATGGGCTACAGTACAAGTGTAGTTCCTATGGGGATGAGGGACAGTGGGCTGCTCCTGATTCCATTGGGGATGACCAGTCATGGCCTGGGTGGAACGACTTGGATGCAACTCTACTGAGGATGACAGAGGTTACGGTTTTGATGCAACTCCACTAGGGATAGTGGTAGAATACTCACAGTGATAATCACGTTCAAGCATGTGTGGCGCTAGCCACAAACAGTAGCGACGATAGCCGTTGATGCACATATTGCCTAGCACGAGCGGCGCTGACATGCACAGGAGTGGTCACAGGCGGCAGTAATACTGGTGCTCGTAGCGTTGGTTGCACGCAGCATTAGTCATGCTTGGCGATACGGATGACATTAGCCGGCATTCAACATTAGTTGCACACAATGTTAGTGACGGGCGGCGATAAGACTCTTTTCGGGCCTTGAGTCTGAGCTCGACCAGGTCCACCCCATCTGAAGGTTGGTGCTCGTCGTGATGAGGTTGGCGGTAATCCTTTGTTCGGGCATCAGCTCAGAGTCGAGCTCGGTCCGGCCCATCACCGTTTGGCCTTTAGGGACTTGTCTGGTATTTCATGGAATGGGATGTGGAGGGATACCCAACATCTTACTTTGTTTTTTGACAAGTCGTTGTAGTTTCAATGACCTCGAATGGGGGAGCAGTTGCTTCTTCCTCCATAATGTTTGATTGAACATGGGCTTATAGTTCATAGTTCTCATAATGTGATGAGCCTGATCGCTGTAAATAGTCAAATCAGGAGGACCTTTGGCTTCTATTCGAAGTGTATTCACCCCAAGCCCATTGTAGCTCTTTGTCATAGGCATGAACTCCTTCAGGTGTTTTAAAGTGATACGCACAACCCCCAATTTATTCTGGAGACTGCGAACCTCGCTACTTAACTGCTCTTTCCCAATAGAATCAGGGAAACACAAAACCTTTGGAGGTGGCTGATGTGTTAATTTTCCTTCCAAGAGCGCCATGGGGACTTGCAGGACTTTCTGATGGTTCGGTGTGTAGGTGACCCTTGGACCTGGGAATTCTGTCCCTATGACCTCCTCAATCTCAAGAGTGACTTCTAGTTCATCTTCTTGTATAAGTGGCTCAGTACTGGCAGCAGAGGGGGGAACCTCATCTTCAGGGGAAGATTGAGTTTCCTCAGGGATGATGAGCGATAGCATACTGGAATGAATGGGAGTTAGAGGGAGAGTTTTGCCTTGTCTTTCTTCCTTTTTAAACATGCTCATGAGTGTTCTCCCAATATCTTTGACATCTTCATGAGGAGAGGGTTCTATCTTCCTTATAGATGCCAAATCACCATCATTTGACTTTTGGGGTGACACCGAATCTGTGAAGTAGTACTTCGCATTAGCTTAGTGAGTTTCGGCTACAGAAAATAGTTTTCTATCAGCATAGACCGTATGTTGTCTCCCATCTCGACTTTGGTTGAAGCACTGATGCAATGTGGATGGATCCACCTCTTGATTAAGGAGCCACGAGTGGACGAGAAGGATGTTGTAAGATGTGTCGGTGTCGATCACATGAAATTGGGCATAATCATTTAATTCACCGATCTTAAGATGAAGGAGGACGGTGCCAGTCAGCTTCTCTCCTGGCTGGTTGAACCCCTGGACTGTGATATGAGTCGGAGTGAGATCCTCAGACCCTACTCTCAAACGAGTGAGGATTCTTCTTGGGGTAAGGTTGACTGCTGACCCTCCATCCAACATAATTCGGTTGATGAGACATGCATGTAACTCACCAGTCACAAAGAGAGGGTGGTTCTGAAATTTTTCTCCCAATTGTAAATCATCATTTGAGAAGGAGATTTCCATACATCCGCTCAAGATTGATGGGTCCCCCTCAATGGGTTCCCCTCAATGGGTTCCACTTCGGTCTCGTACACCTTTAGATTAGAGACAGCCTGAACCATAGCCATACGGTAATCCTCTGAGAGAATGAGGGCATCATAGATGCTAAGAAGGGTAAGAAGCTTCCTTAGGTGTCCTATCACATCATATTTCACCTTTTCCTTGAAGGCTCCTGTGCTCCTAGCCCTGCCACTGGTTTGGGAGGTATGGTAGGATGAGGAGCAGGTTTAGATGGAGAAAGTTTGTTTTAGGTAGCTGGCTGGCTTGATTGTGCAGCCGGCTTGGTTTGGGTAGTCTGAGTGGATATTTGAGGTTGTGACTTAAGGATAGATGGGTTAGCGGCATCCCAGGGAATTGAAGGATGGGTAAATTGTTTTAGGTATTTGGGAGAGGAAGGAGCCCAGAGAGTTGGAGGATGGGTAAAGTTGTTGAGGTAATTGGGTAAGGGAGAAGTGGCGGACCAGAGAACTTCTGGATACCTGGCTTCGGAGGTGGAGGTTGCAGCTTTTTTCCCGGTCTCAGGCTCATTTGCCCCGTGTTGGGTGATTTTCTTGAGATTTGCACCATGTGGCAAGCTTCCTGAGAATAGAAGCTCTGCCCCATTGATTCTCTTAGTCTCTGATCAAAGTCAGGCTCAGGAGGCCACTGGGGTTTCTTTGACTTTGACTTCTTGTACTCCCTGGTAGAAGAGGATGGCTCTGACTTAGCTCGAGCCGCCAACGGGTCAGCAACTATTAAGAATCCAGCCACTTGAGCTAAAGTCTTTTTCAGTCGTCTTCGGTGCGTCCTGCTCATATTGATTCCTTCGAGCTCTTGTATAGAGCCTCAAAGTCTGGAAATTTCAAGGTTGTAACTGCTAGAGACATAGAAGAGGAAGGATAAGAAGAAGAATAATAAGAGGAAGAAGGAGAAGGGTCAGTAGGTGAGGGACTTTTAAGGTCGTTTCCCTCATTGGACAGATCTGGACAATGTTTTGCGTCATCTCCAGAATTGGTCATGTACACGGGGTCTTTGAGATCTTTCCCTTGCTTAGACCGTTGTGGAGGGCTTTTAACGTCATCACCCTCATTGGACGTTCCTCGAGTATGAGATAACTCAGGGGTATCCTCTTGATGAGACGAAGAAATGAGGTAGGTGGCAACCGAGATGAAGTCTCTTAAAATTGACAAGGAAGGAAGAGGCCTGACTGGCTCTACCGGTGGCTGAAGAACCATGTTCTTCCGGTGAGCAGCCCTTGGTGCTCGTCTTCTTCTAGTCACCTTTGGAGGTGTTTGGTCCATCTTGCTAGGTTTAGGAACAACCATAGCTTAATGAATCGCTTCTTTCTTTATAGACTTGAGTCTGCACCACCCGTGATGGACTTTCCATGGTTGGGAAGTAGAGGGTTCAGCGGAATCAAAGGCATCATTTTGGGAGTCTTGTACTGGGACACTCTCCAGAGTGCATTTATCGGCTTGTGGGTGCTCAGCATAAGCAATGTGACCTGCTTGAACTTTTTCCACCACCACAGCTTCAAACCCATAACATTCATCCAGCTCATGCCCCCATTGGTTAGGTGCCTCATTCTAGCCCTCCGGATCCAAATGATCTGGAGGCACATAACTCGGGTTGCTAGTGAACCTGTGGTTTGAGATTGCTCTCTGGGAACCAAGAGCAAGGGCAGGTATACCAACCAATGAGAGAAGAATTTAAGGCGGGTTTGGGACTTACGCGGGCTGGCTCGAGTGGGTGCCCTCTTAGATCATGTCAGAAAGCCCCTAGCTGCTTTAGCTGGTTCGGAATCGCCTTCCTTGACCTGTAATCTCCTAATTTTTCTGCACAATACTTATATGGTTAATTTGCAAGACAAGTGGGTCAAAGAGACCCACCCTTATCTTAAGGCAATGCACATTCGTGTGGCGGAGAATGTGAGAGGTTAGGATGATGGAGTGGAAGTTTCGAGCAAAGTTCGAACAGAGAAGAAAACTTAATAAAGGGACAAGACTAGCTTGATAGCCCGACAATGTCTGACTCAGAGTGGTAGCAATAAGGGCATGGTACTCAGGACCAGCACGACGGCAATACTACTAAAAAACTGAGGCCGATATGGCAGTGCTTGGCTAGGTCAACCCTCAATCAAGTGAGAAGAGGAGAGAATGAAGAGAAAGCACGAGATGGTGGAGAGATAGGGTCTTGACGGTGTTAGGCGTCGCCAGCCACGACTGTAGAGTAGTAGTGTCATGGCCCTTAGACGGCTCTAGACACTACTGCTCGCAGCATAAGGGGAAGCAAGGAACTACAAACGATGCTAGGCATTGCCATTGGCAACACAAGAAGGCAGCGCCCCCCTGCACGGGCAGCGATAACCTCTCGTAGAGCGCATGACAATAGCCTCTCGTGGACCGTGCACAATAGCCATTTGTGAAGTGCGTGGAGGTAGTTCTAATAAGGCATACAACGGTAGGCATGGGATGCAGGGGGAGTGGCGATGAGCACTGAACACGCAAAGATCTTGACCAGTTTTGGGGTTATTCAAAGACTGTCGAGATTTCCACTGTATGCTGGTCTTTTATTAAGCAGGGGCCCCATGTTGATGAAAACTATCTTCCAACAGTATGCCCTACCGAATGTTGTGCTTTGAGAGAATCGAGAAGTTCAATCATTTGAGAAGTTTATCATGATGTCCTTTTGGGGATTTCACTATGCCTGGGTTTTGTTTTTCACATAACTCTTTTACTCATGGTTTCGTGACCATGCCCGTCTGTCATTTTTACTCATGGTGTTCCCCTGTTCAGGTGTACACTAAGTCCTTTTTTTTCTGTGAAGGCATGTTTAAGGTCATGCCTTCGGCACCTGTGTCAGGCCATTTAACATCATGTGGACAAGACGTGCATTATAGTTTTGGGTCATACAACTGGACCATAATGATGCTGAATGACAGTCTATGGAGGCCATGGAGTGAGTATGGTGATGGGTTCGACTCACTTTGGGAAGATGGCATGAGGTTGCCTATGAAGGATGGATGATGTATGAACGATGGGTAAAATGTGGTAACCCACTAGCTGACGGCGAATATGGATTATGGAATGGTTCGCCGTTTTGTGAGCATGGGTAAGACTCATTGGGGAATGGTGAATGATGGTGATATAAATGGACTCACTGGGGAGGTCATGAAGGTGGTGTGTGCAAACGATAGGTCGGTTAGGGAAGGCGTGCATGGAGATGTACGTAAAGGGCATGTATGCATATGTGGACTCATTGGGAAGGCAATAAAAGTGGTGTGCGCATACAAATGGCTCGGTTGGGGAAGACGTGCATGAAGATGCACATAAAAGGGGTGTGTGCATGTATGGGGGCGTATTTAAGGTCATGCCTCCTAGACCTGAGCGAAGAAATTTAACGTCATACGGTCAAGACGTGCACTATGGTTTAAGGTCATACAGCTTGGACCGTGGTAATACGGTTTAAAGTCATGCAACCAGGATCGTGCAGTTTAAGGTCGTGCGACTAGATCTCTGCTATAGTTTAAGGTCATATAGTTTGGACCATGGCTTGTACAGTTTAAAGGTCATGTAACACGGACAAGGGCTGTGCAGTTTAAGGTCATGCAGCACAGACCATGGCTGTGCAGTTTAAGGTCATGCGGCATGGACCATGACTGTGAAGTTTAAGGTCATGCCATGCGGGCCATGACTGTGTAATTTAAGTTCAAGAGGTGCAGATCCAGTTTAAGGTCATGCAATACAAACCATGGCTGTGAAGTTTACAATCGTGCAATACAGATGAGTATACCTCCAATACTATACAATCTAGTCCAGATGAGTATACCTCCAAGATGTAATAAAGCCCTGTGAAAATTTTATATTTGATAAATATTTAGAAAATATAGTGGGGATGGACCAAACTGATTTGCTTTTGGGCTTGGTTTAGGTTGGGACTTAAATATAAACTCAAGGAATATAGAATTGGAGTGCATCCTGTGTTGGTCGAAATAACTCCCATTTAATTTGGATCAAAATTAGGGGATGTGGGGCGTTAGTGAACTTCCTATTTTCAAAGCACTAAATACACCTGTCATGGTAAAATTATGAGGTGCAAATGGGTTTTAAGGAGTACACTCCTATGATAGACCTTATCGAAACTAACACTCTTGAGTCCCGGAGTTGAACACTCAAGATACCCGTACAAGACCACGGTAAAAAAATACTGATATATCTTTCAATCAATAGAATGTCATTAAACATCAACTAAAAGTAATATTTAATAGAGTTCTCTCTCATAAGGAAAATTATCTTCCAATTGGTACGAAACCGCTAAACATTGAGTCGAAATAAAATTTCAATATTAACAAATATCTTTTCCTCTAATGACAAAAGTCATCCAATAAGTAATAGCATCGGTAAACACTGATTGGAAATTGAAACACAGTTATAACCATCTTACACAATAAAATAAATTGTTGTCTATAAGAGTAACCGTTACTAGAGAAATCATGTGAGACCTGTGTTAAACATCTTCTTCATCTCTCTATTTCTTTTGTTCCTAAATTTCGATAGAACCTCCCCTTAAGTGGAGTCAATATTTATATAAATATCCAGAAAGACTCTTATCCCCAGTTAAATTTCTATGGAAATTAGATCTGGTGTTCAAGATTTATGATAATAAAAACACTCCTAATTTCAATTAAACAAAGAGAGCCGTTAATGATCAAGAGTGTGCTTCGTAGTTCTTCTCCACGTCTGGTCAATTTATAGAGGGGAGGCAAAGGGTCACCTGGGTGAGCCCTGTGAGTGAAAGTAAAGCCCCTATTCAATATACTATTGTTACACACTTCTCCTACCCTTTTACATATACTAGCAGGACACGTGCTCCGTAGATCACTTGATGTATATATGCACAGACAAAACGATTCATGCCTACGAATTTAATAAATGTCTATGTGAAATATTAGAAGACGATCGTGTACTATGTAAATGACTATATTAAACAACTTTTCATGGAAAAAGAGCTTTGCTTATCAATATAGGCAAGTTACACACAGATAGGTCCTTCGTGTAAACAGTGGAAGATCAATAGACAAATATAAAATCTTTCTATTGACAACATTGGTTTAAGGTCCTCACTCTTCATAGACAAACTTTCTTGGATCACCTACAGGTTATAATTGAGCGTGTGTTTTATAATTGAGCGTGTGTTTTTAGTGAATAAAACATGGATTCAGAAATCACATAAACAGACAACTGTAAAGACGTACACAATATACATGTATGAAGAAATGGAAGATTGACACGTGTCATCTCAATACATGTAATCTTATAGTTATCATGTTTCAAAGTAAAACCCACTATCTCAATCAATATATTTTGTTTTATTGATTTCCAGCTTTCCATAATTGCGATGAAACTGGAGAAGCATACATAAGTTTTTGTGATATTTTTGGAAGTCATCCACTCCAAATAGTTAAAACGTTTTCCAATTATGCATTGAAAAACAAGCAATTGGCTGAAATGAATTTGTGAAACTCAAAATGAAATAACTAATTATGCACAAAAGAATGACTTACCAAAAATAATATCTACAAGAGAATCCTGAACTTTAAGGCGTATAAGACCTTAACATCAATATCTTCAAGGGACATATTTGAACATGCATTATCAAGAACCATGCTCACATTGTCTGTTAAAAAATTTATCTTGTGTACGTTACTGACTTCACTGCATATTTGACATTGTCAGTCATGCATTTGTTAGAACATATTAGTCTTGTATAGGACCAAGGAACATATCTTCAAAGACAAAGCCTATTAGTTCATTCATTCAAAATGACTTAAACAACGGACATTCGCACGCCAATATTTATCGGGCGTTCATTGGAATGTTTCTAGCCCTGTATAAAACTAAAAGTACACCCAACAAATGAATGAGGCTTCTATAGGTTCTATGGAGAAAAATAAAGCCACACCACCTGTCACACCCCAAGAATTTACAATACTATTATTCCTGAGATGTGACGGACAAAACATATATACATCTATTGATAGGACAAATTTACAGTGGCGAGGTCTTACATAGTAAATAAAGAAAGCTAGCACAACAACAGTATCTTTCAAGGTTGATCTTGACTAGCACTCAAAATGAATCCGTAGTTATCCTGAAAAATTGTTTACCATAGTTTGATGAGTTTGGCTACTCAGTAAGTGATCATCATAATCCTAAAAATAATCATGATTGAAAGATATCAATATTTTCCAAAATGAAATCTATTAACAGAAATGAATCAACAGTTTCACTTTCAATAAATGCATAATTAAGTATAATCCGAGTAATTGAAATGCTTATAACACTTTTAACGGCAGTACATAATTCAAAGGATTTCACAAAATACCCTACTGGCGTCCCAAGTAGGTCACCTATATACCCCATCAGCATCCTGATGGGTCCACTTAATCCCTATCGGTGTCCCAGATAGGTCCACTTAATCCCTGCAGGTCCACTTATACCTCACCGGCGTACCGGATGAGTCCACTTAATCCCTACCGACGTCCCAGATAGGTCCACTTATACCTCACCGGCGAACCGGATGAGTCCACTTGCATACTTAAATTATTTCTAAATCTCTTTAAACATTCTAAAGCAGCAATATCATGTACTCAACATATCACTGAAACCATTAATATGAATTTCACTTAAACCATTAATAACAGTCACTCTCTATAATATTTCAAAAATAACCAATCAAATATTTTGGGCTCAAATTTAGAAAGGTAGCAGTTTGTAAAGGCATTCTAGCATAATTGCCAATTTAATATGTATAGAAAAACTCTTATAAAAATTCAAGAATACGGAATTATCACAATTTATGGAATATCAATTCACAAATAAACATTTCACAACAATACTATAATCAATTGCAAAAATGTCAATTTTTAAATAATAAGGCAGTCATTTGCACATGAATTTTACAATGTCTAAATATTCAAAACAGTAGAAAGAAATATCACAATTTTACTAAAAGCAGAAATATCACATTTGTTTCTAACAATAGACAACAAAAATAAATAAATTTATTTTTCTAATTTACAGCATTCAAAATTTCTAACATAGATAAAATATCACAATTTTTATTAAAAAGATTATTTTTCAAGATAATGAGGTCACGTGCGCATAAAATTTATCGCGCCTAAAATTCATGATAATAAGCAGAAATAATTATTTCATTTTATTTTTAAAAAGAATGGATTATTTTTCGAGACAATGAGGTCACTTACACATAAAACTGATAAAATAAAGATCCTAGATGGAAATATCACTATTTATTAAAAATAAACTATTTTTCAGAAAGACGATGTCACTTACACACAAAACTTATAAAATAATGATCTTGGACGGAAATATCACTATTTATTAAAAATAGACTATTTTTCTGAAAGACGATGTCACTTACACACAAAACTTATAAAATAAAGATCCTGGACGGAAATATCACTATTTATTAAAAACAGACTATTTTTCAGGAAGACGATTTCACTTACCCACAATTATTTGAGAGGGAGCTTCCGATAAAAAAATTCGGTTCGAGAGAGAAGTTCACTGTGTTTCGACCAGAGAGAGAGATCTCAAAATTTTGTTTTAGGGTGGGAGTGCTCACATCCCCTATTTAAATTCTTATAACGTATTATTATATTATTTTATTACGCTGTACCTCATACCTGAGGTGTCGCGTTAAAAGTCTGCTTTTATCGTACGAAAACCACGTCCGCTAAAGGACATTGCCAGCTGCAAGCAGCAGGAGGCAAAAGTAGGCAAAGCAAAGTTAAACCAAAGTAAAAGTTTTGAAAATAGTGATGGTCCCCAAGGACCATCATACTCAATCAGACCATCACCTATTAAAAGCATCATTTCCCCCTTTTTTTTTGTTTTTTTTTTTTTTTTTTTTTTTGATATTTTAGGATTGTTACACCACCAAACCATGCTGAGTGACGCAGGTTTTACCTTGAAAATGCCTATGATGGTCAAAAAACCATTTCAAGTATTCATTATGAACATTGAAACTACAAAAAGGATAAGGTTTCTATGAGTCCATGTAGAAATGAGTCCCTTCTTAAAGATATATTTTTGAGATGGATATTTGGACTCAATTTTTAAGGATATATAATCTCTAATATGGAGATCCTGAATATGAAACAGCAAATAAAATTTAAAAATAAATATAGCTATTTTATGAAGAAAACACTTGGACGGTTAATTTGAACTGTTTTTAGATAGACCACCCATTTGCATCCATCTTTAAGATGGATACTTTATACCTAGGGGGACCCAATTGTAGAAATGCGCCCCCAAACACATTGAACAATTTTCCCTGCAAAAATATAGATCTCGTGGATCTATGATCAATTTAGATATAGATGGTCCCCATAATGCATTTCATGTTGTACTATTTTTATGTTTGAAAATCGCTGTTTTTTTTTAGGGATCCATAAGAGATGGAGATAACCTTTTTTCTAATATCACAAGTAGAAGGTTTTAATGAGATTAATGTTACCGTCTTTCTTAAGCCCAGAACGCTAACCTTCTTTTTATACATCTACTATTTTGTCGTTCTTCTGTAATGAACACAGGGTGGGGAGCCGATAGCCGTTAATAGCAATTTGGATTTGAGGGTTAGTTTTGAATTTTGATTCAAAGAGGTGTGCTTTTTTGGGGAGCCTGAAAAGAGCGATTAAAAGGCACTCAAAAGTAAATTCTACTGTTTTACTGGTTTCTTCCTTTCTTCCATTCTAGAGAGAGAAA
Organism: Amborella trichopoda; assembly: GCF_054954075.1. Taxonomy (NCBI): domain Eukaryota; kingdom Viridiplantae; phylum Streptophyta; class Magnoliopsida; order Amborellales; family Amborellaceae; genus Amborella; species Amborella trichopoda. The sequence continues at coordinate 34,419,900 of NC_142340.1, forward strand.
GGGAGCTTTGTCCTTGGCCTCTATGAGAGAGAGAGATCAACTTTATCATTGTTGATCTGTGGATCTTCAAGTAATAACGAAAATTGCAGACATGGGGGCTCCTTTGAGGACAAAAAAAGCATTTCGGATTATCTTGTCGCTCAGTGAAGCAGCCATCCTTTGGATTGAAGGGAGCTCCTAATTCTTCTCTTTTCAACCCTGCCCTCTATTCTACAACACTTCTATCATTTCAGTTTAGGTTACACACACTTCCCCTCTAAGCTTTTTGCATAGTGATGCTTCATGCATTCTGATCGTTTTTTAGGATTTATGGTTATTTTATTTCCCTCTTCTTCATTGTTTCTGCTAAGTAATATTGCACAGATGGTGCTATTTTGATGAGAATTATGATCATTTCCAGCTTCATAAATGAGCTTCTATTGTCACAGGTTAATGGTTTGTATTTTGATTCGGCTACAATAATGGTACCTTTCTACAACTCTCTCTCTCATTGGCCTCTCTCTCTCATATGTATGCGTGTACGTGTCATGGTGTTTAAATATGCTCTCTCTTTTTGCATTTGTATATTTGTGTGTGTTCGGGAAAAGATGAATGCTCCTGAAAATTTGTTGATTCTCTCCCAATTGGTTGGATCGCAGATGCATCTATGTGTTTGCATTTATATGTTGTGTGGCTCCTGGATATAACACCATTTCTATATCTATCTATCCATCTATTTGTCTATCTGTGTTTCAAATTTCAATACTCTTCCTCCTTCTCTCTCTGGATCTTTGGATAATAACGTTGTAGGTTTGGAAAAATGCGACCTTTCATATTTGAAGATTTGATTGCTCTTAATCTTTGATCAATTCATCAATTCATGGGGAGTTTTAATATGATTATTTTATCAGAATCTCTTACTTTAGTAATACTACATTAAAGAAGTAATGTATTCGTTTGGTTTGCATATTGTTTGTCAATTTTATGTTTAGTGCTAAAAGAGAAACCCTATCAGTGGGTCTGTCAAGCATGCTTTTTCATGTCAAACGCTTTACCTGAGAGAGGTTTTCCCTTTGAGTTTTTACAAAAGGCTGCCTTATTCTTTCGAAAAATGTGATCAATAATGCATATTGGCCTTAGTGATTTGATTATACTTTTGCTGGTTAATAAAAACGCTTAAACTGCAGGTCATCACAATGCAGGATATGAATTACCATGATAAATTTAAGCAGGTCATCACAATGCAGGATATGAATTACCATGATAAAAGACGACAGACGTATCACAATAAATGGATGGAATTTGGATCTAATGCTCTTGTTAATACAAATGTACTGAAAATAAGAACTCGGACATTGGCCAAGGCCTCAAGTAACTTGCCATAGTCTAACTCGCTAAAAAAATAAAAGATAAGAAAAAAATTTATTATATAAGATACCTTCTTTTAGATCATATCTTGAATGCTCTGCCGCTGTTGCGAGATGCCACTATGCATGAGGTCTAGTGTTGGATTCTTGCGGGCATACAACAAAATCTGCCTCGCCCATACGGTGAGGCCGAGTAACTCGGTGGTCTCGGTCAAGTCGCGGTACACTGGTTAATAATGGGTACAAGTGTTTAGAAAACCAACTCAGCCAAGGTACTAGCAGCTTGGCCGATACACTAGTAAATAATGGGTACAAGTGTTTAAACAATCAACTCAGCCAAGGTAATTGGGTGTTGACCGTGGCATGTTTACTCGAGCGAGTCTGAGTAACTAGCCAGAGTCCAACTCATTTTTTTAAAAAAAAAGAAAATGAAGAAAAAAACACAATATCTGTGTAGGGTGCGGTTTGTACAGAGTTGAGGCTCTAAATAATCAAATTAGAGCCCACTTTCAAATAAGTTTTTGTTGGTGGTGTATGACCAATAGGCTAGAAATGCAATCTTTTTTAAAAAAGTTCTATTGTATAAAAACTCAAGGGTTTAAATGCATGAATATCTTAATACAAAACAATAATACATATATTCCAACCTACAAACATGGTTTACATACATTTGAATATCAAAATTCAACCCAAATAGGTCCCTTACAAATCCCTTACTAAACAGTACAATTAAACTGAATACAATATTGAAATATTCACATTGTACATCTCTACAACATATTGCATGACTTGCACTCACAATTCCTTATTATATCAAAATTATATGATAATTTCATCTTCATTCTTAATCCTCATAATATATGATACATGTCATACACTTGATCATAATAATTCAATAAGATTTCAATTCGCATAAACAAAAATTCATAGTATTAAAGCTCATACTGCAAGATAAAAAAAAAAACTCAATATTCATACAACATACTCATTTTAATCAATTATAAATCCATTTAATAACTGTAAATACATCAAATTAACATACAAAAATACATGGGGAAACCATGGCTCGAACCCCTTGTGCCCTGGCCACGAAAGGGTCTTTTGAGAACTTAATTTTGTCCCATTGTATAAGGCACGGGTGATAATAATAACTCAAAGAGATCAATCCAATGGGAAGCAAATGATCACATTTATTTTACTTAATGTGGATCAAATCATGAGAGAGACATGTATCAAAATCGCCCTTAAACGTTTGAGAGATATACTACACAAAATAAAGAAGTTATGGTGAAACTACACCATGTGGTGAAACTACATCATGTGGTCCATAAGGGACCACACAAACTTTTCAACATTAAAAAGAGAACTCAATGGACTATTTCTTATTCTCAAATATGATGAAATAAACATTTCATCAATTGTAAATTATTAGTAAAAAATTACAGAAAAATAAGATCAGGAAATCTAGTTAAACTACTCAAGATCATGGAGTAAGCAAGCAAGTCTACACATACTATGTGTATGGACTACACTATTGCTTTGGGACTCGTCAAATATCAAGTTTTCATGACTAAAAGTGAAGAAAGTTACTGTAAATTAAGAATTATAGCAAGCTTTGATAATGAAAATGAGATAAGAATTAAAAATAGGAGAAGAAAAATCAATACCTTAATGAAGCAATAGTATGGGCTTGTTCACATAAATGATGGACTACTCCATGGAACAAATGAAAGCTCAAGGAGGAAGACAGTCTCATGGGTGACTACATTTTTTTCAAGGGCTCTCTTTCTCTCTCTCTCTCTCTCTGAAGTGAATACTCAAGTTAGGGTAATAATTGATCCCATAAGTGAGATCATAAAGACGGATTTGTTCTTGATCTTTGATGCCTTAGATCAATGATACACGAGAGGCTTTTATCCAAGCCACTGATCCATATCTTATCACCAAGATCAATAAATAAGCTTTGGACACCCTTCACTCCTCAAAACCTAGGTTTATAGTCATTTTACCATGAAGCCCTTAGCTCCATATTTTATTTCCCATTAAGTCCAAATTCATGTTTAGACTTATGCCCATGGTTTTTGAATAATTTGTGAGAGTCAACAAAATACAAGGTCATGGACGTAAAGGTAATATGGGACATCTACACATGTGGATAAAATATCTTATGACACCACCAATAAGATTTTAACAACACTAAAGTTTCGCATGGGTCCAGCCCATAAGGTGGTACTACATAAGATATACTCAGATGCTACAAAATCATATGCGATTAATAATATGAATTAAATTAATTCTCAAAATCCCATGACTTCACACATGCCAAAAATGATACATATGAGCTAAAAAAAACATGTGACTTAAATCAAACTGAAGCCATAACAATATATAACTCTTTAAATAACAACATAATCATGTTATAACATAATATCAACAAAATAATTAATGACAAATAGGTGCCCACATTGATATGACATCAGCATGATGTCATCCATGAGTGGGGAGATGGGGGTGCCACGTGGCATCATATGGCCACTTAGGATCCATGTGGCATCCCTATAGGATGTCCTTGTTTGGTATTTACGTCAAACAAATTTGAAAATCACATTTTTTATAGTTTAAAAAATCCTAAAAAATTCTTCTAAAATCTCAAAAATTCTCTAAATGATTTCTCAACATTATTACATAATTTTTCATCAATATAAAATCTTTTCTCTTCAATTTTAGATTAATTTGGGCCAAAGATAAATGAGATCTCTAGACTTATAACACCAGTCGGAGTCTTTCATTGGGCTAACCCAAATGACATTCCACCGGTGTCTCAAGCCAACTCAATGGACCTATGCTTCACAGTCTATGGTAGAGATATATAATTGGTCACATTAAAGTCTTCGAGCCCGAGCTTCCTGTCATCGGGGGTTCAATGGATTACTGCTGCACCCCTAATGGACATGTCCCTACTCAAATACAAGGGTCCTCTAAAAGCACTAACTCTTCTAAGTCAGATAATACTATAGAAGAGTGACTTCCCCATACGACTGTAGGTGCACATACCATGGAACAGTCTTGTGTCAGGATACAAGCTCATGTCCTATGGGCCGACCATTCCATACAAGGCGAATACTCTTTTAAATACTCGGGTTCTATTATTCTCGATTAGATTCTCCAAGTCCTGGCTAATCACAACAACTATGAGGCATTCTATTCAATATATTCTTGACTGGGAGGTCACACCTCCTCGAGAGTTCACATTCTCAAAACTTATACTCTCAATGCCTCAAATACTCGGGGTACATGAAACTGGGCCTTAGTGCGTCAAGCACCCAGATTCAGTCTCTCTCTAGTTCCCACTGAGCGTAAGATTATTCACCCTGTATGAAATGGTCGACTCATGGGACATGAGCCCGTATCTTGACACGAGACCGTTCCATGGCATGTGCACCCACAGTCGTATGGGGAAGCCACTCTTCTCTAGTATTATCCGACTTAGAAGAGCTAGTGCACATGTGCTCTTAGGGGACCCCTGTATTGGAGTAGGAACATGTCGAACAGAGGTGCACCAGTAATCCATTGAACCCTCGGTGACGGGAAGCTTGGGCTCAGCGACTTTAATGTGACCAATTATGTATCCTTGCCCTAGACTGTAAAGCATATGTCTATTGGGTCGGCTTGAGACCCTGGTGAAACGTCATTCGAGTTATCCCAATGGAAGACTCTGACTAGGATTATAAGTCTAAAGATCTCATTTACCTTTGAACCAAATTAATTTAAAATTGACGAGAAAAGATTTGACGTTGATGAGAAATTGTATCATGATGTTGAGAAATCATTTAGCGAATATTTGAGATTTTTGAAGTATTTTTTCAGATTTTTTAAACAATAAAAAATGTGATTTTCAAATTTGTTTGACGTAAATACCAAACAAAGACATCCTATGGGGATGCCACATGGATTCCAAGTGGCCATAAGGATTCCATGTGGCACCCCCACCTCCCCACTCATGGATGACATCATGCTGATGTCATATACATGTGGGTACCTATTTGTCATTAATTCTTTTGTTGGTATTATGTTATAACATGATTATCTTGATATTTAAAGAGTTATATATTGTTATGACTTCAGTATGATTTAAGTCACATGTTTTTTTTAGCTCATATGTGTCATTTTTGGCATGTGTGAAGTCATGGGATTTTGAAAATTAATTTAATTCATATTATTATCCACATATGATTTTGTAGCATGTGAGTATATCTTATGTGCACCACCTTATGGGCTAGACCCATGCGAAACTTTAGTGTTGTTAAAATCCTATTGGCGGTGTCATAAGATAATTTATTCACATGTGTAGATGTCCCATATTACCTATACGTCTATGTCCTTGTATTTTATTAACTCTCACAAATTATTTAAAAACCATGGGCATAAGTGTAAACATGAATTTGGACATAATGGAAAATAAAACATGGAGCTAAGGGCTTCAAGGTAAAATGACTATAAACTTAAGTTTTAAGGAGTGAAGGGTGTTCAAAGCTTATCCATTGATCTTGGTGATAAGAGATGGATCGGTGGCATGGATAAAAGCCTCTCATGTGTCATTGATCTAAGGCATCAAAGATTAAGATCAAATCGGTCTTTATGATCTAAGTATAAAAGTCACTTATGGGATCAATTATTACCTCAACTTGAGTATTCACTTCAAAGAGAGAGAGAGAGAGAGAGAGAGCCCTTGACAAAAATGTAGTATGAGACTATCTTCTTCCTTGAGCTTTCATTTGAAGCCCTTCCATGGAGTAGTCCGTCATTTATGTGATCAAGCCCATAGCATTGCTTCATTAAGCTATTGACTTTTCTTTTGATATTTTTAGTTCCTACCTCATTTCTATTATCACAGCTTATTGTAATTCTTAATTTACAGTAGCTTTCTTCACTTTTGGTCATGAAACTTGATATTTGAAGAGTTCTAAAGCAATAGTATACTCCATACACATAGTATGTGTAGACTAGCTTGCTTACTCCATGAGCTCGAGTAGTTTCAACTTGATCTTATTTTTTGGAGTTTTTTACTGAGAATATAAAACTGATGAGATGTTTATTTCATCATATTTGAGCATAAGAAATAGTCCATTGAGTTCCCTTTTTAATATTGAAAAGTTCGTGTGGTCCCTTATTGACCACAAGGTGTAGTTTCACCATAACTTCTTTATTTTGTGTAGTATCTCTATCAAACATTGAAGGGCTATTTCGATACATGTCTCTCTCATCATTTGATCCCCATTAAGTGAAATAAATGTGATCATTTGGTTTCCATTAGATTGATCTGCTTGAGTTATTATTATCACCCATGCCTTAGACAATGGGACAAAATTAAGTCATCAAAAGGCCCTTTGGTGGCCCGGGCACAAGGGATTCGAACCATGATTTCTCTATGCATGTTTGCATGTTAATTTGATGTATTTACAGTTATTAAATGGATTCATGATTGATTAAGTTGAGTATGTTGTATGAATAGTGAGATTGCTTTTTTTTTTTTATCTTACGGTATGAGCTTTAATGCTATGCATTATTGTTTTTGCGAATTGAAATCTTATTGAATTATTATGATCAAGTGTATTATGTGTATGATATATTATGAGGATGAAGAATGAAGATAAAATTATCATATAATTTTGATATAATAAGGAATTGCGAGTGCAAGTTATGCAATATGTTGTAGAGATGTACAATGTGAATATTTGAATATTATATTCAGTTTAATTGTACTTTTTAGTAAGGGATTTGTAAGGGACCTATTAGGGTTGAATTTTATTATTCAAATATGTATAAACTTTGTTTGTAGGCTGGAATATATGTATTATGGTTTTGTATTGAGATATTCACGCATTTAAACACTTGAGTTTTTATACAATGGAACTTTTTTAAAAAAGATTGCATTTCTAGCCTATTGGTCTTATACCACCAAAAGTTTTGTGATAGTCTTAAAATATATTTTCATCTTTCGTTTTAAAATTTAAAGTTTCAAAAATAGTTTAGATTGAACAGATCTATAAAAACTTGAAAATCTTGAAAATTGACTGTCCAAATATGCATTACAAGATGCACAACTTCCAAAACTTGAAATCCATTTTTTTACTCGTGTCCATACATCTTGATGTCAAGATGATAAATTTCATGATATTTGGGCAGCAAAACAACCTCTTCTATTGAAAATTTTGAGGTGGGCTCTCATTTGATTGTTTAGAGAGTAGGCTCTATATAAACTTTTCCCTATGTATAATTAGTGGGCAACTTTTTACATTCAGAAAGTTAATGCATCCACTTTGCTAAGAAGTCCATAATTTGTTTCATGGTACACCAGCGGGGTTCGAACTCCGATAGTGCTAAGAGACATGCGTTAGTAGCAATCACATACATCTTACAACATATATGGCTTAAATTTGGCGCGTTAATAAAGTTTACTAACATGATGTACAACCTACTCGACCAAAATTCGCATGGCCCCTAGCGCGAGGCCGAGTTACTTGGCCGAGTCTCGAAACGCTCATAGGCAACATAAGAGACATTTGTTTATGGTTTTATGTGATGGGTTTTCCCTTATATCTAAAAATGAGATTTATTGATGTGATGAGCAAATTACTTGAGGTTATCCAAGTATTTACCATTCACGTTAAGTTATATCTAAAGACAAGCCTAGGAATTTCATGCTTTTGAGAACAAAATCACAATGTTTTTCCGGTTTTAGAATACATCAGGGATGCCATAAACCATCAGATGTTAAAGGGATACAGTTTCTATATCTCCTAGGCTTTATGAAAATAAAGTAAAGCCTTATCTTGAATCCTCATCGAAAAAGCATTTTAGGCCTTGGAAATTTCTACGATGGCTCCAAAATCAATTATCAACACCAACTATGAAATGGATGGTCTAGATTTTGTGTTACAATGTACATCAGTTTTAGAGCTTAAAACCCTAGTTTTTCACAACCATAATGGCCAAAGCTGAGATGATGGATTTTAGAACTATAATTTACTTATTTCAATTGGGCTGCTGCCCTATCAAACCATTTTCCTAATTAAAAAGTATCATATGAATGCTAGCTTTGTTGTACGTGGAAGCACTAAACCCGATGGGTAGATTTTTGGGAAATAAAGTATGAAAAACATACCATAGGAACTCAAAAATTTACGTGGTTCACCCCAGAAGGGTTACATCCATAGGCATGGAAAAACTGAAATCCACTACATCAATGAAAGTTATATCAAAGATTTTGGAATATAAAGGTACCTTTCTAAACCTCGACAAAGACTCAGTGGAGCAATCCCATTCAAACCATTCTCCAATCCTTCTCTTTACTTTTGACAAGCATTACCGACAACACCAGATAGAAATGCGAGAGGATCGAGAAACTAACTTTCTCTCTAACTAAAAGGGGATATACTCAAAATCTTCATGGGAATTGCTTCTCCACAAGAAAGCAACTGTTCACTCTGCAGGAGTCTTCAGGAGGCACCATCAATGTTTCTCTCCAAAGGAAGCACTATTTTCTCTAAGAGGTGACCTTGCATCTTATGCACTGGAGGCCCTGCCTTGCTCTCTCTCTAGAGGAAACTACTTTTCCATTATGTTTGCCAAAATAGGGCCACATATTCTCTGCACTTTCATCTCATAGATATAAGAATAGGAATCCATACCAAATTGGAAACTTCCTATTGATGTTTCATATATCTCAAAAGGCCAAGAGATATATCTAAGATTCCTTATCTTTTTGGAATTCTATTACTTTTAGAAAACTAATTAATATCAATCTTAATCCCACATAATAAGGAAATATCTCAATCTCACATAATATGGGATTTTCTTGTGTGGGTAACTTTGGATAGCACTAAATCCAATGATCTCCACCTTGATATCAAAATCACATTCTCAACATGCCAACATCCATTGGATAGCTTCATATATTCTTCATGATCAACTAAATAAATTTATTAATCATTGTACCTAAAAAATAGTGTTTCCATAAAATTTCTCCACTTTGAAACTTGCAATTGAAACCTTTACTTCCTACTAAAAACCCCAAACTAGACTTTGATACCACTTGTTGTGAACGGTAGCTATAAATTTGATGGGTTGATTTTTTGCAAATACAATATAAGAAATAAATCATGAATCTCATACCACAAGAACGTAGAATTACCTCTCTAAACCTGAACAAAAACTCAATGGAGCAATCCCTTTTAAACCACTCTCCCTTCCTTCTCATTACTTCTAGCAAGCATTACTGACAACACCAGATAGAGTCGCGAGAACAACGAGAAACTAACTTTCTCTCTAACTAAAAGGGGAGATACCCACAATCTTATCGGAAATTTCTTCCTTACAATAAACCAACCTCCCAGTATACAGGAGTCTTCAGGAGGCACCATCAATGTTTCTCTCCAAAGGCAGCACTCTTCTTTCTAAGAGGAAACCTTGCATCTTATGCACAATTGGCCCTGCCCCCCTCGCTCTCTAGAGGAAACAACCTTTAGTAATATGCAATCCATATATGAAAAACTAAATACAATGAAGTAATCAACATATACAAACATTTGTATATATGAAATCTTAAACTTATTTGAAAAATTTCTATCAAGCATCAACAATTATCAATATCAACAAATTCAACAAAGAAGATTTATATCAGGTGACAGAACACAATAAGAAGTAGCTGATAAATACCAAACAAACAAGGTCTATTCAAGAGAAGTTGTATGAAGATAATTTAATTTAAAGTGCATAACCGATATGAAGTTGCAATAATCGTAAGATGACTCTAAAAAACTCTAAAAATGGATATCTGCATAACTTGAACGATCTAGGTTAAAGACTTTGTAGAAAGAAGAAATTGAAAATGTCTATAAGTCTAGGAAAGTGATGTGTTGTCTAGGCTGGACAAAAATATATACAAAAATTTAAGAGTCTGGAAAGTCCAAATATATACAAGAATGTACATATCCTAAAGTTCGAAAGTTTCTATCCTTTTGATGAGGCTACACTTTCTAGAGTGGAGGTGTCTTTTGCTGTATCAAAATTTAATATAAGTCATTGAACTAGGCGACTTGGTTGTAGTGCTATTTCCCGCACTGGTGCACAAATTTTAATAATGAAATGACTATACTGATGTTTCATCCTCTGAAGAATGCTCTCCATAGTATCATTAGTATTTTCATGTGGTTTATTAAAGGTTCATATTAAAATTTATAGTGTCAATGGTTTCTTGGGTCCAAAAGTAAAATATATAAAAGATATTTATGAAACTCTTTATACCTCAGCCAAAACTCACTCTTCGACGGCAGACGTGCCTTACCATAACATCTGTCATGAGTCTACATTTTGAAAGAAGGTCAGGAACATTTGTTTTACAATAATAAGCATAATAGATTTGTATGCTATCACTTACTATATCTTTTTATTTGGCTTTCATTATGAGTATAGCATGAGGGACAACAAAGGTGTCTATTGCTTCAGCATTCCTCTTGAGCATTTTCAGCAACTATTATGCCAAGATTTCGCCCTTAGGAATATCTGAACGATGATGTCTTTAACTTCCGTCAACACTGGCCCAAACTGTTACGTAAGAGATAATTAGTGACGTACGTAGTAAATACGTATTGTGCTATTGAAAATAAATATGAAACATATAGAAATAAAATTGTAGTAGGAAGTACATGCATTTATTTGCGCATTCATTTACGTCTAGTACATATTATTTCATATATTTATTTATTTTTAATTTAAATTAAAAAATACAATAAAATTATGCAATAACAAATTTATGGAGCATGAAGTAGACCATACGAAGAAGTTGTGACCTGTCTGAAATTCTCAATAGTGGTTTGTTGAGTGGATACAAGCTACCGTTGCTCTACTTGTCTTCTGATAGAGTAAAGAGAAGGAGAAGTTGATGTAAAAGTCGAAGCAAGAAGGTTTCGAGAACAACAATATATATATATATATATATATATATATATATATATATATGAAAAATGTTGAGAATAGCCTACTAGCTTATATGAACATATGAACCCAACAGCCCAGATTGAATTTAGGCCGATCTGACGGTCACGACCTCATTGCGTAATTGAATTTTAATTGCTTTTCTACAACTCAAAATAACTTGAAATTTTAGGCTTGTACTATTCTCATCAAGGAAAACTTAATAAAAATACTTTTAAAAATAATTCTCAAAAAATAAATTGCTCAAAATACCACCGAAACATTTCAGAGGTATGTTGGTCAATTTATTTCTTGTAAATTATTTTTTTTATATTTTTATTAGATTCTCCTATTTTTGAAAAATACACCTAAAATTTCGAATAATTTATATTCGTAGGAAAAAATTAAAATTCAAGTACTAAATGTGGAGTGACAGTTAGATCGGTCCTGATTCAATCTCAGCCGTCCGGCTCATACGTTCATATGAGCTAGTGGGCTGATCTCAATATTTTATATATATATATATATATATATATATATATATATATATATATAATGGTGAAAAAGACAAGAAATAGTTGTATATAGATTAATAACGTGAAATGCATTTATGACATACAAAGAGACCAAAGACCGAAACATTGGACCTCTCGATGATGTAATTATATTTGTTTACTATGTGGAGCTTCCTTGAATTTCTGGTAGATCAGATAAGCAATTTGAGAGGTTGTTCACATAGGGCTTTTAATAGATAGATGGGACTTCAAGGAATTTACCTTCCCTAAAGCTTTGGAACGTCATATAAGCGAAGATGATTGGTTTTTTAATCAGGGAACGGTCGAAATAACTGTTATATATACATAGATGGACAAATTTGAGCTACGTTTAGATACCTGTTCATCAAGGAATATCAATTTCAGGAAGTGCTTATCAGGATCGTTCTTGAATGACCCTATGAATGTCACGTGTTATAGTATGCATAACAAAGAGATATATCTCTGATTTTATCGTAATTAACTGAAATTTGATATACATGCATCCATATTTGACGCGGTTGCACGCGTCCATTACAACACAACAGTAGTCAGTATGACACAATTTGTATTTGCCAAGATTATAATACTAATCATAATGTTATCCATGTCACAAAGTCGAAAAACAATACTAACAATGTGGTTTCACATTTCGTATATGAAAGGATGATTTTATACGAAAAGTCTTTTGAACAAATTACGAATAATTGGTTCTAGGTCAAAACATCGGTGTTAACAATATTTTCTGCGCAGCAATCTTTTTTTTTCTCAATTATCCTTGGCTTGATAAAGATTTTTTTATTTTTAGTAGAAGTTCGTCTTGACAATACAACATAAAATCATCCATATGTAAATACATCTTCGGGTAAGTATATACATACATTCGGGATTATCTGTCCCTTTGATTTATTAATAGTCATTGCACAAGCTAGCCGAATAAGAAATTGTCTTTTTTTGAAATTTACGAGTAATCTAAAATCCTCTGATGGTTGAATTGGAATACTTGAAAAGAAAACTATCTGCCCTGAATTATTGCAGATGGTTATTTGAGCTTCAATTGTGTTTATGTGAGTTGCAAATGCGTTTAGTGCCTTGTCTCGGATTTAAATTGTGAAGTAGCGGTATAGGTTCATTCTTTTTGAGTTTTAATTAATGCGGCGGTAAATCACGTGGTTTTAGAGTGTTAAGATGTCCTTCAGGATATAATTTGTATTTATCATCAATAACAAGATTCAAAACTTAAATATGTTTGCTCTTCCCTTGAAAAATATGATATGACAGTGTCATTTATGTCATCTATAGTTGGTTGGACCTAGATTTACCTCGTTTGGGCTCCTTGGGGGACCCAGGCTCGGTGAACCCCCTCTCGGACAACCGCTCAACCCGCGTGTGCATGTGCACCTCGGGTGCCACGTGTGGACAGGTATTTCGAACAAGGAGAGGATTTTAAAGGATGGACTCAAACACCTACCTCACTGCAATTGAGTTCATGGGATGCGTACGGGCTGTAGCCCTCTTTGATCACAAGAAAGCCCTCTGACTAACCAGCAACACGGTTTGAATTCGGCCCCCTCTGAAATCAATATCTCACTTGGAATCTCACAGAAAGACTAGTAATAGAATCCACTTATGAAAAACTCCTCTTAATGCATGTGTAGGATAGTGGTTCTAGTCTCAAAGGCTAGAGTGAAAGAGAAGAAGGAAAGATGGATAAGAAAGAGAAAAAAGAGAAGAATGAGAGTAAACTGATGAAGGCTTAGTTTTAGATGTGAGAAGAAGATGTAGAAGAAGAAGTGAGGGACTGACCCGAGGATCGGGTAGCCTCTTGGCATAAACTCTCCTAAGAGGTGTTACTACCAACTAGAGATAGCAACAAGGCTATTGGTACCCGGAGGGTTTGGAAAGTGGAGTTGCGAAACTTAGCTTGTGACTATGTCACTAACCCAATGAGCCCCCTAAAAGTGATCCAATGAGAGAAGAGATGAGAGTGAAGGAGATAGAAATCTCACACAACTCGAACACTATGTAACCTGATGATTAGAGTAGTTCAAGGGTGAAAACTCTAAGATATCTGTCTCAAGATGACCCCAGCCAGAGTGATCGAGCGCAAGAGAATCTATATCTCCTACGACTCAAAACACTATGTGAACTGATGATTAGAGCAACACTCCGAGAGTTAAAATCCTTAAGAAACTATCTCAGGAGGACCCCGGCTTTAGTGCTCAAGGGTGAGAGAAGAGGTGAATGAAGAGAGAGATAATAATATAAAAATGAAATGAAATGAGAATAGGTGGATGAGAGGTGAGGGTATGAGTTAGAGAGAGTGGGGTATTAGAGTGAGATAGAAGAATTAAAAAGATGAGGAGAGAGTGGACCCCCTTATGGTGCTGGTCCATGCATCCTGGGGGAAGATAGGTAGAGGTGAGAGAGGATAGGATATAGATGGGTAGAGGGGACCACCTATGGCATGGTTCCATGTGTCAAGGGAGTGAGAGAGGGTGAGAGAGATTAGAGAGGGAGAGATTGAAAGAGAGAGATAGACCCGTTCTATGTGAGGGTCAATGATTATTTTTTAGACGAGAGAGAAAGTGAACAAAGAGAGAGAGAGAGAGTAAGAGAGCAAGGAGATAGAGAAGGTGAGAGCAAGGAGAGAGAGAGGAGGGAAGCTCAGACCCACCTTGGGTCTGAGTAGAAGAGAGAGAGGTAAAGGAGAGAGAGAGATAAGAGAGAGAAAGAGAGGGAGAAGAAAGAGAAGATAGCTACGGTGTATGGAATAAGATGTATGGAGTAGGAGAGCTAAGCTATATGGATTAGGGTGTACAGAATAAGGTAGAGTGTAGGAGAGGTAAGGTGCATGGAGTTGGAATGGGAGTTGGAAATCGTAAGATGTATGGGAGCTAGAGTGTTTGGGGTAGGGAGTGTGGAGTTCTAGGAAGTTAGAATTTTGAGGTTCTAGGGAGTGAGGGTATGTAGGGGTAGTTTCTCTCTCTCTAGTAATTGTTTCTCTCTCCCCTCTCCTTATGTCTTGGGTTTGGGATAAAAAAAAAAAGAAAAAGCCTAAACTCTTTGAATTCTCATGCTCTTTCAATTGATTTCAAAAAGTTATTTACAAATGATTCACTTTACTTATATATTGTAACCCCAAACATGGTTGGATACTCAAAAACCTCAAGAGTTATTGGAAATTACACATTTAATGAATAAAAATAATAATTCCGTTTTGGAATTAAAGACCAAAATACCCCTAAGCACTTTTCATGAAATGACAAAAACGTCCCTCCAAAGGGGCCTTTTGCCATTACTAGGCCTCGGGAGCTTTTTCGGAGGTTTCTGGTAGCAATTCGAATGATGAAACATCGTAGAATCGATGCTTGGATTGTTACACACACTTTTCTTACCCATTGATCGTCTTAAAACAAAGTTTTAAGGAAGAACCCAAAATCCCAGCAAGTCCATAAATCTTTGATTCTTCGACCACCAATTCGGGATGTTGCACGATGTTTTAAAACTTCATTTTTTATTACAAAATGAAGAGGATACTATCACGATCATTTTGTGATAAATTTCGTCCATTTTGGTCTCCGTTTGAAGGCATTTCATATTTGGTCTCTGTGTGAGATTGGTGACATCGGCTTCCGATCACGCTAAAAAATTATATCAAACCAAAGCTATTCGAAGCACGGTCCCACACACTTGTATATATATATATATATATATATATATATGTGTGTGTGTGTGTGTGTATGTGTGTGTGTGTGTGTGTGTGTGTGTGTGTGGGATTTTCTAGGAATAACAACCCCCCACAAACAACAAGTTCAAGTTAGAATAAATTGTGAAGCACATTTTTACCCCCTTTACCCTCGTATTAATAGAACACAAAGACTACGCCCAAGGACAATATCGACCTTTGCCTGAAAAACTAAAAAAAAAAGAAAACTTTGAATCTTTCCCTCATCATCTCTCTTCTCTCTCACTACACCTCACGCTCCCCCAACTCTCTCTCTCTCTCTCTACACCTCGCCCTCCCCAATCCCCTCACTCTCTATCTCATGCGAAAGACGGTTCTTTTTCTTCTCTGAATCAAATGCCCAAGAGGTTTTTCTCTCCGTGGGATCTAGCTATGTCTCCTCTGGAGCCTATTTCGAATTTTGGGTTTGAGGTTTTGCATCCATGGCATTTGCATGTGTATTTTGGGGTTTTGTTGTTGTGCTGTCTTGTGGGCTTGCTCTCGAGTTGCTTGTTCCATCTTATTAATCCTTCTATGTGATTTTCATGGTTTGGACCTTTTGGGCTGTGATTTTGGTTTTATCTCATATGATTTATACGTTATTTCTTTAGATATGTTCCAATTTTTATGGATTTATGCTTTACTCAATTTTGATTAGTTTTTTATTCCATACTTGTTGTCTCGTCTCAGTGATCTATTCGTTTAGCAAGTGTTGTAGTCTCAATGGGTTTTAGAAATTAGTTTTTTTTCTTTTCTTTTTCTAGTGGTACGTTAAAAATTTATTCATGGTATTTCAACTACGATGTACCCAAATTCAGGTTGTAATGACTCTAATTTTGGGCAGCACTATTCTTGGCACAGTATAGTTGCAAATTTTGAGGCATCAAACAATTTTTGGCAGCTCTACTCTTGGCTTCAATTTTCTGCAGCATTATTCTTGGCATGATTTTGGGCATTGCTAATGATTGTATTATGCTTTTGAAGTTTACATTGATAATCAGTACTAGCAAACAATATATGATCCGCCTTTTATGATTCTACAATTTTCATTAGAGTTAGCTGATAGTTTGGTTAGCATATATATATATATATATATATATATATATATATATATATATATATGATTAGTGATGTGTTATTTGCTTGTTATGGTTACAAACTCTTTTGATATATGCTTTACTGATATATGGATTATATACAAGTTGCTGATGTGTTAGTAACTGTATTGATAGTTTCGTTCGCTATATATGACTTGATTTGCTTGTTATGATTCTGAAAAAAATTAAAAAAAATGTATGATTCTACAATTTTCAGTTTCAAGTGAACAATGTGGGTCATTTTTTGCCGAAATGGATTTCTTGATGTCTTTGTGGTTTTGATTTATTTAACCATTAAAATTTTTAAGAACAAGCCCCAAAAATCTCTATTGTATCAACATTATCTATTTTAGTCATTTTTTTGCGGGTACTCACTAACAAACTTGAGTCCTTTTTTTACAGGTACGTAAGTAGGTCCATATGGAAACTCCTTCAAATGAAACCATGCTTGTAGAGGGCTTTGCTTGATAGAAAACCCATTAGAAACAAATCCTAGTGATTTAGTTTCATATAATTGGAAAATATTTTCATGTCATGATTATGCTTATGGATTTTATAAGACTTTTGCCAAGGCATGGGCGTTTTCAATGCGTCGTCAACGAACAATTGGAAAAGAAGGTGATTGCAATGGAACAACTAGAAGATACTATGTTTGTCATGGGGCTGGCCCTTTAACAAACAAGGAATTGTCTGTAAATAAAGGAGAAAGAGATTGATCATCAAGGAGATGCAATTGTCGAGTGCATATGAGTATCGCAAAAGTCATGGATTCTGATTTTTCATTTTGGCATGTTTTAACCTTTGATAATTTACATAATCATGATGTTCTCGAGCCACAAGAAGTTAGATTTTTGCCTGCTTATTGTAGTATTTCAGAAAGCTACAAGCATCATATTCTACAATTTTCCAAAGTTGGTATATGATGAGGTTGATTGAAATAGAGAGACGTCTTAAACCAGGGGAATCACCATTGATAGATAAGGATATCTATAACTTTGTAAGTGCTATGAACAATGCAAACCATGAAAATGATGCTCATATTCTATTAACAAAATGTAGCAAATGAAAGATAGGGATAAAGATTTTAAGTACGATTTTACAATTAGGGAAGATAATAGGTTGGAGCCATGTCGTTTGGTCCCATGGTTATTGTTCTCGTGCATATTAGATCTTCACTGATGTGGTAGTTTTCGATACAACCTATCGGTCAAATGGTTACTCTATGCCATTCGACATTTAGGTGGTTATTAATAACCATGGTGACACTTGTTTATTTGGGCGTGTTGTACTATGTGATGAAAGATTTCAATCCTTTTCATGGACAATGAAAGTATGTGATCTTCTACAAATTTTGAGCTTTGAATTCTTTGATATTCTTACCAATGATGTGTGTTTGAGCATGCTTATATGTTTCTAGTGTTTCTAAAGCATGATATGGTTGTAATCATTTGTAGGTCTACTGAATGGAAAGATGCCACAAACAATCCTAACTGATCAGGACTTAGCTATCAAAGAAGCAATATGTAAGGAACTCCCCAACACTAAACATGCATTTTGTATATGACACTTATTATCAAAATTATCTGGCCAGCTTTCCCTCCTCCTTGGTAAACGATACAATGAGTTTGACACCAATTTTTACAAGTTATGTGATCTTGAGTCCATTGAAGATTTTGGAGAAGGCTGACATGCATTAGTCAATGAGTTTGTGTTGCATTTAAATAGACATATTAACAACTTGTGGAATTTAAATGAGTTTTGGGCACTACCATACTTGAGAATCCATTTTTTTGCTGGAAGGACGACAACGGGACGTTCAGAGTCCATCAATGAATATGTGAAATGATTCTTGGGTTCACAAACTCCGCTTAGTGAATTGATAGACCCGGTATAAGAAATAATGATCTCATCGTCTTTCTTAATATTTTAAATATATTCGCATGTTATTCTTTATTTATGGTTTTTGTCTCTTTTTGGTAGATGGTAGTTGTTATTGAGATGAGAAATGTAGTGGGTCAACAGCGTTTGATGCAACAAAAGTCCAACAATGTGGATGTTCGAACAATGTGCCCTTTCGAAGACCATGGAGACACGTCTTAACTCCTTTGCATTTTCTAAGATACAAGAAGAAATTATTTCATCTTTTTAGTATTTGACATCTAGAAAGGATAATGGAACCTATGAAGTGACACACTTTTCAAAGAAAGAAAAAGGGCAAAAAGTTTCTTTAGTGGTTGAAAACAATGTTATGAATTGCAGTTGTAAAGGGTTCAAGTTTACAGGTATCATTTGCAGGCATCAAAAAGTATCTTTAGTGGTTGAAGACAATGTTATAAATTGCAATTGTAAATGGTTCGACTTTACAAGTATCATTTGCAGGAATCCTCTTCATGATCTCTTCAAGTAAAATTTTATTCAAATTCCTGACCGATAACTGCCAAAACGTTGGAGGCGCTCTACATCATTAATATCAAATGTTAGCTCAAACACATCAGCTGCATAGGTTGATCGTGTCCAAACTATACAATCATTAGAATCAACAATTGGTACAAAAGGTGCAAGATTTGATGATTGTTAGAAGTTCATTATGGAGCAATTTTCAAGAATTTGGAACATGATGAAGAAGTAGAACGTATGAGGTCTCCTATGGTTGATGAAAGTTTAGCAACTAAAGAGGATGAAAATGGGCTTCATTGTGAAATCGTCCATGTAAAAAACCCTGTTCGGCCAATCACAAAAGGGCGGCCTCCTGAAAAAGGTTAAAGCCCCATGTTGAAATTCCCAAGAAACCTAGATATTTTAAGGTTCCTTCATGTAGCCAAATTGGCCAAGTTTATAGGAATTGTCCATTAAGAAGAGGTTAATTTAGTAGGTAATCATTATATGTTAGAGAACACAATTCTTGGTATGATGTTGACACAATTTGGGGATAGAAATGCTACTTTGCTTATGAGATTTTTGAGCATTTACATGCGACAACTTTGTATATGTAATTTTGGAGAAGTGCATAATGATTATTGTAAGGTTGAAATGTGGATGCAATATTTATGTTGTGTATCAAATGTAATGAACATATTTTTTACTTGATTAAATGCTCTATCTTTTGTTAATTGATTAAATAGGATTTCAAGCAAAGCATCATTCTTTGTTCCTTGTGAATGTGTTGGGTCAGGGACTGCATTTTCCAATTTGATATTGAGGTATGGCAGGCACAACAGGGTAGCAATGCTTAGGTTCTTTAAACTCACAAGATCATAAGGTCACAGTAGGGCAGCTCCTTATGAATGTGTTGGGGCAGTGATTGCACTTCCAATTTGATATTGAGGTATGATAGGCACAACAGGGCAGCAATGCTTAGCTTCTTTAAACTCACAAGATCTTAAGGACACCGCAGGGCAGCAATGCAATTCGAACATATAAGTCACTTTTCTTTTCTTTTGCCATTAAAATTAATAACTTGCCTGAACAATAAAGAAAATAATGTTTGATGCCAACAGGAAAGCAAAGAGAAACAAATATGTCAAAGAAAATGGACTTTGGATGTACAGGCCACCCATTTCGCTATCTCGGCTGATTAAGTTCATGCAAGTGAAGGTGGGGCTCCTTGTCAATAATAGCCTTCCCATTTTTTCAATTATGTTTTGAGAGAGAAGGAAGAAGCTGGGATGACAAATAAATGAGAGCCCGATTGCGGTTCGATTGATGCATGTGGTCACGAAAACTATACTACACTTCCTTAGGCTAGGTCATTAGGTCTTGTCCACCTTCTGAAGGGTTTCTATCGCTTAATTGTTGGTTCACTAGCATTCTGCAATGTGAGCAGGTGCAAGGAGGCTAGACTTCAAATCAAGCAGGGTGAGGACAAGGAACCACAAGGAGGATAGACTTCAAATCATAGCAGAGTGAGAACGAGGAACCACAAGGAGGCTACACTTCAAATCATAGCAGAGTCAGGACGGGGAACCACAAAATGCCACAACCTTGGTAGTATAAAGCACTAGTCTCCAGGCTATTTACTATTTATTCTGCATTATAAAAGCAATTCAGTGGCAAGAAAATAATTCCAGACACTTACAAGGAGAGCCTCCGGTGAATATGTACGATTTGGTGTGTTCTTTGGATGGAAGAAAGGCACAAGTTAAGATGCCTTTGGAAGTAAGAAAACAAGGAAGCCCATTTTTTTAATGTTGAAATGCCCGCGTAACTCGGCTCAGCCAAGAGCCGAGAACCTTGGCCAACTTGATTTTCTTTACGCTACGAGTCGAAAAAATCAGCAATGTCCTAGTGAAAAAATTCTAAAATTTACTGTAAATTGGACCATGAAACTCAATCCAATGACTTGTTAGAGGTGGCATGTGAGCTAAACAAGAAGTTAACAAATTAATACTTAAATGCCATTCATGAAAGATATACGGGATACATTTTTGGACATGGTTTCAATGAGTCCATGTAGAAATGAGTCACTTTGACTTAATTTTTAAGGACTTATAATCTCTAACATGGAGATCATGAATATGAAAAAAAAAAAAGTTTTGAAAATTAGAAATAATAATTCTATTAAGAAAACATTTGAAGCGTTAGTTTCAATTGTTTTTAGATGGACCACCTATTTGTGCCCATCTTTAAGATGGATGATTCATACATATGCTTCATACCTTAGAACTGCATATTGTAGAAATGCGATCTAGCTCCCGTGAAACAATTTTCCAAGATTTTTTGTCTAATTCTTTCAAAATTGTTAAAGCATCATTCAGAGTCATCTAGTGAAGGTCTTGTACATGTATCCATAATTTCACATATATCACGACGATTGAGTCTTCACTTTCAAGAAGTATTGACCGGTCCATACTTTCTGATCTGTGTTGAATAATAGATTACTAGCTAAATTACGTGTGTTGCACATATGCAATTACTTGTAACAGATTAGCTAAAGGAAAAGCGTTATATAAGGTTGCAACTTTGAAATGTAGAACTACAGATGCATCTCAAAAATTCATTGGAAAAGGTTGTTTTAGTTTTGAAAAACTTGGTAATTGACCATCTCACGATCGAGATGTATCAATACGAAAAAAAAAAAAAAAAAAGAAAGATTTTGTCTTAGAAATAGTGCATCTTGCAACATATTATCTATACCATGATATTCAAGATTTTCATATGTTTATAGATATACTCGATTTTAACCATTTTTGGAGTTTAAACATTTATAATTAGATATAAAAATAGATTTTTAGATAATTCTAGTAATTTTTTACATTAAAATTAGATGTTAAGACAAAATTTGGTGGTGCACCTAAATTGGATTGTTTAAGGTTGCAACCTTAGAGAAATCACACGATTAACTAAATATTCAATTATCAAAGAACTTTATTATTAATAATATTTGGTAAATGACAAATCACCTCTTCGATAATAGAAATTTTTAACTGCTAATCATTTTTATGAAAATAAATTTACTAAACTCTAGGTAACCTGAAATAATATTTTAAGAGATTATTTCTTTCTCTACTATTAAAAAACTCTTCCATGAAAATCTCTCATCTCTCTTAAAATTTCTCATTTTCTATCTCTTGTGCATGTTATCTCCTTCTTTTCTTTTGACAATGTTATAAGCTCATTATTGAATATATGCTTAACAAGAAATAGATTACATTATAGAAATTAATGCATTAGAAATAGACAAAGAAGATAAAGAGACTCCATGCTTTGCAAAATGATATGCCTCATGATTTGCCTCATGATATATACGAGAGAAAGAAATCCTTAACCCTGGGGTAGCACAAAGATCAATGATTTTCAGCAAAAAAAACATGCAACGACTGAGGTACCCTTTGCTCCTTCTTACACAATTTAATGATATTAAAAGAATCCCCTTCAATCAAAATATCCCCTTAGAAGCCTCTATCAATAATAATATGTAATCCTTGTAGAAGAGACGCGATATCTACATGTGTAGCCATGGTAGAAATGCAAGGCCCAACATAAGAAAAAAGAACAATAACATCATGGTCTTGAAGTAGACCACCAACACCAGCAACCCTTGGATTGCCTAAGGAACTGCCATCAAATTTTAGTTTTAGACAACCCCTCTGGGGGAAAATTCCAAATCACATGAGGACGGCCCAAATAAGAAAATGATGTGGCTAAATGCTTAGGTCTAAATTGATATCAACCCATGAAACACCACGAGCGTCCAAAGTGGAAGAGAACCAATCCCATAGAGATTGCAGAATCCGATCTTTAATTTCTTCCTAGATTAAACAAATCCCATCAAATGTTCTCCTGTTACATTCCAACCATATCTGCCATATTATAGCACACCTAAAATTTTTCATAACGATGATGCCTTTCTTAGGTAGACCTGCAGTACATAGATGGTTAATAGCTCCAAGGAGATTCTCTGGTAGCATAAAGAATAGTCCCATTTTATTAAAAGCCCCATGCGAAATATTGGAAGAAAAATTTCAATGTAAGAAGAGAGTGAAAACCAATCTCCGCATTGCATTTGCACATAAGATAGGCATTCATAAGAATTCTACCCCTTTTGCGTAGATTATCAATAGTGAGGCATTTATCTTGCATAGCTAACCATAGGAAAGCATGGATTTTGCCTGGAATTGGCCATTTCCATACCAAACCTTGGGTACAATTGGTCAACCAAATATGATCACGATAAAGAAGGTTATAGTCTGATTTAACAGAAAATGGCCCTCAAGTTCGGATTCCTAAACAATCTCATCTGCAGTGTTATCAGAAAGTTAGACATCCTCCAAATTTTTAAGTAACTCTTGTCTCTACAAAATGATATAATTTGGTAACCTGTTATAAATGCACGTCAAATTCGAAACCAAACCCCCTGTTGTATGTGTAGCAAGATCGAAGTCTTTGCAGCTGGACGTGGATCCTTGGCAAAAAGGTCTGGAAATAGAGAAGAAAGAGATACATCACCTTCGCAAAATTTCTAACAATGTTGAGATCTCACTCTAGTTTAGAAGATATGCTATCCTCTCCCTCTCTTCCCTTTCTTCCCCTAAAGTATACTTAGTCTCTTTCTCTCTTCCCTCTCTCACTCTTTCGTATTTTAGAAGATTGAGCTCTCTCTCTCTCTCTCTTCCCTTAGAATTAGGAATATTCTATCTCCCACTTTCTCTATTTAAGATATCGAAATAATGTGGAGATATAGAAACAATATTGAGATCTTTTTGTGTCTATACTCATACTCTCTCTCTCTCTCTCTCTAATTTAGTTATCCTAAAATAAGTGCCTATTTTATCTCTAACTCAAAAGTTAGGAATGTGTCCTACAATCTCTATAAAATTAGGGTCCCCTTGTATTTTTGCGACACACATTCTCTTCATCCCAAAAATCAATCTTAGAAAAAAAAAAGTTCAATTTGAACCCTAGATATGGTCAAAATGTGTCCCCTCCAACAACAAATCCCTCCATTCATTCGGTGAATATCAAGATGTTAGCCTTTACAATCTCAAATTCACTTCATTTTATTTTCTAACATTGTTCATCTAATGATAATAAATATATATAAAAAAATGGGAGAAGAAAAAATTCGTTTGAGGCCTAGATCTAAGCATCATATCAAAATGGGCAGCCTATGTTAATTGGGATAGAAAAATACTTTTTAGGTTGCTTTCTCAAATATTTCTTTTTCATGATTGTTCATTAGAATGAAAAGAGTATATATTTTAAAATTTTGATCAAACAGAAGGTCCTAACATAGTTTTTGAAGGCTGTTGCAATATCAATATATATATATATATATATATATATATATAGTCTTTCCAACGCCTGTAGGTAAAAATGAATAGTGATTTCTCCTACTTTCATCACCGTACAAATCAGAATTGCCTGAAATTTGGAGGATATGTACATCTTACTGAGGAACATTTAATAAAAATATAAAAAAAAATATCCGTGAAAGCTAAATAGACCAAAATACCCTCGAAACTTTTCAGGGGTATTTTTGTAAATTTATTTCATGCAATTTTTTTAAAAAAAATATTTGAAGATTTCCCTATTTTTGATGAATACACGCTCCAAATTACAACTCATTCTGATTTATAGAAAAAAAATGAAAAATGAAATACTATCGGATAATCATGACCGCACGATGAACTTTGGACGGTGATAGGGGTAGGAGAAATCATTATTCATTTTTGCTTATAGTCATTGCGTAGTGTTTTCTATATATATATATTTAGACTTTCTTCACACGTGATTAAAGAGCATTGACTATCTAATGCGAGCAAAGTTTTTAGGAAAAAAAAAAATGATATATATATATATTTATGTGGCAAACTCACTAAAATTTTGAAGTAGAGTAAAAATCTGTAATTATTTTAAATGCTTATAATTTTTGCTCTTTTTTTGTTACTTCAAATAGAATATCCACAAAATAAGATACTGTATAATTTAATTCAAAGCAGGTTCTTATAACCTTTAAAAAAATTAATTACACACCTCGAGAAAAGCAAGGTTTCTCTTACCTTTAAAGATTAATGTGGTCCTCAATTTTATAAAATGGGAAGAACACCTAAAAAATCACAAACATAGGTAATAAAAAATAATAATAATTCGACTAACCGTTGACATAGACTCTGTTAAACTTCATTCAATGGTAAAAAATATCTGAAATTCAAAAAATCCACATGATAATATGAAAGAGAGGGCAGGGGATTGCTTTATAATTATTGTTGCATTAATAATTTACAATGTACAACCAAGTAACCATTGCTATAAGACAAACTAAAAATGAAGATTAATAAAAAAAAAAGAACAATGAATGTCGTTCATCACCTTCACCAACTAAAAAATAATAATAATAAGAATGACAAGAAGAAATCCAAAAACTAAAAAATTTCTTTTACAACCAATAGATCATAATTTAGTTATCAGGGGAATTTCATACACTCAATAAGCAAAATCATAACCTCAAATATGTCCGCCTTTGCTATATATTGCATATGCAAAGCCATTAAAAATTCTACACCTAAGCGAACTCCCCATTTCAATGTCGCAAGAGAGAATGTTCAGGTAGACAATAAAATAAAAAAAAATTAAATATTCTATCACAATGAAAATAAATTTAACAAACACATAAACACAAAAACAAAGGCATTTAAAAAATAGTGTATCCATTTTGAGAGGTTGAGAGGGGCACGTGAAAGTTTCTTAACCTATTTATAGGACTTCTAAATATAATTAAGATATAGATTCTCTTCGAGAGAGACATTTTAAGTGAGGAAATAATAAGTATAGATTTTAAGATACAGGTGAAATATAGATTGCTCCCTCTGTCTCTTTCCCTAAAATATGCACACACGTATCTACTAAGCGCCTTCTCTCTCTCTACTATGCTATTTATCTCCCTCCCTCTCTCTTATCCATATTCTCTCTTCCCTTTCTCACTCTTCCCTATTTTAGAAGGCATGATATGTTTAGATAATGATATAATATGCTAATTAATGAGATTACTCTATCTCTCATTTTCCCCGAAAATATATGCATTCACTTTTTCTCTTCCCTTTCTTCCCCGAAAGTATACGTACTCTCTCTCTTCCCTCTCTCACGCTTTCCTATTTTAGAAGATTGATCGTGAGAGATATTTTAGTTGAGGAAATAGTAAGTATTCACGCATGAACAAAGAAAGAGAGAGAGAGAGAAACAAAGCACACCTTGCTGCATGAAAACAAAAAATTAACGTACCTATTTTGAGCTGTTGAGTGGGGTACGTGAAAGTTTATTAACCTATGTATAAGACTTCTAAACCTACTTAGGATATAGAATCTCTCTCTTATAGAGAGATATTTTAGGTGAAGAACTAGTAATTACAGATATTAAGATATGGGTGAGAAATAAATTGCTCTCTCTCTCTCCCTAAAATATGCACACACCTATCTATCTCTCTCTAATATGATCTCTCTCTCTCTCACTCTCTTCATTCTCTCACTCTTCCCTATTTTAGAATATAAGAAACGTTTAGATGAGGATATAATATGGTAATTTTTTAGATTACTCTCCCTCTTTTCCCCAAAAAATTTATGTGTTCTCTGTCTCTATTCCATTCCTTCTCCTAGAGTATACGTACTCTCTCACTTCCCTCCCTTACTATTTCCTATTTTATAAGATTGATCTAGAGAGAGATACTTTAGATGACAAAATAATAGGTATAAATTTTTAAGTTATACGTGAGATATATACTGCTCTCTCTTTTTTTCCCTAAAATCTGCATGCACTTATCTATCTCTCTCTAATATGCTCTTTCACTCTCTCTCTTATACATAGTCTCTCTCTCTCTCTTCGCTTCTCACTCTTCCCTATTTTAGAAGATATGCTACATTTAGATACATATATAATACCGTAAGTTATGAGATTATTCTCTCTCATTCCTTCTAAAATTTATACATACTCTCTCTTCCCCCTCTCTTACTTTCATCTTTTGGAAAATTGAGCTCTTTCTCCATCTCTCACTTCCTTTAAAGTTACGAATGTGTCCTACAACCTCTATATAATTAAGGACCCTTCTTATTTTCATGATATGTGTCCACCCCTTAACTCTTGCTTAATAATGTAGTGTAGATATACGTAAATAAAATATATTGTATTATATTATATATATATATATATATATATATATATATATATATATATATATATATTACTTTATCCAAAATTTCACTACCAAAAAACAGTCCCTGATAGTAAATTATTAATTAAAAAAACCAGAAAATGAAAGATCATGAAAATAAATCCTACATTCTGGCACCTTTCTCATATGAAAAGAAAATCTGCAAAAACTTGGCAAAAGTATTGGAAGAAGGGTTCAACATATATCGGTTTATTCATCTTAAATAACTTTAATAGTTTTCCATAATAATACTATATAAGTAGATGCCCATACTAAATGCGAACAATATTATATTATTATGTGCATTGCACAATCCACCTCTACCCTGAATACAAAGCGACATCGTATAAAGTGACATGAATAACAAACATATCCATCATAAAAAACTAGTCCAATGTTGCAAACATCAAATTGGGGGACATAATTGAAAGAAATATAATGCATTACAGTATGAATAACTGTATTGCATAATTTTTCCATTCTTTTGGATGAGGTTTCAACAGGTGCTATGGAGAAAAATAAAGCCACACCACCAAACCCGACCAAGTGATGCAGATTTTACATTGAAAATGCCTATGATGATAAAAAAATTATTTCAAGTACTCGTTATAAAAATTGAAAGCGCAAAAAGGACAAGGTTTCTACGAGTCCTTGAACAAAGGAGCCCCTTTTATAAAAACAAATGAAGAAAAAACATAATATGTATAATTAGTGGGCTTGTTTCTACAAACCACTACATACAAATCCACAATATAAAACTAAGAGAAACCGGGAATTTTCTTTCTAGGTTACCTGGTGTCTTAGCGCCCTAAAACATAAAGACAAATCAACGTCCACGATCTTATTGATATTGATTAATTGGAAACTGTACACACACATATTTCTAAATAAAAGGCAATTTACTCTACCTACTAAAGTCCTTTTAAAATTGCAAGGAGAGACTGCAACATACTTCTCAAGTTGGAAACAAAAATGATTTCTAGTATAGTGCGTAAGATTTTAATATAGGAAGCCTTTCTAACCACTAAACAAATAATGATAATTCAGAATTAAAAGGTACATGTAATAATTGCTTTTGTAATATGCAATCCATATATGAACAAATAAATAGAATGAAGTAATCCACATAAACAGACATTTGAATATATGAATATGGAGCCTTTTTTTCTGGCGCAGAAGCTACCGCTTCTAGAATGAAAGCCTACTTATATTATATTACTTATTCTATTAGAGTTATAGGTTAGGTAGGCTACAACAGACGTAAACCAAGCCCCGGTCCTATTTATGCTTTCTTTGCTAATGTTTCCAAAGAGAACCTACGGTTGCGTACTTCCGCAAGTACTAGCTCAGACTGTTACGTAAGAGATAAGTAGTGCCTTATGTTGTAACTACGTGTTGTGCTATTGAAAACAACAATGAAACATATAGAAATAAAACTATAGTAAGAAGTACATGCATTCATTTACGTGTAGTATATATTATTTAATATATGTGAATTTACTTTTTAGTTAAAATTAAAAAATGTTAGAAAATTATGCCATAACGAATTTGTGGAATATGAGGCGGACCATACGAAGAAGATGTACCTGTCTGACATTGTCAGTAGTGATTTGATGAATGGAAACGAAAGACCGTTGCTCTACTGGTCTTCTCATAGAGAAAACAGAAGAAGAAGCTGATGTAGAAGCTAAAGCAAAAAGTTTCGGAGTATTTAGTTTAAAGAGTGAACGATGCGAGAAATAATTTTATAGAGATGCAATTATCTACAGAAATAGTTATATATAATTATTGTGTGTTAAATGCATTTATAATATAAAAAAAGGCCACCAAACACCGAAACATTGGATCTCTCGAAGATGTAATTATCTTTGTTCGTTGTGTGAAGCTTCCTTGAATATCTGGTAATTGCCTTCCGTCATAATTGGCTGAAATTTTATATACATGCATCCATATTTGATGAGGTTACAAGCGTCCTCTAAAACACAACAGCAATAAGTATGACGGAATTTGTCATTTCCAATATTACAATACTCATCATAATGTTGTCTATGCCATAAAGTCGAAAAACAATTCTAACAACATCGTATAAAATTTTGTATATGAAAGGAAGATTTTATAAGAAAAATATTTAGAACAAATTACCAATAGTTGCTTCTATGTCAAAAGACTAGTGTAAATAATATTTTCTGTGTTGCAATCTTTTTTGTTCTCAAATATCCTTGGCTAAATAAAGATTTTTTTATTTTTAGTAGAAGTTCCTCTTGGCAATGCAGCATAAAGTTGTCCATGTGTAAAAACATCTTTGGGTAAGTATAAATCTATATCATGGTTTGTCAGTCCTTGTAATTTATTACTTGTCATTACAAAAGCTAGCCGAAAATGAAATTGTTTTCTTTTGAATTGCACAGGTAATCTAAAATTCTCCTATGGTTGCATTGGAATTCTTGAAAGGAAAACTATTTGCTTTGAAGTATTGCCTATGGTTATTTGTGCTTCAATTGTGTTCCTGTGAAATGTTTTGCAAATTTGTTTTGCAAATTTGTTTTGTTAATGTATGCAGCGGTTAGCCACTTGGTTTTGAAGTGTAAAATAATCTTTAGGATATAAAGTGTATTTATCATCAGTAGCAAGAATTGTATGTTCTTCCCTTAGAAAATACGATATGACTGTCATTTATGTCATCTACAATTTCATTTGTAATGGCTAATATACATGAATCTGTAACGAGTGGACAATTTGACTGTATAGGATTGAGGTCACTAAATATTATATTTGAAAAAGAGTACATTGATCTAATGTTATTATTATCCTTATATATCATATGATTTATAGTTGAGGATAAAAGTTATCATATGTTTTTTCTGTTCCATTTGTAATACACAGACATTGACGTGTTTGTTCATCTCACTTGTTTATTTGTTTCCATCACTTGATTGTTTTATCACTTTCTTGGTTGTTCTCTCCTTCACTCATGTCTGTCTTCTCATATTTGTTTTCAGGTGAAGGACTTTAATTTTAGGCCATAGAAAGGACTTAGGCAATAGTTAACTACATCTGTTCTTCTACCTTTCAGAATTACGGGTAGAACTTGTTTAAAATCACTTCCAAGTAAAATTGTTTTTCCTCCAAACAAAGTATCACTCGACATTATATTTTGTAGAGATCGATCTAAAAACTAGAAAGCATATTTTGACATCATTGGTGACTCGTCCCATATAATTAAAGTTTTTTGTCTTGCAAGTTTTACCAAATTACTATTATTTCCAATGTTACATGTTGATGCAATCATTGGATTTTAAATCTTGAATGTGTTGTTGTTTCACCGAGATGATAAGAAGTTGCGATACCTGATGATGCAGTAGCTAATGCAATTTTTCCTTTTCTACGAAATGTTGGGAATATTTATCGATATAGAAAAGGTTTTGCCATTCCTTTCAGGTCCATCAGATTGTAGACTTATTATTTTCAATTGCCTCGATAATTATGTTATATGTGTGTCTTTGTTTGGTATTTAAATGTAAATGTAAATTTCTTTCTTCTTCTGAGGCATTAATAAGTTTTTCTTCTTTTATATGACTTGAGACATCCTGATTAGTTCTAAAGTTAAATCCACGTCTCGGAAGTTGAAAATCAAATATTGTTTTATCTAAATGCGCCATGAGGTTATTTATTTAAAGAACCAAGGTCTCTTCAATTATGCCATCTACAATATCCGTTTATTTGTGGTCATCAATCATTGCATTATAGGCAAAATTACAAAGTTCTTTATTATTAGTTGATTCACAATTTGTTAGTATAATTACTTATAAATGTCTTAAAGAAGAAGGCATTTTGTAATTAATGCATTCTATGAGGTCATTATTCCCTTGGAGAAGATGTCTTTTTCAGTACGTTTTTAAAAAGTTTGACGTATATAATTATCAATGGTGAGAAGGCTCTCGTATGAGGTGGGTCCTGTAATATGATTCAATGGTAATTATTGCAATATTCCTCACCATCCATTAGGTTAGCCCGTTTTTTCACTCTATGAATATTTGTAAGGAAAATCTTGGTACGTTGTTCTCTCCTGTAACGAAAATTGCTTGTAATACTAGGAGAAGAGCCTAACAATAATCAATGCCTAAATCTATATATAAAAAACGATTGCAAAATAATGAAGAGTAATAAATTTTAAGTTATATGACGTACTTGTTCGCCTCAAAAAACTTTGTCACCTCTGTTTTATAGATATTAGGATCTCTTAAGATATTATGTAAACGTTGTTGTTTATTGAAATGTATTGAATGTTGGTTTGGTAGATAGACGGATTGACACGTGGCTCAATTCAAATCCAAATATCCTCCGTAAAGTTGGGAATCTCTTTCTGACTATTATCATTATCTGGAATAATAACAACTTTTATTTTGTCATGCCCAATATATATATATATATATATATATAGGAAAATTCTGAGATTTGCCCACTTGCTCATATGAACATACGAGCCCAGCAGCCCTGATTGAATCTGGGCCGATCTGACTGTCACGACCTCATTTTGTTATTGAATTTTAATTTATTTTCTATGAATCGAAATAATATGAAATTTTATGCGTACTTTCTTCTCATCAAGCCACACCTAATAAAAATAATTTAAAAATAATTCACAAATACTAAATTGACCAAAATACCGCCAAAATATTTCAAGGGTATTTTAGTAATTTTATTTCTTGAAATATTTTTTTTTGATATTTTTATTAGATTCTCTTATTTTTTAATAATATACTCCTAAAATTTCAAATTATTTGGATATGTGAAAAAAATATTAAATTTCAAATACAAAATAAGGTCATGACCGTTAGATCGGCTCAGATTCAATCGGGACCATTGGGCTTATATGAAAACAAATGCATTTAAAAAATAGCGTACCCATTTTGAGAGGTTGAGAGGGCCATGTGATGATTTCTTGACCTATTTATAGGACTTCTAAGGCACCCAAACTGCCCAGGCACTCGAATTCGTTTTTTTGAACATTGTGCAAGATATGAATTACCGTAATAAAAGAAGACATACGTATCACAATAATTGGATGGAATTTTGACGCGGTATAAAATTTACCGGTGAATACCACTTGGCAAATTAACTCCGTTTAAGAGAGAGAAGGAAATTACAAGAAGAAAGAACAAAACACGTGGATACAAGTATTCCGGCACGGGCCTATAAATACAAGAGAAGAAATAACACCCACAAACAGGCCTCTCTCTCTACAAGAAACACTTTCTTTATTCCAAAATATTCAATGTCCCATTACATGGTCCGTGACTTCTTTTATATATTTAAAATCTCACGTGACTCTCAAAAGATAATCCCTGATTTCTCTCCCAACTAAAAATAAAAAATAATAACTAATACAAAATATATTTATCTTTAGATTCTTTCCATATTCTTCAATCCAATTTCCCAAAAGGTAACTACAACTCCCTTCATCCTTTCCACGTAGATGACTCATTATCTTCCCTAATTTCAAGCCAACCCAAAAAGATAACACTCCCTTTAAAATAGGAAGCAAAATATATTTCCTAAAAACTAAAGATAAACACCTTGTACCCCCCTCTAATACTATGAGATAAACTTCCACAATGGCTCACTCCTATCCAACTTGTACAAATCTCTTATTTGCTTTTGAAACAAGACTCCAAACAAAAATGGAATAATTCTACATTCCAAAGAAAATATGGACCACTAAAATACAACTAAAGAGTTACCTTTTATAAAAAAATATACTTCTTAAAATATAGACTTTCAATAAAATAAAACAAAAAAAGATCGTAATCGTAATAAATAAAAATAAAAAGCATGCCCAATCTCTAAAAATAAAATAAGCAAAAATAAATTTAAAATTTGCAGCATCCAAATTTTTATTTGCATCAAATTTGGAGTCTCAAAATCTATTTTTATATCCAATTATAAAATTTTTTATTTTAAAAATAATTTAAATCAGGTGAATCTATAAACATTTGAAGATGTTGAAAATGGATGGTGTAGATAATATGTAGTAAGATACACTATTTATGAGTCTCAAAATCTTTTTAATTTTCATAGTCATACATCTTGATGTCGAGATGATCAATCACATGATTTTTCAACATTACAACAACTGGATTTTTTTGGTGAATCCGTAGTTCTACATTATAAGGTTACAGCCTTATAAAAACTTTTACCTATACATTAGGTTGCAACCTTATACAAACTTTTACCTATAAAAAATGACAGTCTTTAAGAAAAATATGCAGACTAGACGGATTTGAACTCTACAGTGCTAAGAGAAATGCATTAGTACAAACCGTGTACACCTTAAATCATATACGACTTAAATTTGGAGTGTTAATTTGAATAAAGCTTACTAAAATGTTGTACTTTCTACTCGGCCAAACTCACCTCACCCATAGGGTTTGGCTGATTTACTCGGCCGAGCCCGAATGGTCTCGGCTGAGTCTCAAAACGCATGGCACCATAAGAGCCATTTGTTTATGGTTTTATGTGATGGGTGTTCCCTTCTATAAAAATGGAGACTTATCGATGTGACTTGAGGTTATCTATGTATTTACTATTCAAGTTCAGTTATATCTAAAGACTAGCCTAGGAAATTCAGGCTTTTGAGACAAATATCAAAAAGCTTTGCCTATTCCAACTTACATCAGGTACGCCATAAACCATCAGATGTTAAAGGGATATGGTTTCTGTATCGCTTAGGCTTTAAGAAAATAAAGTAAAGTCTTATTTTGAATCCTCGTCCGGAATGCACTTTATGCCTTGGAAATTTCTATGATGGCTCCCAAATCAATTATCAATACCCACTATGAAATGGATGACCTAGATATTGTGTTACAATGTACAATATTTTTAGAGTCTAAAACCCTAATTTTTTACAACCATAATGGCAAAGGCTGAGACGATCGATTTCAAGATCTTTTGATCTCAGAACTACAATTTTCAAAGAGTTTTGAGATGAGGCTTAACTTATTTTGATAGGGTTGCATCCCTAGCAAATCATTTTCCGAATTAAATAGTATCTTATTAATGCTAGCATAGGGTCCTATAATGTCGAAATGACAAATATAAATAATTCTTTCGTACAGCCTAAAGCTGCGCTATAGAATTTGGGTTTGGTGATAGCGAAATCACCATACCCATATTTTCTTCTAAAGTTCAAAGGTATTATGGCAAAATGAAAGTGGACTTTCTTGAGAAGCAAGAAAGTGATATCTATATAATATCCGATCCTTTTGAAGGTCACCCCTTTGGGATTTATGAAAATGGAGCTTCAAAGATGGAGATTGGTCTCCAAGAGACAGAGAGACTTGGCCTTCAAGGGAGATGCGGTATTCTCATGAGTTTTGGGTTGGTAAGGCAACCATTTTTAAAGGGAGAAAATCTTTCGATTACTTTCGAAGTTATCTTTCCCGTAGTGGTATTGCAGTGGGAAAGAAAATATTGATCGACAGTATTACTCGGTCAGGAAAACGAGTTTAGAAAAGCAGATCGGTGATGATCTGTTACCAATGTTTCGAGAGAGGTATATCTCTTGTAACCCAAAACTTTAATCTTCATTGTGACAGTGATAGCTCGAGCACATCAGCTGCATATGTTGATCGTGTCCAAACTATACAATCATTAGAATCAACAATTAGTACAAAAGGTGCCAGATTTGATGATTGTTAGAAGTTCATTATGGAGCAATTTTCAAGAATTTGGAACATGTTGAAGAAGTAGAACGCATGAGGTCTCCTATGGTTGATGAAACATCTAATGCAAGTTCAGCAACGAAAGAGGATGAAAATGGGCTTCATTGTGAAAGCGTCCATTTAAAAAACCCTGTTCGGCCAATCACAAAAGGGCGGCCTCCTTAAAAAAGGTTAAAGCCCCATGTGGAAATTCCCAAGAAACCTAGATATTGTAAGGTTCCTTCATGTAGCCAAATTGGCCATGATTATAGGAATTGTCCATTAAGAACAGGTTAATTTAGTAGGTAATCATTATATGTTAGAGAACACAATTTTTGGTATGATGTTGACACAATTTTGGGGATAGAAATGGTACTTTGCTTATGAGATTTTTGAGCATTTACATGCGACAACTTTCTATATGTAATTTTGGAGATGTGCATAATGATTATTGCAAGGTTGAAATGTGGATACAATATTTATGTTGTGTATCAAATGTAAAGAACATATTTTTACTTGATTAAATGCTTTATCTTTTGTTAATTGATTAAATAGGATTTCAAGCAAAGCATCAATCTTTGTTCCTTGTGAATGTGTTGGGTCAGGGACTGCATTTTCCAATTTGATATTGAGGTATGGCAGGCACAACAGGGTAGCAATGCTTAGGTTCTTTAAACTCACAAGATCATAAGGTCACAGTAGGGCTGCTCCTTATGAATGTGTTGGGGTTTCTATCGCTTAATTGTTGGTTCACTAGCGTTCTGCAATGTGAAAAGGTGCAAGGAGGCTAGACTTCAAATCAAGCAGAGTGAGGACAAGGAACCACAAGGAGGATAGACTTCAAATCATAGCAGAGTGAGAACGAGGAACCACAAGGAGGCTAGACTTCAAATCATAGCAGAGTCAGGAGGGGGAACCACAAAATGCCACAACCTTGGTAGTATAAAGCACTAGTCTCCAGGCTATTTACTGTTTATTCTGCATTATAAAAGTAATTCAGTGGCAAGAAAATAATTCCAGACACTTACAAAGAGAGCCTCCAGTGAATATGTACGATTTGGTGTGTTCCTTGGATGGAAGAAAGGCACAAGTTAAGATGCCTTTGGAGGTAAGGAAACAAGGAAGCCCATTTTTTTAATGTCGAAATGCCCGCGTAACTCGACTAGGCCAAGAGCCGAGAACCTTGGCCAACTTGATTTTCTTTACACTACGAGTCTAAAAAATCAGCAATGTCCTAGTGGAAAAATTTTAAAATTTACTGTAAATTGGACCATGAAACTCAATCCAATCACTTGTTAGAGGTGGCATGTGAGCTAAACAAGAAGTTAACAAATTAATACTTAAATGCCATTCATGAAAGATATACGGGATACATTTTTGGACACGGTTTCAGTGAGTCCATGTAGAAATAGGTCACTCTGACTTAATTTTTAAGGACTTATAATCTCTGACATGGACATCATGAACATGAAAAAATAAATAATTTTGAAAATCAGAAATAGTAATTCTATTAAGAAAACATTTGGAGCGTTAGTTTCAATTGGTTTTAGATGGACCACCTATTTACGTCCATCTTTAAGATGGATGCTTCATACCTTAGAACTGCATATTGTAGAAATGCGGTCTAGCTCCCGTGAAACAATTTTCCAAGATTTTTTGGCTAATTCTTTCGAAATTGTTAAAGCATCATTCAGCCTCATCTAGTGAAGGTCTTGTATCTGTATCTATAATTTCACATATATCACGACCACTGAGTCTTCACTTTCAAGAAGTATTGACAGGTCCATACTTTATGATCTTTGTGTTGAATAATAGATTACTAGCTAAATTACGTGCGTTGCACATATGCAATTACTTGTAACAGATTAACTAAAGGAAAAGTGTTATATAAGGTTGCAACTTTGAAATGTAGAACTACAGATGCATCTCAAAAATCCATTGGAAAAGGTTGTTTTCGTTTTGAAAAACCTGGTAATTCACCATCTCACGACCGAGATGTATCAATACGAAAAAAAAAAGGAAAGATTTTGTCGTAGAAATAGTGCATCTTGCAACATATTATCTATACCATCATATTCAAGATTTTCATATGTTTATAGATATACTCGATTTTAACGATTTTTGGAGTTGAAACATTTATAATTAGATATAAAAAAGGATTTTTGGATAGGTGCACCTAAATTGGATTGTTTAAGGTTGCAACCTTATAGAAATCACACAATTAACTAAATATTCAATTATCAAAAAACTTTATTATTAATAATATTCGGTAAATCACAAATTACCTCTTCGATAATAGAAATTTTTAACTGCTAATCAATTTTATGAAAATAAATTTACTAAACTCTAGGTTTCCCGAAATAATACTTTAACAGATTATTTCTTTCTCTACTATTGAAAAACACTTCCATGAAAATCTCTCATCTCTCTTAAAATCTCTCATTCTCTATCTCTTGTGCATGTTATCTCTTTCTTTTCTTTTGACAATGTTATAAGCTCTTTAGTGATTATATGCTTAACAAGCAATAGATTACATTATGGAAATTAATGCATTAGAGATAGACAGAGAAGATAAAGAGACTCCATGCTTTGCAAAATGATACGCCTCATGATTTGCCTCACGATTTGTGTGAGAGTAAGAAATCCATCTGGGGTAGCACAAAGATCAATGATTTTTAACAAAAAAAACATGCAACGACCAAGGTACCCTTCGCTCCTTTTTACACAATTTAATGATATTAAAAGAATCCCCTTCATTGAAATATCCCCTTAGAAGCCTCTACCAATAATAATATGTAATCCTTGTAGAAGAGAAGCGATATCTACATGTGTAGCCATGGTAGAACTGGAAGGCCCAGCATAAGAAAAAAGAGCAATACCATCATGGCTTTGAAGTAGACCACCAACACCAGCAGTCCTTGGATTGCCTAAGGAACTGCCATGAAAATTTAGTTTTAGACAACCCTCTGGGGGACAAATTCCAAATCACATGAGGACGGCCCAAATAAGAAAATGATGTAGCTAAATTCTTAGGTCTAAATTGATATCAACCCATGAAAAACCACGACCCTCCAAAGTGGAAGAGAACCAATCCCATAGAGATTGCAGAATCCGATATTTAATTTCTTTCAAGCTTAAACAATCCGATCAAATGTTCTCTTGTTACATTCCAACCATATCTGCCATATTATAGCACACCTAAAATTTTTAGAAACGATGACGCCTTTCTTGGTAGACCTGCAGTACATAGATGGTTAATAGTTCCAAGGAGATTCTCTGGTAGTCCCATTTTATTAAGAGCCCCATGCGAAATATTGGAAGCAAAATTTCAATGTAAGAAGAGAGTGAAAACCAGTCTCCGCATTGCATTTGCACATAAGATAGACATTCATAAGAATTCTACCCCTTTTGCGTAGATTTTCAATAGTGAGGCATTTATCTTGCATAGCTAACCATAGGAAACCATGGATTTTGCCTGGAATTGGCCATTTCCATACCAAACCTAGGGTACAATTGGTCCAACAAACATGATCATGATAAAGAAGGTTATAGTCTGATTTAACATAAAATGGCCCTCAGGTTCAGATTCCTAAACCATCTCATCTGCAGTGTTATCAGAAAGTTAGACATCCTCCAAATTTTTAAGTAAGTCTTGCCTCGACAAAATGATATAATTTGGTAACCTGTTATAAATGCACGTAAAATTCGAAACCAGACCCCCTGTAGTATGTGTAGCAAGATCGAAGTCTTTGCAGCTGGACGTGTTTCCTTGGCAAAAAGGTCTGGAAATAGAGAAGAAAGAGATACATCACCTTCTCAAAATTTCTCACAATATTGAGATCTCACTCTATTTTAGAAGATATGCTATCCTCTCTTTCTCTTCCCTCTCTTCCCCTAAAGTATACTTACTCTCTTTCTCTCTTCCCTCTCTCACTCTTTCATATTTTAGAAGATTGAGCTCTCTTTCTCTCTCTTCTCTTAGAATTAGGAATATTCTATCTCCACTCTCTATTTAAGATATCAAAATAATGTGGAGATATAGAAACAATATTAAGATCTTTCTATGTCTATACTCATACTCTCTCTCTCTCTCTCTCAAATTTAGTTATCTTAAAATAAGTGCCTACTTTATCTCTTTTCTCAAAAGTTAGGAATGTGTCCTACAATCTCTATAAAATTAGGGTCCCTTCGTGTTTTTGCGACACATGTTTACCACACTACTCTCGCTTAATAATATAGCATGTGTGTGTGTGTGTATCTCTCTCTCTCTATATATATATATATAGATATGGGCAATGATCTAATGCAACGGTTGTATCTTACCATAATGCACCACACTTCTAGAAAACCATGTTTGGGGTATTTGTTTGACCCAAAATTTTGCACCCACATTCTCTACATGTCAAAAATCAATCCTAAAAAAATAAAAGTTCAATTTGAACCCTAGATATGGTCAAAATGAGTCCCCTCCAACAATGAATCCAATCCATTGATTTGGTGAATATCAAGATCTTAGCCTTTACAGTCTGAAATTCACTTCATTTTATTTTCTAACATTGTTCATCTAATAATAATAAATATGTATAAAAAAATGGGTAAAGAAAAAATTCTTCTGAGGCCTAGATCTAAGCATCATATCAAAATGGGCAGCCTATATTAATTGGGATAGAAAAATACTTTCTAGGTTGCTTTCTCAAATATTTCTTTTTTGTGATTGTTCATTAGAATGAAAAGAGTATATATTTTAAAATATGGATCAAACAGAAGGTCCTAACGTAGTTTTTGAAGGTTGTTACAATATCAATATAAATATGTATATATATATATATATATAGTGTCTTTCCAAGCCCTATAAGTGAAAATGAACAGTGATTTCTCCTACCCTCATCACCGTACAAATTGGAATTGCCTGAAATTTGGAGGATATGTACATTTTACTGAGGAACATTTAATAAAAATATAAAAAAAAATATCCGTGAAAACTAAATAGACCAAAATACCCTCGAAACGTTTCAGGGGTTTTTTGTAAATTTCTTTCATGCTTTTTTTTTTTATAATATTTCAAGATTTCCCTATTTTTGATGAATACATGCTCCAAATTACAAGTCATTCTGACTTATAGAAAAAAAAAGGAAAAATAAAATACTACTGGACAATCAAGACCGCGCCATGATCTTTGGATGGTGATAGGGTCAAATCACTGTTCATTTTCGCTTATCATCGTTGCGTAGTGTTTTCTATATATATATATAACACTTGCTTTGCACGTGATTAAAGAGCATTGACTATCTAATGAGAACAAAGGTTTTAGAAAAAAAAGATATGAAATATGTATATACTTATTGTTCCAAACATAAAAAATAATATTTATGTGGAAAACTCACTGAAATTTTGAAGTAGAGTAAAAATCTGTAATTATTTTAATTGCTTATAATTTTTGCTTGTCTTTTGTTAGTTCAAATAGAATATCCACAAAATAAGATACTGTATAATTTAATTCAAAGTAGGTTCTTATAACCTTTAAAAAAAATAATTACACACCTCGAGAAAAGCATGGTTGCTCTTACCTTAAAGATTAATTTGTTCCTCATTTTTCATAAAATGGGAAGAACACCTAAAAAAATACAAACTTAGGTAATAAAAAATAATAATAATACGACTAACCGTCGATATAGACTCTGTTAAACTTCATTCAATGGTAAAAAATATCCGAAATTCACAAAATCCACATGATAATATGAATGAGAGGGCAGGGGATTGCTTTATAGTTATTATTGCATTAATAATTTATAATGTATAACCAAGTAACCATCACTATAAGACATATTAAAAATGAAGATTAATAAATAAAAAAAAACGGATGAATGTCGTTCATCACCTTCACCAACTGGAAAATAATAATAATAAGAATGACATGCAGAAATCCAAAAAATAAAAAAATTCTTTTACAACCAATAGATCATAATTTAGTTATCAGAGGAATTTCATACCCTCAATAAGCAAAATCATAACCTCAAATATGTCCGCCGTTGCTATATATTGCATATGCAAAGCCATTAAAAATCCTACACCTAAGCGAACTCCCCATTTCAATGTCGCAAGAGAGAATGTTCAGGTAGACAATACAATAAAAACAAATTAAATATTCTATCACAATGAAAATAAATTTAACAAACACATAAACACAAAAACAAAGGCATTTAAAAAATAGTATATCCATTTTGAGAGGTTGAGACGGGCACGTGAAAGTTTCGTAACCTATTTATAGGACTTCTAAACCTAATTAAGATATAGATTCTCTTGGAAAGAGATATTTTAGGTGAAGAAATAATAAGTATAGATTTTAATATACAGGTGAAATATAGATTGCACCCTCTCTCTCTCTCTTTCCCTAAAATGTGCACACACGTATCTACTGAGCTCTTTCTCTCTCTCTCTACTACGCTATTTCTCTCCCTCTCTCTCTTATACATATTTTCTCCTCCCTTTCTAACTCTTACCTATTTTAGAAGGCATGATATGTTTAGATAATGATATAATATGGTAATTAATGAGATTACTCTATCTCTCATTTTCCTCGAAAATTTATGCATTCTCTTTTTCTCTTCCCTTTCTTCCCCTAAAGTATACGTACTCTCTCTCTTCCCTCTCTCACACTTTCCTATTTTAAAAGATTGATCGTGAGAGATATTTTAGTTGAGGAAATAGTAAGTATTCACGCATGAACAAAGAAAGTGAGAGAGAGAGAAACAAAGCACACCTTACTGCATGAAAACAAAAAATTAACGTACACATTTTGAGCGGTTGAGAGGGGTACGTGAAAGTTTATTAACCTATTTATAAGATTTCTAAATCTACTTAGGATATAGAATCTCTCTCTTAAAGAGAGATATTTTAGGTGAAGAAATAGTAATTACAGATATTAAGATATGGGTGAGAAATAAATTGCTCTCTCTCTCTCCCAAAAATATTCATGCACTTATCTATCACTCTCTAATATGATCTTTCTACCTCTCTCTCTCTCTCTCTCTCTTCATTCTCCCAGTCTTCCCTATTTTAGAATATAAGATATGTTTAGATGAGGATATAATATGGTAATTTTTTAGATTACTCTCTCTCTTTCCCCCAAACAATTTATGTGTTCTCTGTCTCTCTTCCATTTCTTCTCCTAGAGTATACGTACTCTCTCTCTTTCCTCCCTCACTATTTCCTATTTTAGAAGATTGATCTTGAGAGAGATGTTTTAGATGATGAAATAATAAGTATAAATTTTTAAGTTATAGGTGAGATATATACTGGTCTCTCTTTCTTTCCCTAGAATATGCATGCACTTATCTATCTCTCTCTAATATGCTCTTTCTCTCTCTCTCTCTTATACATAGTTTCTCTCTCTCACTCCTCGCTTCTCACTCTTCCTTATTTTAGAAGATGTGCTACATTTAGATATGTATATAATACGGTAAGTTAGGAGATTATTCTCTCTCTCATTCCCCCTAAAATTTATGTATACTCTCTCTCCCCCCTCTCTTACTTTCATCTTTTGGAAAATTGAGCTCTTTCTCTATCTCTCTCTTCCTTTAAAGTTACGAATGTGTCCTACAACCTCTATAGAATTAGGGACCCTTCTTATTTTCACGACATGTGTCCACCCTTTAACCCTTGCTTAATAATGTGGTATAGATATACCTTAATAAAATATGTTGTATTATATTATATATATATATATATATATATATATATATATATATATATATATATATAATTTTATCCAAAATTTCACTACCAAAAAACAGTCCCTGATAGTAAATTATCAATTAAAAAAACCAGAAAATGAAAGATCATGAAAATAAATCCTACATTCTTGCACCTTTCTCATATGAAAAAAAAATATCTGCAAAAACTTGGCAAAAGTATTGGAAGAAGGGTTCAACATATATCTGTTTATTCATCTTAAATAACTTTAATAGTTTTCCACAATAATAATATATAAGTAGATGCCCATACTAAATGCGAACAATATTATACAATTATGTGCGGTGCACAATCCACCTCTACCCTGAATACAAAGCAACATCGTATAAAGCGACATGAATATTAAACATATCCATCATAAAAAACTTGTCCCATATTGCAAACATCAAATAGGGGGCAAATTGAAAGAAATATAATGCATTACAGTATGAATAACTGTATGGCATAATTTTTCCATTCTTTTGGATGAGGTTTCTACAGGTGCCATGGAGAACAATAAACCCACACCACCAAACTTGGCCAAGTGAGGCGGATTTTACATTGAAAATGCCTATGACGGTAAAAACATTATTTAAAGTACTCGTTATAAAAACTAAAAGAGCAAAAAGGACAAGGTTTCTATGAGTCCTTGAACAAAGGAGCCCCTTTTTAAAAAAAAAAATGAAGAAAAAACATAATATGTATAATTAGTGGGCTTGTTTCTACAAACCACGACAAACAAATCCACAACATAAAACTAAGAGAAATCGGGAATTTCTTTCCAGGTTACCTGGTGTCTTAGAGCCCTAAAACATAAAGATAGATCTACGTGCACGATCTTATTGATATTGATTAATTGGAAACTGTGCACACACAGATTTCTAAATAAAAGGCAATTTACTCTACCTACTAAAGTCCTTTTGAAATTGCAAGCAGAGACAACAACAAACTTCTCAAGTGGGAAACAAAAATGATTTCTAGTATAGTGCCTATGATTTTAATATAGGAAGCCTTTCTAACCACTAAACAAATAATCATAATTCAGAATTAAAAGGTACATGTAATAATTGCTTTTGTAATATGCAATCCATATATGAACAAATAAATAGAATCAAGTAATCCACATAAACAGACATTTGAATATATGAAGTCTTAAACTTATGTGAAAAAATCCTATCAAGCATCAACCGTTATCAATATCAACAAATTCAGCAAAGAAGATTTATATCAAGTGATTGAAAACAATAAAAAGTAGTTGACAAGTACCTAATGAATGTGGTCTAGTCAAGAAAAGTTTTATGAAGATAGTTTGGTTTGAAGTGCATAAGCCTAATGAAATTGCAACAATCGTAAGATTACTCTAAATAACAATAAAAATAGATATACTCATAACTTGAACGAACTATGTGAAAGAATTGGTAGAAAGAAGAAATTGAAAATGTTTATCAATCTAGGAGGCTCATATGTTGTCTAGTCTGGACAAAAATATATACAAAAATTTACAGTCTGGAAAGTCCAAATATATATAAGAATATTACATATCCTGAAGTTCAAAAATTTATATTCTTAAGATGAGGCTGCACTTTCTTGATTGGAGGTGTCTTCAGCTGTATCATCATCTAAAATAAGTCATTCGACCAGGTGACTTTGTTGTAGGGTTGTATTCTGCACTAGTCCACAAATAATCATTATGAAATA
Source organism: Amborella trichopoda (assembly GCF_054954075.1). Taxonomy (NCBI): domain Eukaryota; kingdom Viridiplantae; phylum Streptophyta; class Magnoliopsida; order Amborellales; family Amborellaceae; genus Amborella; species Amborella trichopoda. The sequence continues at coordinate 34,464,346 of NC_142340.1, forward strand.
ACTATATTGGTGTTTCATCCTCCAAAGAATGCTCTCCATAGTTTCATTAGTAATTTCGTATGGTTTAATAGAGGCTACATATTTAAATTTACAGTTTCAATGGTTTTTTGGGTCCAAAAGTAAAACACATGAAAGATATTTACTAAGCTATTTATTCCTTACGCAAAACTCATTCTTCGGCGGCAAACATGCCGATCAATTGCTCTATTTGTTCATTGACAAAGTCACTGTAATAGCATCGTTTTCGTTGTCCCTCACCAGAACTTCTATCATGAATCTCTACATTTTGAAAGAAAGTCAGGTACAATTGTTTTACAATAATAAGCATAATAAATATTTTTATGTTCACTTACTGTACCTTTTTTTTTTGGCTTTCATTATGAATATGGCATGAGGGATAGTCAAAGGCTTCAATAGTTTCAGGAGGCTTTCCCTTTGAGCATTTCCAGCAACTATTATACCATGATTTCACCCTTGGGAATATTTGAATGATGGTGTCTTTGAAGGAGCCCTTTTTTCTGGCGTGAAAGCTACCGCTTCTAGAATGAAAGCCTACTTATATTATATTACGTACTCTATTAGACTTATAGGTTAGGTAGGCTACAACAAATGTAAACCAAGACCCGGTCCTATTCAAGCTTTATTTGCTAATGTTTCCAAAGAGAACCTACGGTAGCGTACTTCCGCAAATACTAGCTCAGACTATTACGTAAGAGATAATTACTGCTTTATGTTGTAAATACGTGTTGTGCTATTGTAAACAACAATGAAACATATAGAAATAAAACTATATTAAGAAGTACATGCATTCATTTACATGTAGTAAATATTATTTAATAGATGTGAATTTACTTTTTAGTCAAAATTAAAAAATGTTAGAAAATTATGCCATAACGAATTTGTGGAACATGAGGCGGACCATACGAACAAGATGTAACTGTCTGACAATGTCTATAGTGATTTGTTGAATGGAAACGAAAAATCGTTGCTCTACTGGTCTTCTCATAGAGAAAACAGAAGAAGAAGCTGATGTAGAAGCTAAAGCAAAAAGTTTCCGAGTATTTAGTTTTAAGAGTGAACGATGCGAAAAATAGTTTTATAGAGATGCAATTATCTACAGAAATAGTTATATATAATTATTGTGTGTTAAATGCATTTATAATATAAAAAGAGGCCACCAAAGACTGAAACATTGGATCTCTCGAAGATGTAATTATCTTTGTTAGTTGTGTGAAGCTTCCTTGAATATCTGGTAATTGTCTTTCGCCATAATTGGGTGAAATTTGATATACATGCATCCAAACTTGATGAGGTTACAAGCATCCTCTAAAACACAACAGCAATAAGTATGAAGCAATTTGTATTTTCCAATATTACATTACTCATCATAATGTTGCCTATGCCATAAAGTCAAAAAACAATTCTAACAACATCTTATAAAACTTGGTAGATGAAAGGAAAATTTTATAAGAAAAAAATTTAGAACAAATTACCAATAATTGCTTCTATGTCAAAACACTAGTGTAAATAATATTTTGTATGTTGCAATATTTTTTGTTCTCAAATATCCTTGGCTAAATAATTTTTATTTTATTTTTTGTAGAACTTCCTCTTGGCAATGCAACATAAAGTCGTCCATGTGTAAAAACAGCTTTGGGTAAGTATAAATCTATATTATGGTTTGTCAGACCCTGTGATTTATTAATAGTCATCACAAAAGCTAGCCGAAAATGAAATTGCTTTCTTTTGAATTGCACAGGTAATCTAAAATTCTCCGATGGTTGCATTGGAATTCTTGGAAGGAAAGCTATTTGCTCTGAAGTATTGCCTATGGTTATTTGTGCGTCAATTGTGTTTCTGTGAAATGTTTTGCAAATGAGTTTAGTGCCATTGCATAAGCCTTGTTTTGGATTTAAATTGTGAAATAGTAGTATAGGTTCATTCTTTTTGAGTGTTAATATATGCAGCGGTAAACCACTTGGTTTTGAGGTGTTAAAATAATCTTTAGGATATAAAGTGTATTTATCATCGGTAGCGAGAATCAAAACTACAATATGAATGTTCTTCCCTTAGAAAATACGATATGGCTGTCATTTATGTCGTCTACAATTTCATTTGTAATGGCTAATATACATGAATCTGTAATGAGTGGACAATTTGACTGTAAAGGATTGAGGTCACTAAATATTGTCTTTGAAAAAGAGTACATTGAATTAATGGTATTATTAACCTCATATATCATATGACTTGTAGTTGAGGATAAAAGTTATCATATGTTTTTTCTGTTTCATTTGTAATATGCAGACATTCACTTGTTTGTTCTCCTCACTTGTTTATTTGTTTCCATCACTTGTTTGTTTTATCACTTTCTTGGTCGTTCTCTCCTTCACTCGTGTTTGTCTTCTCATATATTTTTTCAGGTGAAGGACTTTAATTTTACATCATAGAAAGGACTTAGGCAATAGTTATCTACATCTGTTCTTCTACCTTTCAGAATTACAGGTAGAACTTGTTTAAAATCACTTCCAAGTAAAATTGTTTTTCCTCCAAACAAATTATCACACGACATTATATTTTGTAAAGATCGATCTAAACACTAGAAGGCATATTTTGACATCATTGGTGACTCGTCCCATATGATTAAAGTTTTTTGTCTTACAAGTTTTACCAAATTACTATTATTTCCAATGTTACATGTTGATGCAATCATTGGATTTTAAATCTTGAATGTGTTGTTGTTTGACCGAGATGATAAGTAGTTGCGATACCTGATGATGCAGTAGCTAATGCCTTTTCTATGAAAAGTTGGGAATATTTATCGATATAGAAACGGTTTTTCCATTCCTTTCAGATCCATCAGATTGTAGACTTATTATTTTCAATTGCCTCGATAATTATGTTATATGTGTGTCTTTGTTTGGTATTTAAATGTAAATGTAAATTTCTATCTTCTTATGAGACATTAATAATTTTTTGTTCTTTTATATGGCTTGAGACATCCTGATTAGTTCTAAAGTTAAATCCAAGTCTCGGAAGTTGAAAATCAAAAATTGTTTTATCTAAATGCGTCATGAGGTTATTTATTTAAATAACCAAGGTCTCCTCATTTATGCTATCTACAATATCTGTTTATTTGTGGTCATCAATCATTGCATTATAGGCAAAATTACAAAGTTCTTTATTATTAGTTGATTCACAATATGTTAATATAATTACTGATAAATTTCATAAAGAAGAAGGCATTTTGTAATTAGTTCATTCTATGAGGTCATTATTCCCTTCGAGAAGATGTCTTTTTCAATACGTTTTTAAAAAGTTTGACATATATAATTATCAATGGTGAGAAGGCTTTCGTATGAGGTGGGTCCTTTAATATGATTCAATAGTAATTGTTGCAATTTTCCTCACCATCCATTCGGTTAGCCAATTTTTTCACTCCACGAATATTTTTAAGGAAAATCTTGGTACGTTGTTCTCTCCTGTAACGGAAATTGCTTGTAATACTAGGAGAAGAGCCTAACAATAATCAATGCCTAAATCTATATATAAAAAAAAATTGCAAATTAATGAAGAGTAATAATTTTAATTTATATGACAGACTTGTTCCCCTCAAAAAAAAAATTCAGCTCTGTTTTACATATATTAGGATCTCATAAGATATTATGTAAAAGTTGTTGTTTATTGAAATGTATTGAATGTTGGTTTGGTAGGTAGACGGATTGACACATGTGGCTCAATTCAAATCCAACTATCCACCGTAAAGTTGGGAATGTCATTTCTGACCATTATCATTATCTGGAATAATAACAACTTGTCTTTTGTCATGCCCAATATATATATATATATATATATATATATATATATATATATATATAGGAAAATTATGAGAATAGCCCACTTGCTCATAAGAACATACGAGCCCAACGGCCCTGATTGAATCTGGGCCGATCTGATGGTCATGACCTCATTTCGTGATTGAATTTTAATTTATCTTCTATGATTCAAAATAACTTGAAATTTTATACGTACTTTCTTCTCATCAATCCACACCTAATAAAAATTAATTAAAAATAATTCGTAAATATTAAATTTACCAAAATACCTCCAAAATATTTCAAGGGTATTTTAGTAATTTTATTTCATGAAAAAAACATTTTTGATATTTTTATTAGATTCTCCTATTTTTAAATAATATACTCTTAAAATTTCAAATTATTTGAATATGTGGAAAAAATGTTAAATTTCAAATACAAAATAAGGTAATGACCATTAGATTGGCTCAGATTCAATCGGCACCATTGGGCTCATATGAAAACAAATGCATTTAAAAAATGGCATACCCATTTTGAAAGGTTGAGAGGGCCATGTGTTGGTTGCTTAACCTATTTATAGGACTTCTAAACCTAATTAAGATATAGAATCTCTCTTAAAGAGAGATATATCAGGTGAGGAAATAGTAAGTATAGATATTTAAGTTGTTGGTGAGATATAGACTGCTCTCTCTCTCTCTCTTTCCTTAAAATATGCACGCACCTATCTCTCTCTACTAAGCTCTTTCTCTCTTATACATACTCTCTCTCTTCCCTTACTCACTATTCCCTTTTTAGATGATATGATATATTTAGATAATGATATAATATGGTAATTTATGAGATTACTCTCTCTTTTTTTCGCTTAAAATTTATGCATTATCTCAATCTCTTCCTTTTCTCCCCCTAAAGTAGACCAACTCTCTCTCTCTTCCATCTTTCACTCTTTCCTATTTTCGAAGATCGATCACAAGAGATATTTTAGGTGTGGAAATAGTAAATATTCACACATCACTAGAGCCAGAGAGAAAGAAATGCAGCACACCATGCAGAATGAAAACTAAAAAATAATGTACCCATTTTGAGTGGTTGAAAGTTTCTTAACCTATTTATAAGACTTGTATAACTAATTAGGATACATAATTTCTCTATTAGAGTGAGATATTTTAGGTGAGGAAATAGTAAATATAGATATTAAGATATGGGTGAAATATAAATTGCTCTCTCTCTCTCCCTATATGCACGCATCTTTTTTTTCTCTCTAATATGCTCTCTCTCTTTCTCTCTTACTTCTATCACTCTTCCCTATTTTAGAAGAAAAGATATGTTTAGATAAGGATATAATGTGATATGTTTTGAGAGTACTCTCTCTCTTTTCCCCTTAAAATTTATGGGTTCTCTCTCTCTCTTCCCTTTCTTTTCCTAAAGTATACATACTCTTTCTCTCTATTACCTCTCTCACTCTTTCCTATTTTAGAAGAATGAGCATGGGAGAGATATTTTACGTGAGGAAATAGTGAGTATAAATGTTTCGGATATAAGTGAGATATATATTGCTCTCTATCTCTCTTTCCCTAAAATATGCATGCACCTATCTATGTTTATCTAATATACTCTTTCTCTCTCTCTCTCTTATACATACTCTCTCTCTCTCTTCGCTCTCTCACTCTTCCCTATTTTAGAAGATATGCTACATTTAGATAGCGATATAATACGGTAAGTTAGGATATTACTTCCTCTCTCAATTCCCCTAAAATTTATGCATGCTCTCTATCTCCCTTTTCTTCCCCGAAAATATAGGTACTTTCTTTCTCTCTCCCCTCTCTTACTTTTGTCTTTTAGAAACTTGAGCTCTCTCTCTCTCTCTCTACCTTGAGATTTACGAATGTGTCCTACACCCTCTATACAATTAGGGACCCTTCTTATTTTCGCAATATGTGTCCACCCCTTAACTCTTGCTTAATAATGTAGTATAGAAATATTTCAATAAAATATAGTATATTATATATATTATATATATTATATTTATATTGTTAATATGTATATATATATATATATGGAAAATGTTTGTGGAGGCCGGTCCATGCATGGAGAATTGGTGAGCCAGACGGCTCAGATGAGTGGGTCACATTTGAACGGTTAGATAAGCGAGAGTGTTTTCAAATTTTGAAAAAAGGCTGTCAGTTAATATTGACACATCCCGCATGCATGGCAGAGCTCTCTCTCTCTCTCTCATCTCACCCTCTCTCCATTTTCATGCTCTCTCTCAACAAAGTAGAACCCCTCTCTCTCTAGAGAGCATGCTCTATCACTTTCTCATCACAAAAGCTCTCTATCTCTCTACAAAACTGAATTAGATAGGCTCTCTCTCTCTCATCTGAGCACAACGTAGCACCTTTCTCTCACTTTATACAGCACACTCTCACTTTATTTCAGTACAACCTCGCTTTAAAGAGAACACTATCTCTCTTTCTTAGTAGAACCACTCTCTCTCTCTCTACAGAGCACAACGAAACACAACATCTAACTCTCTCTACATAGCACAACGAAGGTAAGCAGTACTGCATTACTGGTTTTAGTTACCTTTCAGTTTAGGGCTTTTTTTTCATTGCTTTTAGGGCTTTTTCTTCGTTGTAGTTTAGGGCTTTTTCTTCATTGTAGTTTAAGGCTTTTTCTTCATTGTAGTTTAGGTTTGAGATCGGGACTAGTTTTGGTAATGAATAATCCCTTTCCCTTGTATTTTAGTGTCCCCTTGAAAGCCATTTCCGAAAGCCCTAAACCCTAATTCATCATCCTCTCTTCTTTGCTGCATCTTCTGCAACTCTTTTTGGGCATCTTCTGCTCCGAGTTGATTTTTGCAAAGAACAAGACGAATAAATATAATTATTTTGATAATGTAATTTGAGAGCCTTTCAATATTGTCAAACACACTAACATATGTTTCGTGAGAGCTTGTTGTTTGGCATACTGCTACGTTTGGCTATGGAGCCTACTTTTTTTTGGTTTTAGATGATATGTTTCATTTTCCCCTTACGTACTCATTTATTTATATATTTATTTTTTGGTTCGCAAATCTTATAATCATGCAAGTTATTTTGTACTGTAGTTGTTTATTGTTGCTGCAGTTTGAGCACAAAATTATAAAATCCATCTATTATGTTCCAGTTGCCAATAGAATAAGAGATCGACCCATTCAAGCTCATTAAATGGCCATAAAATCGATTTTGAAATTAAGAACTCATTATTAATCAGCATTTCCTAAGTTTTACGTAGTAAAGTTATTGCACTTGATCCATAAATATTTTTGTGCATTGGGAAGTATGGTTACAATGTTTAGATGGCTTTGCTTGTAATTTCACAATCTTGACATTCATTGTATCTTAATGTGTCTCATGATTTAGAATGATGGCCACATGAATAAAATCCTTCTTCCATGTATCAACTTCTTGTTTTGAAAACTATTCACTCGAGGCTGCACAAAGGTTATAGAGATTGCTTAGCACTACATATAAGCAAAACTTTGAGCATAAAAGTTTACTTCATGGCTTGATTCTTCCCCATAACCAACTACAGTAAGAGCTCTAGTAATTAACATCACATCCATAGTGGACATATAAGGAAAGGAGTCTTCTAAAAGCAACTAAATTGTAAAGAAAAAACAAATCTTAATTTTCAGCTTTGCATTTTCAATTTTTCATGAGCTTTGCATTTTCAATCTAGTATGCTAATTGAATTTAAATTTCGGTGTTCAGTGAGATGGAAACCAGTAAACATATTTAGTGTTCAAACTAGTGAGTATAGATTGGACCTGAAATAAAATGTGTTTTTTGTAGGGCAATTATAGTATCTGAGATGGACCTCACCATTTCAGAAAGTGTGGCATCACCCATATATTCGTAGAATGGCAATATGGGGGACAGTGTGGAGCCCATGGAGCATGATCCCTTCTCGATTGTGTTTGTTCTAGTGCTATCTATTTTTACTATTTCTCTTTATGGCCAGGATACCACATCACATTCGGGACATTAAAATTCCAGAATATATTGTCAGCAAGATGTCACTTTCTGTGCAATCTGAAATTAACCGAGCTCTCTCTGTTCAGCGTGATATTGCATCAGGCTGTGATTTGAAGATGTTTCTCACATAATCAGCTTTCGTGGTCCTTCACACTGTCCTTGTTCTGTACGAGAAATACAAGGACCAAGTTGACTCTTGCACAGGTTGTGCTTTGTTTTGCTCTGTACAGGTTGTGCTTCATTGTCCTCTGTAGAGAGACAGTGGTTCTTCTGAGAAAGAGTGAGATCATGCTCTGTAGAAAGAGGTTGCGCTGAAAATAAGTGAAACTGTGCTCTGTAGAAAGAGAGGTGCTTCATTGCACTCGGATGAGAGAGACAGAGGCTGCCTCGTTGAGCTTTGTAGAGAGATATGTTTTGTTATGAGAAAGAGATAGAGTGTGCTCTTTAGAGAGACAGAGGGGTTCTACTTCATTGAGAGAGAGCGTGAAAAGGGAGAGAGGATGAGATGAGAGAGAGAGAGACAACCCTACCGTGCATGCAGATTGTGTCAGTTTTAACTAACAACCTGTTTTCAAAATTATAAAATGCTCTCACCTATCTGACCATTCAAATGTGACCCACTCATCAGAGCCGATGGGCTAACCAATTCTCCATGTGCTAACCGGCCTACACAATCATTTTCCTATATATATATATATGTGTGTGTGTGTGTATGTGTGTGCGTGTGTGACCTCATATGATTCGATGGGCTCACCAATTCTGCATGCGTGAACCGCCCTACACAATCATTTTCCTATATATATATATATATATATATATATATATATATATATATATATGTTATTTTATCCAAAATTTCACTACCGAAAAACATAGTCCATGGTAGTAAATATTAGTAAAAAAACCAGAAATGGAAAATCGTGAAAATAAATCCTACCATTCTAGCACGTATCTTACATGAAAATAAAATCCTAAAAAACATGGCAAAAATATAGGATGAAGGGTTCAACATAAAGCATTATATTCATCTTAAAGAACTCTAATAGTTTCCTACAATAATACTATTTAAGCATATGCCAATACTATATGCGAACCGTATTATATAATTATGTGCGTTGCACAATCCACCTCGACCATTAATAGAAAGTGACATCTTATAAAGTGACATGAATAACAAACACATCCATTATAAGAAAGCAGTCCAATGTGGCAAACATCAAACAGGAGACACAAATGAAAAAATAAAAAGCATTACAACATGTATGACTGCATGGCATAATTTTTCCATTCTTTTAAAATGGATGAGGTTTCTATAGGTGCTATGGAGAAAAATGAAGCCACACCACAAAACCTAGCCAAGTGACACAAAAATGCCTATGTTGGTCAAAAAACTATTTCAACTACTCATCATGAAAACTGAAGGCACAAAAAGGATAAGGTTTATATGAGTCCATGTAGAATGACTACCCATCCATCTTTAAGATGGATGCCTTGGTGGACCCAAATGGAAAATATAGATCTCATGGTGATCAATTTAAATAATGATGGTACCCATAATGTATTTCATGTTATACTATTTTTTTGTTTGAAAAAACTCCTTTTTTTTATTTTTTAGTTTGTAGAGATTCATAAGACGTGGAGATGATTTTTATAATATCAAAAGTAGAAGTTGTTAATGAGATTAATGTTGCAGCATTACCTTCTTTCTTAAGCCCAGACGGCTAACCTTCGTTTTATACATCGACTATTTTGGTCTTTCTTCTTTAGTTAATGCAGGGTGGCGAACCTATACCCATTTCTAACAATTTGGCTTTGAGGGTTAGTTTTGAATCAATGAGGTGTGCTTTTTACCGGCAAGGTTTTTCTCTTTTTGTATTTATACATATGCATTTATATATTGTGTAGTTCCTGGATGTAACACGATTTCTATTATCTATCCATCCATCTATCTATTTGTCTATGTGTGTTTCAAACTTCAATACTCTTCCTCCTGTCTCTTGATCTCTTGACCGCAATGTTGTATGTTTGGAAAAATGTGATCTTCCGGATATGAAGATTTGAGTGCTGGTTTTTCAATGCATGGGGAGTTTCAATCTGATTACTTTTTGTCATAATCTACATTAAAGAAAGCTATTGGTTAGGTTTGCATATTGTTTGTTAATTTTTTGGTAGTGCTAATTGAGAAACCCTATAGGACGCTATGCCAAGAGAGAGGTTTTCCCATAGGGTGAGGCCAAGTAACTCGGTAGACATGGTCGAGTCGCAGTACACTAGTTAATATTGGGTACAAGTGTTTAAAAAATTGAATCAGCCAAGGTAATCAGTCGTTTGCCAAGGCGAGTTACTCGGTCCTCTGCCAAGGCGAGTTACTCGGGCGAGTCTCAGTAACTTGCCTTAGCCCAATTGTTTTTTTTTAAAAAAAATACAAATGAAGAAAAAACATAATCTGTATTATTAGTGGGCTTGTTTTTACAAACAACTACAAACAAAACCACAACATAAAACTAAGAGAAACAGGAAATTTTCTCTCCAGGTTACCTGTTGTTTTAGCACCCTAAAACTTAAAGATAGATCAAGGTGTTTGATCTTGTTGATATTGATTAATTGGAAACTGTACACACATAGATCTCTAAATAGTAGGCAATTTACTCTACCTGGTAAAGTCGTTTGGAAAATGCCATGACAGCCTGCAACAAACTTCGCACGTGGGAAATAAAAATTATTTCGAACATAGAGCCTAGGATTTTAACATAGGAAGCCTTTCTAACCACTAAACAAATAAATCATAAAGGAGTTTTAAAAGGTTTAGGCAATAATTGCTTTTGAAATATGCAATCCATATATGAACAAATAAATACGTTGAAGTAATCTACATATACAGACATTTGTATATATGGAGTCCTAAACTTATGTGAAAAAATCCTATCAAGCATCAACCTTTATCAATTTCAATAAATTCTACAAAGAAGATTTATATCAGGTGATAGAACACAATAAAAAGTAGTTGATAAGTACCTAATGATCAAGGTCTATTCAAGAGGAGTTGTAGGAAGAGAGATTGGTTTGAAGTGCATAACCTACATGAAGATGCAATAATCGTAAGATTACTCTAAATAACTCTAAAAATGGATACACGCATAACTTGAACGAACTATGTGAAAGAGTTGGTAGAAAGAAGTAATTGAAAATGTTTATAAGTCTAGGAGACTGATGTGTTGTCTAGATTGGAAAAAAATATATACAAAATTTTACATTCTGGAAAGTCAAAATATATACAAGAATATACATATCCTAAAGTTCAAAAGTTTATAATCTTAAGATGAGGCTGCACTTTCTTGAGTTGAGGTGTCTTCTGCTGTATCATCATCTAAAATAAGTCATTCAACCAGGTGACTTGGTTGTAATGTTGTATTCTGCACTGGTGCACAAATTTTCATAATGAAATAACTATATTGGTGTTTCATCCCCTGAAGAAGGCTCTTGATAGTTTCATTAGTAATTTCCTATGGTTTAATATAGGCTGCATATTAAAATTTATAGTGTCAATTGTTTCTTGGGTCCAAAAGTAAAACATAATATAAAATATATTTACGAAGTTCTGTATTCCTCAGCCAAAACTCATTCTTCGGTGGCAAACTTGCCAATCAATTGCTTTATTTGTCCGTTGACACAGTCACTCAAAGAGCGTAGTTTCCATCGTCCACTACCAGAACATTTGTCATGAGTCTCAACATTTTGTAAGAAGGTCAAGAACATTGGTTTTACAATAATAAGTATAATAAATTTGTAAAGGATCCCTTACTGTACTTTTTCTTTTGGCTTTCATTATGAGTAAAGAATGAGGGACAGTTAAAGGATTCAATTGTTTCAGGAGGCATTCCCTTTGAGCATTTCCAGCAACTATTATACCACGAATTCACCCTTTGGAATATTTGAACGATGGTGTCTTTGACTTCCGCAAATACTAGCTCAGACTGTCACATAAGATATAACTGGTGACTTGCATAGTAAGTACGTGCTGTACTATTGAAAATATATATGAAACATACAAAAATAAAATTGTAGTAGAAGTACACGCATTTATTTATGCATTCATTTACATGTAGATGAAGATGTACCTTTCTGACACTGCCAATAGTGATTTGTTGAATGGATACGAAAGACCGTTGCTCTACTAGTGTTCTCATAGAGAAAACAGAAGGAGAAGCTGATGTAGAAGCTAGAGCAAAAAGTTTCTGAGTATTTACTTTAAAGAGTGAATGATATGAGAAATAGTTTTATATAGGAATGCTATTATCTAAAGAAATAGTTATATATAATTAAGGTGTGTTAAATGCATTTATAACATACAAAGAGGCCAAAGACCGAAACATTGGATCTCTCGAAGATGTAATTATCTTTGTTAGTTGTGTGAGGTTTCCTTGAATATCTGGTAATTGGCTGAAATTTGATATACATGCATCCATATTTGATGAGGTTGCAAGCATCCTCTATAACACAACAGTAATAAGTACGATGCAATTTGTATTTTCCAATATTATAATACTAATTATAATGCTGTCTTTGTCACAAAGTCGTAAACCGATTCTAACAACATGGTATCACATTTCGTATATGATAGGAAGATTTTGTAAGAAAAAAATTTAGAACAAATTACCAATAATTGCTTCAATGTCAAAACTTTAGTGTGAACATTATTTTCTGTGTTGCAACCTTTTTTGTTCTCAATTATCCTTGGCTCAATAAATATTTCTTTTATTTTTAGTAGAAGTTCCTCTTGACAATGCAACATAAAGTCGTCTATGTGTGAAAAGATCTTCGGGTAAGTATAAATCTATATTATGGTTTGTCAGATCCTATGATTTATTAATAAGCATTGCAAAAGGTAGTCGAAATAAAATTGTTTTCTTTTGAATTGCACAGGTAATATAAAATTCTCCGGTCGTTGCATTGGAATTCTTTAAAGGAAAACTATTTGCCCTGATGATTGTTTGTGCTTCAATTGTGTTTCTGTGAAATGTTTTGCAAATGAGTTTAGTGCCATTGCATAAGCCTAGTTTTTTATTTAAATTGTGAAATAGTAGTACAGGTTCATTCTTTTTGAGTGTTAATGTATGCAGCGGTAAGCCACTTGGACTTGAAGCATTAACTGATCTTTAGGATATAAATTGTATTTATCATCAGTAGGGAGAATCAATACTATAATACGTATGTTCTTCCCTTAGAAAATACGATATGACTGTGTCATTTAGGTCATCTACCATTTCACTTGTAGTGGCTAATATACATGAATCTGTAATGAGTGGACAATTTGACTGTATAGTATTGACGTCATTAAATATCAGCTTTGAAAAATTGTAAATTGAATTAATGTTAATCCTTATATATCATATGACTTAGTAGTTGAGCATAAAAGTTATCATATGTTTTTTCTGTTTCGTTCCAATATGCAGTAATTGATTTGTTTGTTCTCCTCACTTGTTTATTTGTTTCCATCACTTGTTTGTTTTATCACTAGCTTGGTCTTTCTCTCCTTCACTGGTATATGTCTTCTCATATTTATTTTCTGGTGAAGGACTTAATTTTAGGCCATAGAAAGGTCTTAGGCAAGAGTTTTCTACATTTGTTTTTGTACCTTTCAGAATTAAAGGTAGAACTTGCTTAAAATCACTACAAGTAAATTTGTTTTTCCCCAAACAAAATGTCCCTTGACATTATATTTTGTAACGCTTGATCTAAAAACTAGAAGGAATATTTTGACATCATTGGTGAATCGTTCTAAATGATTAAAGTTTTTTGTCTTATAAGTTTTGCAAAATTACTTTGCTTTCTGATGTTTTATGTTGATGAAATCAATGGATTTTAATTCTTGAATGTGTTGTTGTTCCACCGAGAAGTTTAGTAGTTGCGATGGCTGATGATCCAATAGCTAATGCAATTTTTCCTTTTCTACGAATAGTTGTGAATATTGATCGATATAGAAACCGTTTTTCTATTCACCCAGATCCGTCGGATTGTAGACTTATTATTTTTAATTGCCTCAATAATTATGTTATATGCGTATCTTTGTTTGGAACTTAAATGTAAATGTAAATTTCTTTCTTCTTCTGAGACATTAATTCTTATTAGTGCTAAAGTAAAACCCACATCTTGGAAGATGGATATCAAATAATGTTCTATATAAATGCATCATGAGGTTATTTATTTAAAGAAACAAGGTCTCCTCAATAATGCCATCTTCAATATCCATTGATTTGAGGTCATCAATCATTGCATTATAGGCAAAATTCCAAAGTTCTTTATTATTAGTTGGTTCACAATATGTTAAGATAATTTCTTATAAATGTCGTAAAGAAGATTCCATTTTGCAATTAATGCATTCTTCAATGCATTTTAGGAGGTCATTATTCCGTTTGAGAAGATGTCTTTTTCAGTACATTGTTAAAAAGTTTGACATATATAATTATCAATGGTGAGAAAGCTTTCGTATGAGGTGGGTCCTTTAATATGGTTTAATAACCATAGGTAGTTCGTTAGGGAACCCTGGTTTAGTTGGTTTTGGAGGAGTGGTGAGGGATTGGGATGGAAATGTAGTTTTGACTTTTATAGGTCCTCTTGGTGAGAAAACAACGAATTATGCAGAAATCCTCGCTCTCCTTCATGGTTAAAAATTTTTTATCGAAAAAATTTAGGTTCCTTATGTGTTATTGAAGATGATTCTTCGAATGTCATCAAATGGTGCAAAGGGGAGCAAAAGTCACCATGGGAGCTGAGATCTGTGTTGCTACCAATTTCTGATTTGTCTAGACCCGGCATGTTTATCTTTGGATCTCTTGAAGATGTAATTATCTTTATTAGTTTTGTGAAGTTTCCTTGAATATCTGGAAATTGTTTTTCATTATAATTGGCTGAAATTTGATATACATGCATCCATATTTGAGGAAGTTGCAAGCATCCACTATAACACAACAGTAATAAGCATGATGCAATTTGTATTTTCCAATATTATAATACTAATTATAATGTTGTCTATGTCACAAAAGTCGAAAAACGATTCTAACAACATGGTATCACATTTTGTATATGATAGGATGATTTTGTAAGAAAAAAATTTAGAACAAATTAACAATAATTGCTTCAATGTCAAAACTTTAGTGCGAACATTATTTTCTGTGTTGCAACCTTTTTCGTTCTCAATTGTCCTTAGCTCAATAAGTATTTCATTTATTTTTTAGTAGAAGTTCCTCTTGACAATGCAACATAAAGTCGTCCATGTGTAAAAACGTCTTCGGGTTAGTATAAATCTATATTATGGTTTGATAGACCCTGTGATTTATTAATAGTCATTGCAAAAGGTAGCCGAAATGAAATTGTTTTCTTTTGAATTACAGGTAATCTAAAATTCTCCGGTCGTTGCATTGGAAATCTTTAAAGGAAAGCTATTTGCCGTGATGATTATTTGTGCTTCAATTGTGTTTCTGTGAAATGTTTTGCAAATGAGTTTAGTGCCATTGCATAAGCCTAGTTTTTTATTTAAATTGTGAAATAGTAGTACAGGTTCATTCTTTTTGAGTGTTAATGTATGCAGCGGTAACCACTTGGTCTTGAAGCATTAACTGATCTTTAGGATATAAATTGTATTTATCATCAATAGAGAGAATCAAAACTATAATACGTATGTTCTTCCCTTAGAAAATACGATATGACTGTGTTATTTAGGTCATCTACCATTTCACTTGTAGTGGCTGATATACATGAATCTGTAACGAGTGGACAATTTGACTGTATAGTATTGACGTCATTAAATATCAGCTTTGAAAAATTGTAAATTGAATTAATGTTAACCCTTATATATCGTATGACTTAGTAGTTGAGCATAAAAGTTATCATATGTTTTTTCTGTTCCGTTCCAATATGCAGTAATTGACTTGTTTGTTCTCCTCACTTGTTTATTTGTTTCAATCATTTGTTTGTTTTATCACTAGCTTGGTCTTTCTCTCTTTCACTTGTGTCTATCTTTTCATACATGTTTTTTGGTGAACAACTTAATTTTAGGCCATAGAAAGGTCTTAGGCAAGATTTAACTACATTTGTTCTTGTACCTTTAAGAATTACAGGTAGAACTTGTCTAAAATCACTACAAGTAAATTTGTTTTTCCCAAAACAAAATATCCCTTGACATTATATTCTGTAAAGATTGATCTAAAAACTAGAAGGAATATTTTGACATTCGTTTCATATGATTAAAGTTTTTTGTCTTATAAGTTTTGCCAAACAACTTTGCTTTCTGATGTTTCACGTTGATGAAATCAATGGATTTTAATTCTTGAATGAGTTGTTGTTCCACCGAGAAGATTAGTAGTTGCGATAGCTGATGATCCTGTAGCTAAAGCAATTTTTCCTTTTCTACGAATAGTTGTGAATATCAATCGATATAGAGACGGTTTTGTTATTCACCGAGATCCGTCGGATTGTAGACTTATTATTTTCAATTGCCACAATAATTATGTTATATGCGTATCTTTGTTCGGTACTTAAATGTAAATGTAAATTTCTTTCTTTTTCTGAGACATTAATTTTTATTAGTGCTAAAGTAAAACCCACATCTCGGAAGTTGGATATCAAATAATGTTTTATCTAAATGCATCAAGAGGTTAGTTATGTAAAGAAACAAGGTCTCTTCAATAATGCCATCTTCAATATCCATTGATTTGAGGTCATCAATCATTGCATTATAGGCAAAATTCCAAAGTTCTTTATTATTAGTTGGTTCACAATATGTTAAGATAATTTCTAATAAATTTCGTAAAGATGATGCCATTTTGCATTTAATGCATTCTTCAATGCATTTTAGGAGGTCATTATCCCTTCGAGAAGATGTCTTTTTCAGTACATTGTTAAAAAGTTTGATATATATAATTATCAATGGTGAGAAGGCTTTTGTATGAGGTGGGTCCTATAATACGGTTCAATAACCATAGGCAATTCGTTAGGGAACCTTCGCTTAGTTGGTTTTGGATGAGTGGTGACGAATTGGGATGGAAATGTAGTTTTTACTTTTGCAAGTCCTCATGGTGAGAAAACAACAAATTATGCAGAATTCATGGCTCTCCTTCACGGTTAAAAATTTTTTATGGAAAAGAATTTAGGTTCCTTTGTGTTATTGTAAGTGATTCCTTGAATGTCATCAAATGGTGCAAAGGGGAGCAAAAGTCACCTTGGGAGCTGAGATCTGTGTTACTACAACTTTTCGATTTGTCTAGACCCTGCATGTTTATCGTGAAGCCAATGTTTTGGAGGATTTTCTTGCCAAGGGGGGTACTTTTTTAATAGAGACAACTGTCTCTGAATCTATAATTTCCTTCCTTCTAATTTATTTCTAATATAGCTTCTAAATTCCTATAAAAAAAAAATAGTAACAGTAGGCAATATTTTTCACCATCAATTGGGTTAGCCAGATAAATTGTTCCTATCATATTTTCTTAGAGCACTTTTTTGACAAGATTTTGTTTTTTTCATTCCATATAAATTTCCAACGAAAATATTAATATTGGTATGGTGTCTCTCCCCTAAACGAAATTGCTTGTAATAATAGGAAAATAATGTAACAGTAATAAATGCCTAAAGCTATATATGAAAATGATTTCCAAATATTGAAGAGTAATAAATTTTAATTTAATTTTAATTTTAAAATTTCATGTGATCGGATTTAATAATAAAAATAAAAAATTCAAATACGAAATGAGATTGTAACTATCTAATTAGCCCAGATTGAATCTGCACTATTAGCTGACACTGCAGCAGTCAGCCCGTGGCATTAGCCAACTAGCTCATATGAACATAAGTGCCCAACAGCCTAGATTGAATCTGGGCCAATCTGACGGTCACAACCTCATTTCATGTTTGAATTTTACGTATCCAAATAACATGAAATTTTACGTGTCAAATCTTCTCATCATGGCGCACCTAACTATTTTAATTCGTAAAAATTAAATTGTCGAAAATACACCTGAAATGTTTAAGTGATATTTTGGTAATTTTTTTTATTTTTTTGATATTTTTATTAGATTCTACTATTTTTTAAGGATACACTCCTAAAAGTTCAAATTATTTGGATTTGTAGAAAAAATTTAAAATTCTAATACGAAATCAGGTCATGACCGTCTAATCGACCCAGATTCAATCTGGACTGATAGGCTCCTATAAACACACATGTTTATTGAGCAAGTGGGCTAATCTCAACATTTTATAAATATATATATATATATATGTATATATTTGATGACTTTAACACTTGAGCATATCTCGACATTTATGTGACAATTGCATTTATGTGACACTTGAGCATATCTCGGCATTTATGTAGCAACAAATTTCTCTGATGAGATATGCATTTTGAAACAATAATATTCTCTGCACGAAACATGTTTTCGTTGCCCATATATATGATGTTCATTTCCTAGTACATTATCTTCCCTTCCAAGTTCACCAAAAGGGAATAACAGAGGATATTGTAGAGGATCATAACAACAAAAATAATTTGGTATTATTATTAGTTGATCTGATCATGATCTATTCTATACTCTCCATTGCTTATATTCGTTGTGTCATTTCCATCAATCCAGATCGCCACGACTTCTAATGCAAAAGGTTTGTTGTATACTCGTTGGTCTAAATTACTGTTTTCTGTAAAACATTGTTATACTCATCAAGACTCCCATGTTCAACAAGACCTCAAAATTTAGTCACAAAAGGATTATATTTAGGATCTATTTCACGATTAGTTTCTATAAAATGAACTTAATTATTTGAGGTGATGCCAACTATTATTAGTTTCATTTTCAGTATCATAGTAATAAATTTGTAAGAATCTAGGTTGATGATCTACAGGTACAAATGGTGGAGTATAGTGACATACCTGGCCTCTAATCATGAATGTATAAATACTATTTCCTCGGTAACATCTTTCCATCATTTTCGGGGCCCAAAATATTGTAAATTGGAAACCACAGTTATATCGTCGTATAGTATTTTGGAAATTGCTGTAATACGATATGTTTCATGAAAAAAGTTCCCAAATTTCTATTGGAGGTTCAGTATATGACAAAGTAACATGCCCTTTCATGCAACAAAAACCAGCGGGTTCATATTCTATTTTTAATGCATGACAATAGAAATAAGTATTACTTATATTTAAAAGGTTTTCTAGAAAGTTAAGTGACACCCACCGCTCTGATACCTATTAGGATAGTTTTAGGAGGAGTCATTGTATTCCATAATAGAGATTCTTGTTTCTTATTTTCATCCTTATGTCAGTGTGATCTTCTTTAGATCATTCATGTACTTTTAGTACATTCTTTTTTAGATTTTCAAGGCATTTCTTAAGTCCACCTAAATAAAGTAGCAAAGATATTAAGTTATATATATATATATATATATATATATATATATATATATATATATATATATATATATATATATATATATATATATATATATATAGAGCTGTTATGATAATAGGTGTTATGGTAATCAATATAATATGAAATCAGTGAAAAAACACAAAAAACAGTTTCAAAAAGTTTAAAACTGCATGGATAGTTACAGATGCTGCAGAAATGTAAATATATCATTAGTGGTATAGGACATTATCAAAAGAAATACACATAAATGCATATATATCATTCGGAAAGCTAAATAACTCCAAATATGCAGATTCTTATACAACATATGCAGTAAGTAAGAATTATAGAATTTGTATTGAACTCGCCGAAGACTCAAGGCGTTGAGAGCTAGAACTTTCATTGTCTTTCGATGCAAATGACCTGTAAACATACACAACAAGCAATAGTTTAGAACAATTTTTTAGCTGTACAACACATCAAGAGAAGCTTTTGCCTATGAATTTAAAACAAAGGGTAGCAAATATGTAAAGAGTCAGGTGGTTCATACAGTGAAAAGCGTGAAATTTCTTAAGATACAAATTTTAATCCCCACATAAGTTACAATCAGTTTATTCAAATTATCATATTGAAAAGGTAAATCCAAAAAGAGGAGATACCTGTTTTGCATTATGTAAAACACTCTTAATTTCCTTTATGTTTCTATGCCACCAGCCCTGCAATAGTCCAATTATATAGTCAACGTGATTTAAT
The DNA here is from genome assembly GCF_054954075.1 of Amborella trichopoda. Lineage (NCBI taxonomy): Eukaryota > Viridiplantae > Streptophyta > Magnoliopsida > Amborellales > Amborellaceae > Amborella > Amborella trichopoda. The sequence continues at coordinate 34,484,326 of NC_142340.1, forward strand.
CTCAATAATATACAATGATAATTCGTGACATAATTTCTCATGTTATTTAGTAGAAATACAAATGCATACAATACAATTATAATTATATAGACATATATACACTAGCACATGATAGGAGCACCGAAATGTGTTTAAAAAGTGCACAATAATGCCAAGGTTAATGTAACCACGTAATGAGCAATCATCTTGCTTTAAGAATGAAATATTTGTAACATTTATGCAAGGCATAAGAACGAGTAGTGTTTAATACCAATTTTAAATTAATACTGCAACCCATCCTAAAGAGAAGAAGAGAGAGAAAGCAACAAAGAGAGAGCAGCGACAAAGAGGGCAATTCTTATGTATACTATGAAGAACATCATGAGGAGAGATGTGGAGAGAGAGTTTGCAAAAGCATAAAAATAGCACCGTAATTTATAAATTTCAATTTCGAGAAATGAACCGTATTTTTTTGATTTTTTTTGTAGAGTTCCATAAGACGTGGAGATGGTGTTTTCCAATATCAAAAGTAGAAGGTTTTTAATGAGATTAATGTTACAGGGTGGCAAATCTATACCCATTTATAGCAATTTGGATTTGAGGGTTAATTTTTAATTTTGATTCAAAGGGGTGTGCTTTTTGGGGAAACAACTCTTTGCAATGAACCAAAAAGGATCGCAGGGAATACCAATAAGGCCATCACGTTTATGCACTGAACACACAAGAGAGCGAGAGATTAAAAGCCACACAAAAGTAAATTCTGTTGTTTTATTGGTTTCTTCCTTATCGAGAGAGAGAGGGAGCTTTGATCATGGTCATGAGAGAGAGAGAGAGGTGGGCCTTCAAGTAAAAACGAAAATTGCATAAATGGGGGCTCCTTCGAGGACAAAGAAAGCATTCGGACGTCTTTTCGCACATTGAAGTAGTCATCCTTTGGACTGAAGGGAGCCCCTAATTCTTCTCTTTTTATCTCCCCCTTCTATTCTACAACATTTTTATCTTTTCAGTTTCAGGTATGCACACTCGCCCTCTAATGTTTTTGCATAGTGATGCTTCACGGATGCTGATTGTTTGTTAGGATTTGTTGTTATTTTCTTTTCCTCACCTTTTTTGTTTCTGCTAAGTAATATCTCAGAGATCATAAGATCTTGATGAGAAGTATAATGATTTTTGTCTTCACATATGGGCTTCTATTGTTGCTGCCAAATGATTCATATTTCGAGTCGGCTACAATAATGGTGCCTTTCTGCAACTCTCTCTCTCATTTGCTTTACTCTCTCTCTCCTGTGCATATGTGTACGTGTCTTAGTCTTTAAATTTGCACTCACTCTCTCTATCTGCATTTATATATATGTGTGCATTCGGGAAGGATGAATCTCTCCTGAAATAGATTCTATTGATTCTATCCCAATTGGTTGGATCATAGGTGCAATGATTTACGTCACGGGCGAGGTCTTTCTTTCTCTGTATCTACATGTCTACATTTAAATGTTGTGTTGTTCGTGGGTGTAACAGGATTTCTATATCTACCTATCCATCTATCTATTTGTCTGTGTATTTCAAATTTCAATACTCTCCCTCCTCTCTCCTGATCTTTTGACCATAACATTGTAGGTTTGGGAAAATGTGAACTTTTTTATGTAAAGATTTGATTGCTCTTACCTTTTTTCGATACATGGGGAGTTTTAATGTAGTTATTTCATCAGAATCTCTTACACTAAGAACACTACAATAAATAAAGGTATTCCTTAGGTTTACATATTGTTTGTTAATTTTTTGGTAGTGCTAAATAAGAACCCTTATAGGAGGATCTCTCAAGCATGTTTTCTGATGTTAAAAGCTTTACCTGAGAGAGGTTTCCCCTTTGAGTTTATCCAAAAGGCTGCCCTACTGTTTATGTTAAAAAAAATGGCTGCCTGATTCTTTTGAAAAATGTGATCAATAACTCATATTGGCCTTACTGATTTGATTATACTTCTGCTGGTTAATGAAAACACTTAAACTGTAGGCCATCACAATAAATGGATGGAATTTGCATCTAATCCTTTTGTTAATAAGTATGTATTGAAAATCGACTTGGTTAAGGTATTCGGACATTGGCCGAGGCCTCGAGTGACTCACCCAAGTCTAACTTGTTAAAAAAAATAACAGAAAAAGACAAAAGAATAATAATTTATTATATAAGATCCCTTCTTTTACATCATACCTTGAATGGGATGGTGGTTAGCTTTGCCGTCCTTACGGGATGTCACTGTGCATGAGGTCTTGTTTTTTATTCTTGTGAGCAAACAACAAAATCATTCTCTCCCCTGGGGAGAGGCCGAGTAACTCGGTGGACTCGGTCGAGTCGCAGTACACTGGTTAATAATTGGTACAAGTGTTTAGAAAATCGATTCACCTATGGTACTCGGGCCTTGGCCGATGCGAGTTACTTGGGCGAGTTAGAGTAACGCGCCTAAGTCAAACTCTTTTTGTTTTTCTTGTAAATAAAATGAAAAAAAATAATATGTATAATTAGTGGGCATGTTTTTACATTCAGAAAGTTAATGAGAAATTGGTTACACCATATGACATTGAGTAGCCGCCTTGCTTAGAAGTCTAGGGTTTGAATCTTCGAACCTACAATTTGTTTCTTGAACTTCTATCATATAAAAATTAAAAGTCTTTAGAAACAAAAGGTACATCAGCGGGATTCGAACTCCGACAATGCTAAGAGACATAGTGTTACTAGCAATCTCTAACATGGAGATCATGAATATGAAAAAATAAATAAATTTTGAAAATTAGAAATAATAATTCTATTATAAAAACATTTGAAGCTTTAGTTTGAATTTTTTTAAGATGGACCACCTATTTGCATCCGTCTTTAAGATGGATGCTTCATACGGATGCTTGATACCTTAGGACAGCATATTTTGGAAATGCGGTCCAGCCCCCATGAAACAATTTTCCAATTTTTTTGGGCTAATTCTTTAAAAATTGTCAAAGCATCATTCTACCTCATATAGTGAATGTCTTGTATCTATATCCATAATTTGACATGTATCATGACCATTGAGTCTCCGTTTTCAAGAAATATTGACCAGTCCATACTTTATGATCTTTGTGTTGAATAATAGATTGCTGATTGAATTACATGCATTGCAAATATGCAATTACTTGTAGCAGATTAACTAAAGTAAAAAGTTGATATAAGGTTGCTACTTTGAAATATAGAACTATAGATGCATCTCAAAAATCCATTGGAAAAGGTTGTTTTAGTGTTGAAAAACTCGGTAATTGATCATTTTGCCATCGAGATGTATCAATACGAAAAAGAAAAGAAAATAGATTTTATCTAGACCGTCCATTTTCAAGATTTTCATATGTTTATAGTTCTACTCTATTTTAACCATTTTTGGAGTTCAAACGTTTATAATTAGATATGAAAATAGGTTTTTAGATAATTCTAAGAGTGTTTTACATCAAAATAACATGTTATGATAAAATTTGGAGGTGCGCCTTAATTGGATTGTTTGAGGTTGAAACCTTATAGAAACCACACCCTTAACTAAATATGCAATGATAAAAGAAATTTATTCTTAAAAAATTTGGTAAATCACAAATCACCTCTTATGTAATAGGAAATTTTTAACTACTAATCATTTTTATGAAAATAAATTCTATTAGACCTTTGGTTTCCTAAAATAATATTTTAAGAGATTATTTCTTTCTCTACTCTTCAAAAGTATCCATGAAAATCTCTCTCATCTCTTAAAATCTCTCATTCTCTATCTCTGGTGCATGTTGTCTCTCTCCTTTTTTATTACAATGTTCTGAGCTCTTTATTTAATATATGTTTATCAAGCATCTAATTAACATCAGGGAAATTAATGCATTAGAAATAGACAGAGAAGATAAAGAGACTCCATGCTTTGCAAGATGATATGGCTCATGATTTGCCTCACGATATGTATGAGTGATGTTCCTTTACCCCTGGGTAGCACAATGATCAGTGATTTTCGGCCAAAAAACATTCCACAACAAAGGTACCCTTCGCACCTGCTTACATCATTTAATGACAGTAAGAGAATCCCCTTCAATCAAAATATCCCATTTGGATGCCTCTATCAATAATAATACGTAATCCTTATAGAAGAGAAGAGAACTCTACATGATTTGCCATGGTAGAACCGCAAGGCCCAACATATGAAAAAAGAATAGTACCATCATGGTTCTGAAGTAAAACCATTAACACCAGTAGCCCCTGGCTTGCCTAAGGAACTGCCATCAAAATTTAGTTTTAGAAAACCCTCTGGGGGCAAACTCCAAACCAAATAAGGTTGGCCCAAATAAGAAAATGATGAAGCCAAATTCTTTAGGTTTAAATAGATATGAACCCATGAAACACCACGACCCTCCAAAGTTGAAGAGAACCAATCCCATAGATTTTACAGTATCCGATCTTGAATTTCTTCCGAACTTAAACAAATCCCATCAAATGTTCTGTTGTTACGTTCCAATCATATCTTCCATATTATAGCACACCTAAAAATTTTCAAAATGATGACACCTTTCTTAGGTAGACCTGCAGTACATAGATGGTTAATAGTTCCAAGAAGATTCTTTTGTAGCATAAAGAATAGTCCCGTTTTATTAAGAGCCCAATGCGAAATATTGGAAGCAAAATACCAATGCAAGAAGAGATACAAACCAGTGTCCTCATCGCATTTGCACATAAGATAGACATTCATAAGAATTCTACCCTTTTGGTGCAGATTATCAATAGTGGGGCATTTGTCTTGCATAGCTACCATAGGAAAGGATGGATTTAGACTGGAATTGGCCATTTCCATATCAAACCCAAGGTACAATTGGTCTGACAACCACGATCATAATAAAGATGGTTATAAGCCTATTTAACAAAGAAAAGGCCATTAGGTTTAGATTCATAAATAATCTCGTCTGCAATGTTACAAGAAAGCTCGACATCCTCCAAATTATTAAGTAACTCTTGCCTTTGCAGAATGATAAATTTGGTAACCTGTTATAAATGCACGAAAAATCCGAAACCAAAACCCCTGTACTATGTGTAGCAAGAACTGAAATCTCTGCATCTGGACGTGTATCCATGGCAAAAGGGTATGCAAATAGAGAAGAAAGAGATCCCTCACATTCTCAAAATTTCTCACAATGTTAAGATCTCACTGTAATTTAGAAGATACGCTATCTTCTCTCTCTCTTCCCTTTCTTCTCCTAAAGTATACCTACTATATTTCTCTCTTCCCTCTCTCACTCTTTCATATTTTAGAAGATTTAGCTGTCTTTCTCTCTTTCTCTCTCTCTCTCTCTCTCTCTCGTCCCTTAGAGTTAGGAATATTCTATCTCCCTCTCTTTCTATTTAAGATTTAGAAATAATGTGGAGATATAGAAACAATATTAAGATCTTTTTGTTGTTTTCGCTCATATTCTCTTTCTCACTCTTTCTCTCTCTCTCTCTCTCTTTGAAATTTAGTTATCCTAAAATAAGTGCTTATTTTATCTCTTTACTCTAAAGTTAGAAATGTGTCCATCAATCTCTATAAAATTAAGGTCCCTTCGTATTTTCACGCCACATGTCCACCCCATAACTCTAGCATAATAGTATAGTTTGTGTATGTATATATATATATATATATATATATATATATATATATATGAGCAGTGATTTCAAGCAACGGTTGTTTGGTAATATAATGCAAAAATCTTAAAAAACCATGTCAGGGCCATTGTTTGATCCAAAATTTAAAATATACACACTTTTCATTCTAATGAATTATCATAAAATAGAAAATTTTTAAAACGCAACCTAGGAATTAATTTTTAGCCTAATTAACATAGGTCGTCCATTTTGATAAGATGCTTAGATCTAGGCCTTATAACGATATTTTTCTTTTCCAATTTTGTTTGATTGCTTTATTATCATTACATTAACAATGTTGAAAAAGGAAAAAAGGATTTCAGTTTGTAAAGGCTAACATCTTAAAATTCACCAAATGAATAGTCTAGAATCGTTGTTGGAAGGGGCTCACTTTGATGACATCTAGGGTTCAAATTAATTTTTTTTTTCTTTTTTTTTTGGGATTGATTACTGAGATGAAAAGAGAGTGTTCACAAAATTTTGGGGCATACAAATATGACAAACATGGTTTTCTTGAAGTATTGTTGTATTATATTATGATACAACCGTTGCATTAGATCATTATCTTATATTTATATATAACCCGTGCTTTGCAAACATACAAAAAATGAGAGAAGAAGATTTTAAAATAAAAAATATAAAAATATATAGATTTTTATGTTTGCAAACATAAAAGAATAATATTTATGTAGAAAACTCACTAAAATTTTGAAGTAGAGTAAAAATTTGTAATTTTTTTAATTTCTTATTATTTTTGTTTGTTATTTTTTACTTCAAATAGAACATCCTCAAGGGGTTGGGTTACTTTAAATAAACTTATTCTCCATTGGGTTTTATTTTTTCACCTTTAAGGGAGCCACACTTGTCCCATTATCCCCAACAAAGTCGGCTTTCCCATCTAAACTCCCTTGTTGACCTTAATCATTTTATCCCCAGGGAGTCAGATTGTCATCTACAAACTTATTCCCCATGGAGCTTCACCTACATGGTGACCCACACCATGCTCTTTGCTATATGACCTTAAACTGCACATCTTTGGTCCATGCTGCATGACGTTAAACTGCATGGCTATGGTCCATGCTGCATGACCTTAAACTCCACAGCCTAGGTCTAGGTGCATGACCCTAAACTCCATGGTCCAAACTATACGACTTTAAACTAAAGCAAAGGTTTAATTGCACATCCTCAAACAGCACGGCCCAAACTATATGACTCTCAAATATAGTGTATGTCCTAGCAGCATGACGTTAAAAGGCTCAGTGCCAACCGTCAACTGTAGCGGAGGTCTAGTCGCACGACCTTAAATTGCATGGAAAACTGCATGGTCACGGTCCAAGCTATATGACCTTAAACCATAGTGCACATCCTGGCCGCATGACATTAAACTACTTAGCACAGGTCCAAGAGGCATGACCTTAAACTCGCCCCCACAATGCACACACGCCCTTTACATGCATCTTCATACCCGTCTTCTCTAACCGACCCGTTCCTGTACGCATATCATCTCCATTCTTTCCCCATGGAGTCCATTCACTTCATCAACACTATCCATCACTCCCTAGTAAGTCTCACCCGCACCCACAAAATGGCGAACCATCCCGCCACCCTTACTCGTCGTTAGTTAGTAGGTCACCATTTCCACCTTTCATCCATACATCATCCACCATACACGGGTAGCCTTGTGGCATCTACCCAAAAGTGAGTCAAAACCACTACAATACTCACTTCATGGCCTCCACAGACTGTCATTTATCTCTACCACGGTCCAGATGTATGACCTTAAACTAGAGTGCACGTCTTGGCCACATGATGCTAAAAGGATTCGCACAGGTCCCGAAGGCATGACCCTAAACACGCCTTCACAAAAAATGATGAGCATGGTGTATAACTTAACAAGGGAATGCCATGAGTAAAAATGACAGACGGGCATGGTCATGAAACCTTGACTAAAGAGTTCCTTTAATAAAAGCCGTGCATGGTAAAAACCCGTAAGAGCATCGTGAGTAAAAATGGAAGAATAAGGGTGGACATAGCGGAAAGGTCATGGGTAAAAGGGCCCCAAATAAAAGGAATTTGGTGAAAACCGTCTCTACGACGCCGCTTCCCAAGTTCAAGTGAAAATCCGTATAGGATACTTGGACCAACAAGCAGCTTTAGCCCACACTCAAAAGAAAGAATCCCTAATGTCACAATACTAGGACCCCAAAAATACGAGCTTCAAAAAACGATTCTGACAGTCTGAGTTTAGTTGCAAATAGGACTCGAAGGACAGAAGATTCGCTAAGAAAGCAAGTCAAGTCTCATGAAGAAGAGCATCATTCCTAGGAGGTTACGAAATGCACTCCAAGGTGTCGGAGAGGCACACAAAGGCCCTCCAGGACAAAGTTATGGGTAAAATACCAAAAAGGGGTAGGCCGTACACTATTCCTGTGTGGTCACCTTGCACCAAAACACCATTAAAGGTGGCTATTTTCACAATCACTTAAAATGACTTTCAGGGCCCATATCTCACTCGTTCCAAGTCAGATCGTGCTCAAATTTTGTGAGCATGTTCGTCTCATCGAGATGAGTGTTTCGATAGTTGGTACGCCCTATGATGATGCCTAAGCTTAGAGAAAACCTAAAGAGAAATTTTTGATTCGTAAAAAAAGTTGCAGAAAATTCAGCAGCAGCATGCCTCCTTCCGGCAGCTAAATCAGACGCTTGCATACCCGATTAACGTGAAACCAATTGCATTATGAGCATAAGTTCCGAGGGTATCTCTAATCCGAACGTCATCTACAATGAATGGTTGCATTTCACACGTGGAGGTGTCGAAGCTGCTGTAAATTCCATTCACTGGATTTTAAGGTTCCGACCTAAACCTCAAGACGACAAAACATTCATCCGGACACATAATTGAGTTGTGTTTGTTGCAATGTGATTGTGATTGTGATGGCATGTTCAGTGCGAGTCAACGAAGAAACAAAAGAAAAACATCAAGGAAGGAGCGCACTATTGATCCGATGTTTTCAAGATTTATCAAACATTCAAGTCTCATAATAATAGCTCAAAAACATGATTCATGACTCGAAATTGGTATCAAATCAATCGCCATGCCGAGCCCTATAAGGAAACAATTATCTTTCGATCAAACGGGCATCAAAGCAACCCCCGGATACGTCATGGAAGATCATGCAAGTTCTCGGGCAGGAGAAGGGCCTGTTCTAGAATTCAACACATTGTTAGGCAGGGAAAAAGAGCCCTTTTTCACAAATTATTAACATTTCTTTTAATTCAATTAAATTGTAATTATCTTCAATTCTTGGTAGTTTTGGGCGTCTACCTATGTTTCGGCCCAATTCTATTAAAATATGCAAAGCTTCATTGTAAAAAGACCTTCTATTCATTTCTTCTATAATTCAATAGAACTTTCATTCTTGCTTAAGTTTGTGGGTATACCTTGGAGATAGAGAGAGAGGAGAGAGAAGAAATGATCCGTTACCTCTCAGTAAGGCTATTTTCTCTCTCCTCATCTTTTCTCTCTCATATTTATCTCTTTCTCTCCCTTCATCTCTCTCATCTATATCTCTTTCACTCTCTTCTTCTCTCTCATCTCTATCTCTTTCTTTCTCCTCTTTCATAGACAGCAGAGGTTCATCACCGTCTGTGATTCACTTATTTTTACCTTCTTCTCTCTCTTTTTACCCTTGTGGTCCTGTATGACCATGAACCTCCTCTTCCCCCTTCCATGTGGTCCCTCACGATCACAAATTTCACCTCTCCCTCCTCGCGGTCCGGCATGTCCACATTTTTCTTCTTTTCTAACTCCTTTATCCTCTGTATTACCACTCTATCCCTATGCAACCTCGGGTTCACTTGCTTCTCCTTTTCTTGCGAGTCCCTCATGCCTATCTTTCTATCTATACTTTTTCTGTGTTCCTCACAGTATCCCTCTTGGTGCACCTTCGCATCCCTTCTTTCCCTTTCATGCTTCGTGGTCCCGCGTGACAACTCTTCCCGAAATCTTAACTCTTCCCTATTTTAGAAGACATGATATGTTTTGATAATGATATAATATGATTATTTATGAGATTCCTCTATCTCTCATTTACCCCGAAAATTTATGCATTCTCTTTTTCTCTTCCCATTCTTCCCCTAAAGTATGCGTACTCTCTCTCTTCCCTCTCTCATGCTTTCCTATGTTTGAAGATTGATCATGAGAGATATTTTAGGTGAGGAAATAGTAAGTATTCATGCATGAACAAAGAGAGAGAGATAGAGGGAAACAAAGCACACCTTGCCGCATGAAAACAAACAATTAACGTACCCATTTTGAGCTATTGAGAGGGGTACGTGAAAGTTTACTAACCTATTTATAAGGCTTCTAAACCTACTTAGGATATAGATTCTCTCTCTTATAGAGAGGTATTTTAGGTGAGGAAATAGTAATTACAGATATTAAGATATGGGTGAGAAATAAATTGCTCTCTCTCTCTCCCTAAAATATGCACACACTTATCTATCTCTCTCGAATATGATCTTTCTTTCTCTCTCTAATATGATCTTTCTCTCTCTCTCTCTTTATTCTCTCACTCTTCCCTATTTTGGAATAAAAGATATGTTTAGATGAGGATATAACATGGTAATTTTTTAGATTACTCCCTCTCTCTTTTCGCCCAAAAATTTATGTGTTCTCTGTCTCTCTTTCCTTTCTTCTCCTAGAGTATGCATACTCTCCCCCTTCCCTCCCTGAATATTTCCTATTTTAGAAGATTGATCTTGAGAGAGATATTTTAGGTGACGGAATAGTAAGTATAAATTTTTAAGTTATAGGGGAGATATATACTGCTCTCTCTCTCTCTCTCTTTCTCTCTCTCTCTAACTTTCCCTAAAATATGCATGCGCCTATCTATCTCTCTCTAATATGCTCTTTCTCTCTCTCTATGACTTGAATTAATGTACATTGAAGTAATGTTATTATTATCCTTATTACCCTATGACTTGGTAGTTTAACAAAAAAGGTATCACATGTTTTTTCTGTTCGTTTCCATTACACTGTAAAAAAGAAGTAAAATTAGGATCAATTTTACTGTATCATAGTTGAACAGTATTTTATGCGTTGCAATCTTTTTTGTTCTCAATTATCCTTGGCTAAATAAAAATTTTTTTATTTTTAGTAGAAGTTCCTCTTGGCAATGCAACAAAAAGTCGTCCATGTGTAAAAACATCTTCGGGTAAGTATAAATCTATATTATGGTTTGTCAATCCCTGTGATTTATTAATAGTCATTGCAAAAGCTAGCCGAAAATGAAATTGTTTTCTTTTGAATTGCACAGGTAATCTAAAATTCTTCGATGGTTGCATTGGAATTCTTGAAAGGAAAGCTACTTGCCTTGAAGTATTGCCTATGGTTATTTGTGCTTCAATTGTGTTTCTGTGAAATGTATTGCAAATGAGTTTAATTCCATTGCATAAGCCTTGTTTTGGATTTAAATTGTGAAGTAGTAGCATAGGTTTATTCTTTCGGAGTGTTAATGTATGCAGCGGTAAGCCACTTGGTTTTGAAGTGTTAAAATAATCATTAGGATATAAAGTGTATTTCTCATCAGTAGCGAGAATCAAAACTATAATATGTATGTTCTTCCCTTAGAAAATACGTTATGACTGTCATTTATGTCATCTACAGTTTCATTTGCAATGGCTAATATACATGAATCTGTAATGAGTGGACAATTTGACTATATAGTATTGAGGTCACTAAATATTAGCTTTGAAAAAGTGTTCATTGAATTAATGTTATTATTATCCTTTTGTATCATATGAGTTATAGTTGAGGATAGAAGTTATCATATGTTTTTTCTGTTCCATTTGTAATACGCAGTCATTGACTTGTTTGTTCTCCTCACTTGTTTATTTGTTTCCATCACTTGTTTGTTTTATCACTAGCTTGGCCTTTTTCTCCTTCACTCGTGTCTATCTTCTCATATTTGTTTTCAGGTGAAGGACTTTAATTGTTTGTTCTTCTACCTTTCAGAATTCCAGGTAGAACTTGTTTAAAATCACTTCCAAGTAAAATTATTTTTCCTCCAAACAAAATATCACTTGACATTATATTTTGTAAAGATCGATCTGAAAACTAGAAGGCATATTTTGACAGCATTGGTGACTCCTTCCATATGATTAAAGTTTTTTGTCTTATAAGTTTTGCCAAATTACTATGCTTTCCAATGTTACATGTTGATGCAATCAATGGATTTTAAATCTTAAATGTGTTGTTGTTTCACCGAGATGATAAGTAGTTGCGATACATGAAGATGCAGCAGCTAATGCAATTTTTTCTTTTATACTAAACGTTGCGAATACTTATCGATATAGAAACGGTTTTGTCATTCCTTTCAGGTCCATCAGATTGTAGACTTATTATTTTCAAATGCCTCGATAATTATGTTATATGTGTGTCTTTGTTTGGTATTTAAATGTAAATGTAAATTTCTTTCTTCTTCTGAGACATTAATAATTTTTTGTTCTTTTATATGACTTGAGACATCCTGATTAGTTCATTCCTTTCAGGTCCATCAGATTGTAGACTTATTATTTTCAATTGCCTCGATAATTATGTTATATGTGTGTCTTTGTTTGGTATTTAAATGTAAATGTAAATTTCTTTCTTCTTCTGAGACATTAATAATTTTTTGTTCTTTTATATGACTTGAGACATCCTGATTAGTTCTAAAGTTAAATCCAAGTCTCGGAAGTTGGATATCAAATATTTTTTTATCTAAATGCGTCATGAGGTTATTTATTTAAAGAACCAAGGTCTCCTCAATTATGTACAATATCCGTTTATTTGTGGTCATCAATCATTGCATTATAGGAAAAATTCCAAAGTTCTTTATTATTAGTTGATTCACAATATGTTAATATAATTACTGATAAATGTTGTAAAGAAGAAGGCATTTTGTAATTAATGCATTCTATGAGGTCATTATTCCCTTCGAGAAGATGTCTTTTTCAGTACATTTTTAAAAAGTTTGATGTATATAATTATCAATGGTGAGAAGGCTTTCGTATGAGGTGGGTCCTTTAATATGATTCAATAGTAATCGTCACAATATTCTTCCCCATCCATTAGGTTAGCCAGATAAATTCTTCCTATCATATATCTTAGCACTCTTTTTTGACCAAATTCAGTTTTTTCACTCCATGAATATTTTTAAGGAAAATCTTGGTACGTTGTTCTCTTCTGTAAAGGAAATTGCTTGTAATAATAGGAGAAGAACCTAACAATAATTAATGCCTAAATCTATCTATAAAAAACGATTGCAAAATAATGAAGAGTAACAAATTTTAATTTATATGACATACTTGTTCGCCTCAAAAAACTTTGTCAGCTCTGTTTTACAGATATTAGGATCTCTTAAGATATTATGAAAAGGTTGTTGTTTATTGAAATGTATTGAATGTTGGTTTGGTAGATAGACGGATTGACACATGTGGCTCCAAATATCCTCCGTATAGTTGGGAATCTCATTTATGACTATTATCATTATCTGGAATAACAACAACTTGTATTTTGTCATGCCCAATATATATTGAATGTTGGTTTGGTAGATAGACGGATTCTCCTATTTTTGATCAATGTAATCCAAAAATTTCAAATTATTTTGATGTGGAAAAAATATTAAATTTTAAATACAAAATAAGGTCATGACTTTTAGATCAGTTCAGATTCAATAGGTACCATTGGGCTCATATGAACACATATGTTCATATGAGCTAGTGGGTTAATCTCAGCATTTTATATATATATATATATATATATATATATGATGTTTATAACAGTGGAGCATATCTCAACATTTATGTGAGAATTGTATTTTAGTAATAAGAAAGGATTGTATGGAACAACCCACATGTTGACTATATATTGTCGAAACATTCTTTCTGCAAGTCGCAAAAAATTCCTCTGATGAGATTAGCGTTGCAATTTGAAACAATAATATTCTCTGCACGAAACATGTTTTTGTTGCCCATATTTATGATGTTCATTTCTTAGTATATTATCTTCCCATCCAAGTTCACCAAAAGGGAATAACAGAGGATATTGTAGAGGATCATAAAAATAAAAATAGTCTGGTATCATTAATAGTTGATCTGATCGTGATCGAATCTATACACTCCATTGTTTATATTGAAACGTACAAATCCAATAAAATAGAAATATTTTTATTTTTTTGCAACCAATAGATCATAATTCAGTTATCAGGATAATTTGATACACTCAATAAGCAAAATCATAACCTCAATTATGTCAGCCTTTGTTATATATTACATATGTAAAGCCTTTAAAAATCCTACACCTAAGCGAACTCCCCATTTCAAAGTCGCAAGAGAGAATGTTCAGGTAGACATTACAATAAAAACAAATTAAATATTCAAATCGTAATGAAAATAAATTTAACAATCACAAAAAAGAAATACATTTAAAAATTAGAGTACCCATTTTGAGAGGTTGAGAAGGCCACGTGATTGTTTCTTAACCTATTTATAGGACTTCTAAACCTAATTAAGATATAGAATCTCTCTTAAAATGTCATATATATATTCAGTTATTCATTTAAGAACTGCCTTGATTGTATGTTTGGGGTTTGGGGGGTGGGGTTGTTTTGATTTTCGTGAAGGCACCCGCTCCTTGAGCGCCTGCCTTAGCAGCTAAGGCACCCAAACTGCCCAGGCACTCGAATTCGTTTTTTTGAACATTGTGCAAGATATGAATTACCATAATAAAAGAAGACATACTTATCACAATAAATGGATGGAATTTTGACGCAGTATAAAATTTACCGGTGAATACCACTTGGCAAATTAACCCCGTTTAAGAGAGAGAAGAAAATTACAAGAAGAAAGAACAAAACGCGTGGATACAAGTATTCCGGCACAGGCCTATAAACACAAGAGAAGAAATAACACCCACAAACAGGCCTCCCTCTCTACAAGAAACACTTTCTTTATTCCAAAAAACTCAATCTCCCATTACATGGTGCGTGACTTCTTTTATATATTTAAAATCTCATGTGACTCTCAAAAGATAATCCCTGATTTCTTTCCCAACTAAAAATACAAAATAATAACTAATAAAAAATATATTTATCTTTAGATTCTTTCCATATTCTTCAATCCAATTTCCCAAAAGGTAACTACAACACCCTTCATCCTTACCACGTAGATGACTCATTATCTTCCCTAATTTCAAGCCAACCCAAAAAGATAACACTCCCTTTAAAATAAGAAGCAAAATATATTTCCTAAAAGCTAAAGATAAACACCTTGTACCCCCCTCTAATACTATGAGATAGACTTCCATAAAGGCACACTCCTATGCAACTCGTACAAATCTCTTATTTGCTTTTGAAACAAGACTCCAAACATAAATGGAATAATTCTACATTCCAAAGAAAATACGGACCACTAAAATACAACTAAAGAGTTACCTTTTCTAAAAAAATATACTTCTTAAAATATAGACTTTCAGTAAAATAAAATAAAAAAAAGATCGTAATCGTAATAAATAAAAATAAAAAGCCTGCCCAATCTCTAAAAATAAAATTAACAAAAATAAAATTTAAAATTTGCAGCATCCAAATTTTTATTTGCATCAAATTTGGAGTCTCAAAATCAATTTTTATATCCAATTATAAAATTTTTTATTTTAAAAATAGTTTAAATCAAGTGAATCTATAAACATTTGAAGATGTTGAAAATGGATGGTGTAGATAATATGTTGTAAGATACACTATTTATGAGTCTCAAAATCTTTTTAATTTTCATAGTCATACATCTTGATGTCGAGATGATCAATCACATGATTTTTCAACATTACAACAACTGGATTTTTTTGGTGAATCCGTAGTTCTACATTATAAGGTTGCAACCTTATAAAAACTTTTACCTATAAAGTAGTTCTACATTAGGTTGCAACCTTATACAAACTTTTACCTATAAAAAATGACAGTCTTTAAGAAAAATATGTAGACTAGACGGATTTGAACTCTACAGTGCTAAGAGAAATGCATTAGTACAAACCGTGTACACGTTAAATCATATACGACTTAAATTTGGAGTGTTAATTTGAATAAAGCTTACTAAAATGTTGTACTTTCTACTCGGCCAAACTCACCTCACCCATAGGGTTTGGCTGATTTACTCGGCCGAGCCCGAATGGTCTCGGCTGAGTCTCAAAACGCATGGCACCATAAGAGCCATTTGTTTATGGTTTTATGTGATGGGTGTTCCCTTCTATATAAATGGAGACATATCGATGTGATGAACAAATTACTTGAGGTTATCTATGTATTTACTATTCAAGTTCAGTTATATCTAAAGACTAGCCTAGGAACTTCAGGCTTTTGAGACAAATATCAAAAAGCTTTGCCTATTCCAACTTACATCAGGTACGCCATAAACCATCAGATGTTAAAGGGATATGGTTTGTGTATCGCTTAGGCTTTAAGAAAATAAAGTAAAGTCTTATTTTGAATCCTCGTCCGGAAAGCACTTTATGCCTTGGAAATTTCTATGATGGCTCCCAAATCAATTATCAATACCCACTATGAAATAGATGGCCTAGATATTGTGTTACAATGTACAATATTTTTAGAGTCTAAAACCCTAATTTTTTACAACCATAATGGCAAAGGCTGAGACGATCGATTTCAAGATCTTTTGATCTCAGAACTACAATTTTCAAAGAGTTTTGAGATGAGGCTTTACTTATTTTGATAGGGTTGCATCCCTAGGAAATCATTTTCCGAATTAAATAGTATCTTATTAATGCTAGCATAGGGTCCTATAATGTTGAAATGACAAATATGAATAATTCTTTCTTACAGCCTAAAGCTGCGCTATAGAATTTGGGTTTGGTGATAGCGAAATCACCATACCTATATTTTTTTTTAAAGTTCAAAGGTATTATGGCAAAATGAAAGTGGACTTTCTTGAGAAACAAGAAAGTGATATCTATATAATATCCTATCCTTTTGAAGGTCACCCCTTTGGGATTTATGAAAATGGAGCTTCAAAGATGGGGATTGGTCTCTAAGAGAGAAAGAGACTTGGCTTTCAAGGGAGATGCGGTATTCTCATGAGTTTTGGGTTGGTAAGGCAACCATTTTTAAAGAGAGAAAATCTCTCGATTACTCTCGAAGTTATCTTTCCCGTAGTGGTACTGCAGTGGAAAAGAAAATATTGATCGACAGTGTTGCTCGGTCAAAAAAACAAGTTTAGAAAAGAAGATCGGTGATGATCTTTTACAAATGTTTCGAGAGGGGTATATCTCTTGTAACCCAAAATTTTAATCTTCATTGTGATAGTGATAGCTCGAGCACATCAGCTGCATATGTTGATCGTGTCCAAACTATACAATCATTAGAATCAACAATTAGTACAAAAGGTGCAAGATTTGATGATTGTTAGAAGTTCATTATGGAGCAATTTTCAAGAATTTGGAACATGTTGAAGAAGTAGAACGTATGAGGTCTCCTATGGTTGATGAAAGTTTAGCAACTAAAGAGGATGAAAATGGGCTTCATTGTGAAATCGTCAATGTAAAAAACCCTGTTCGGCCAATCACAAAAGGGCGGCCTCCTGAAAAAAGGTTAAAGCCCCATGTTGAAATTCCCAAGAAACCTAGATATTGTAAGGTTCCTTCATGTAGCCAATTTGGCCATGATTATAGGAAGTGTCCATTAAAAAGAGGTTAATTTAGTAGGTAATCATTATATGTTAGAGAACATAATTCTTGGTATGATGTTGACACAATTTTGGGGATATAAATGCTACTTTGCTTATGAGATTTTTGAGCATTTACATCCGACAACTTTGTATATGTAATTTTGGAGATGTGCATAATGACTATTGTAAGGTTGAAATGTGGATGCAATATTTATGTTGTGTCTCAAATATAATGAACATATTTTTACTTGATTAAATGCTCTATCTTTTGTTAATTCTTTAAATAGGATTTCAAGCAAAGCATCAATCTTTGTTCTTTGTGAATGTGTTGGGTCAGGGACTGCATTTTCCAATTTGATATTGAGGTATCGCAGGCACAGCAGGGTAGCAATGCTTCGGTTCTTTAAACTCACAAGATCATAAGGTCACAGTAGGGCAGCTCCTTATGAATGTGTTGGGGCAGTGATTGCATTTTCCAATTTGATATTCTGGTATGACAGGCACAACAGGCCAGCAATGCTTCGCATCTTTATACTCACAAGATCTTAAGGACATAGCAGGGCGGCAATGTAATTCAAACATACAAGTCACTTTTCCTTTTCTTTTGCCATTAAAATTAATAATTTGCCTGAACAACAAAGAAAATAATGTTTGATGCCAACAAGAAAGCAAAGAGAAATGAATATGTTAAAGAATATGGACTTTGGATGTAAAAGCCACCCATTTCGCTATCTCGGCTGATTAAGTTCATGCAAGTGAAGGTGGGGTTCCTTGTCAAAAATAGCCTTCCCATTTTTTCAATTATGTTTTGAGAGAGAAGGAAGAAGCTGGGATGACAAATAAATGAGAGCCGGATTGCGGTTCGATTGATGCAGGTGGTCACGAAAACTATACTACACTTCCTTAGGCTAGTTCATTAGGTCTTGTCCACCTCCCGAAGGGTTTCTATCGCTTAATTGTTGGTTCACTAGCATTCTGCAATGTGAAAAGGTGCAAGGAGGCTAGACTTCAAATCAAGCAGAGTGAGGACAAGGAACCACAAGGAGGATAGACTTCAAATCATAGCAGAGTGAAAACGAGGAACCACAAGGAGGCTAGACTTCAAATCATAGCAGAGTCAGGACGGGGAAGCACAAAGTTCCACAACCTTGGTAGTATAAAGCACTAGTCTCCAGGCTATTTACTGTTTATTCTGCATTATAAAAGTAATTCAGTGGCAAGAAAAAAATTCCAGACACTTACAAAGAGAGCCTCCAGTGAATATGTATGATTTGGTGTGTTCCTTGGATGGAAGAAAGGCACAAGTTAAGATGCGATTGGAGGTAAGGAAACAAGGAAGCCCTTTTTTAATGTCGAAATGCCCGCGTAACTCGGCTAGGCCAAGAGCCGAGAACCTTGGCCAACTTGATTTTCTTTACACTACGAGTCGAAAAAATCAGCAATGTCCTAGTGGAAAAATTGTAAAATTTACTGTAAATTGGACCATGAAACTCAAGCCAATGACTTGTTAGAGGTGGCATGTGAGCTAAACAAGAAGTTAACAAATTAATACTTAAATGCCATTCATGAAAGATATACGGGATACATTTTTGGACACGGTTTCAATGAGTCCATGTAGAAATAGGTCACTCTGACTTAATTTTTAAGGACTTATAATCTCTGACATGGAGATCATGAATACGAAAAAATAAATAAATTTTGAAAATTAGAAATAGTAATTCTATTAAGAAAACATTTGGAGCGTTAGTTTCAATTGTTTTTAGATGGACCACCTATTTGCGTCCATCTTTAAGATGGATGCTTCATACCTTAGAACTGCATATTGTAGAAATGTGGTCTAGCCCCCGTGAAACAATTTTCCAAGATTTTTTGGCTAAGTCTTTCGAAATTGTTAAAGCATCATTCAGCCTCATCTAGTGAAGGTCTTGTATCTGTATTTATAATTTCACATATATCACGACCATTGAGTCTTCACTTTCAAGAAGTATTGACCGGTTCATACTTTATGATCTTTGTGTTGAATAATAGATTACTAGCTAAATTGTGTGCGTTGCACATATGCAATTACTTGTAACAGATTAACTAAAGGAAAAGTGTTATATAAGGTTGCAACTATGAAATGTAGAATACAGATGCATCTCAAAAATCCATTGGAAAAGGTTGTTTTAGTTTTGAAAAACCTGGTAATTGACCATCTCACGATCGAGATGTATCAATACGAAAAAAAAAAAGAAACATTTTGTCTTAGAAATAGTGCTTCTTGCAACATATTGTCTATACCATCATATTCAAGATTTTCATATGTTTATAGATATACTCGATTTTAACGATTTTTGGAGTTTAAACATTTATAATTAGATATAAAAATAGATTTTTAGATAATTCTAAGAATTTTTTACATTAAAATTAGATGTTATGACAAAATTTGGTGGTGCACCTAAATTGGATTGTTTAAGGTTGCAACCTTATAGAAATCACACCATTAACTAAATATTCAATTATCAAAGAACTTTATTATTAATAATATTTGGTAAATCACAAATCACCTCTTCGATAATAGAAATTTTTAACTGCTAATCATTTTTATGAAAATAAATTTTCTAAACTCTAGGTTTCCCGAAATAATATTTTAAGAGATTATTTCTTTCTCTACTATTCAAAAACTCTTCCATGAAAATCTCTCATCTCTCTTAAAATCTCTCATTCTCTATCTCTTGTGCATGTTATCTCTTTCTTTTCTTTTGACAATGTTATAAGCTCTTTATTGAATATATGCTTAACAAGCAATAGATTACATTATGGAAATTAATGCATTAGAGATAGACAGAGAAGATAAAGAGACTCCATGCTTTGCACAATGATACGCCTCATGATTTGCCTCACGATTTGTATGAGAGTAAGAAATCCTTAACTCGGGTAGCACAAAGATCAATGATTTTCAACAAAAAAAACATGCAACGACCAAGGCACCCTTTGCTCCTTCTTACACAATTTAATGATATTAAAAGAATCCCCTTCATTCAAAATATCCCCTTAGAAGCCTCTATCAATAATAATATGTAATCCTTGTAGAAGAGAAGCGATATCTACATGTGTAGCCATCGTAGAACTGGAAGGCCCAGCATAAGAAAAAAGAACAATAACATCATGGTCTTGAAGTAGACCACCAACACCAGCAACCCTTGGATTGCCCAAGGAACTGCCATGAAAATTTAGTTTTAGACAACCCTCTGGGGGCAAATTCCAAATCACACGAGGATGGCCCAAATAAGAAAATGATGTAGCTAAATTCTTTGGTCTAAATTGATATCAACCCATGAAAAACCACGACCCTCCAAAGTGGAACGATGACGCCTTTTTTAGGTAGACCTGCAGTACATAGATGGTTAATAGTTCCAAGGAGATTCTCTGGTAGCATAAAGTTTATTAAAAGCCCCATGCGAAATATTGCAAGCAAAATTTCAATGTAAGAAGAGAGTGAAAACCAGTCTCCGCATTGCATTTGCACATAAGATAGACATTCATAAGAATTCTACCCCTTTTGCGTAGATTTTCAATAGTGAGGCATTTATCTTGCATAGCTAACCATAGGAAAGCATGGATTTTGCCTGGAATTGGCAATTTCCATACCAAACCTAGGCTACAATTGGACCAACAAACATGATCATGATAAAGAAGGTTATAGTCTGATTTAACATAAACTGGCCCTCAGGTTCAGATTCCTAAACAATCTCATCTGCAGTGTTATCAGAAAGTTAGACATCCTCCAAATTTTTAAGTAACTTTTGACTCTACAAAATGATATAATTTGGTAACATGTTATAAATGCACGTAAAATTCGAAACCAGACCCCCTGTAGTATGTGTAGCAAGATCGAAGTCCTTGCAGCTAGACGTGTTTCTTTGGCAAAAAGGTCCGGAAATAGAGAAGAAAGAGATACATCAGCTTTTCAAAATTTCTCACAATAGTGAGATCTCACTCTATTTTTGAAGATATGCTATCCTCTCTTTCTCTTCCCTTTCTTCCCCTAAAGTATACTTACTCTCTTTCTCTCATCCCTCTCTCACTCTATCATATTTTAGAAGATTGAGCTCTTTCTCTCTCTCTTCCCTTAGAATTAGGAATATTCTATCTCCCACACTCTCTATTTAAGATATCAAAATGCTGTGGAGAGTATATAAGAGTATATATTTCAAAATTTTGATCAAACAGAAGGTCCTAACATAGTTTTTGAAGGTTGTTGCAATATCAATATATATATATATATATATATATATATATATAGTCTTTCCAAGCCCTATAGGTGAAAATGAATAGTGATTTCTCCTACCCTCATCACCGTACAAATCGGAATTGCCTGAAATTTGGAGGATATGTACATCTTACTGAGGAACATTTAATAAAAATATAAAAACAAATATCCGCAAAAACTAAATAGACCGAATTACCCTCAAAATGTTTCAGGGGTTTTTTGTAAATTTCTTTCAAGCAAATTTTTTTTTATAATATTCGAAGATTTCCCTATTTTTGATGAATACATGCTCCAAATTACAAGTCATTATGATTTATAGAAAAAAAAATGAAAAATGAAATACTACTGGACAATCATGACCGCGTGATGATCTATGGACGGTGATAGGGGTAGGTGAAATCACTGTTCATTTTCGCTTATCATCTTTGCGTAGTGTTTTCTATATGTATATATAACACTTGCTACACACGTGATTAAAGAGCGTTGACTATCTAATGAGAACAAAGTTTTTAGAAAAAAAAAGATATGAAATATGTATATACTTATTGTTCCAAACCTAAAAAATAATATTTATGTGGAAAACTCACTAAAATTTTGAAGTAGAGTAAAAATCTGTAATTATTTTAATTGCTTATAGTTTTTGCTTGTTTTTTGTTAGCTCAAATAGAATACCCACAAAATAAGATACTGTATAATTTAATTCAAAGCAGGTTCTTATAACCTTTAAAAAAAATAATTACACACCTCGACAAAAGCATGGTTTCTCTTACCTTAAAGATTAATGTGTTCCTCATTTTTCATAAAATGGGAAGATCACCTAAAAAAATACAAACATAGGTAATAAAAAATAATAATAATACGACTAATCGTCGACATAGAGTCTGTTAAACTTCATTCAATGGTAAAAAATATCTGAAATTCACAAAATCCACATGATAATATGAAAGAGAGGGCAGGGGATTGCTTTATAATTATTATTGCATTAATAATTTATAATGTATAACCAAGTAACCATCACTATAAGACATATTAAAAATGAAGATTAATAATAAAAAAAAAGGGATGAATGTCGTTCATCACCTTCACCAACTGGAAAATAATAATAATAAGAATAACATGCAGAAATCCAAAAAATAAAAAAATTCTTTTACAACGTAATTTAGTTATCAGGGGAATTTCATACACTCAATAAGCAAAATCATAACCTTAAATATGCCCACCGTTGCTATATATTGCATATGCAAAGCCATTAAAAATCCTACACCTAAGCGAACTCCGCTTTTCAATGTAGCAAAAGAGAATGTTCAGGTAGACAATACAATAAAAACAAATTAAATATTCTATCTCCATGAAAATAAATTTAACAAACACATAAACACAAAAACAAAGGCATTTAAAAAATAGTGTATCCATTTTGAGAGGTTGAGAGGGGCACGTGAAAGTTTCGTAACCTATTTATAGGACTTTTAAACCTAATTAGGATATAGATTCTCTTAGAGAGAGATATTTTACGTGAGGAAATAATAAGTATAGATTTTAAGATACAGGTGAAATATAGATTGCTCCCTCTCTCTCTCTTTCCCTAAAATATGCAAACTCGTATCTACTAAGCTCCTTCTTTCTCTCTCTACTATGCTATTTCTCTCCCTCTCTCTCTTATACATATTCTCTCTTCCTTTTCTAACTCTTACCTATTTTAGAAGGCATGATATGTTTAGATAATGATATAATATGGTAATTAATGAGATTACTCTATCTCTCATTTTCCCCGAAAATTTATGCATTCTCTTTTTCTCTTCCCTTTCTTACCCTAAAGTATACGTACTCCCTCTCTTCCTCTCACACTTTCCTATTTTAGAAGATTGATCGTGAGAGATATTTTAGTTGAGGAAATAGTAAGTATTCACGCATGGACAAAGAAAGAGAGAGAGAGAGAGAAACACAACACACCTTGCTGCATGAAAACAAAAAATTAACGTACACTTTTTGAGCTGTTGAGAGGGGTACGTGAAAGTTTATTAACCTCTTTATAAGACTTCTAAACCTACTTAGGATATA
Organism: Amborella trichopoda; assembly: GCF_054954075.1. Lineage (NCBI taxonomy): Eukaryota > Viridiplantae > Streptophyta > Magnoliopsida > Amborellales > Amborellaceae > Amborella > Amborella trichopoda. The sequence continues at coordinate 34,507,986 of NC_142340.1, forward strand.
GAATCTCTCTCTTATAGAGAGATATTTTAGGTGAAGAAATAGTAATTACAGATATTAAGATATGGGTGAGAAATAAATTGCTCTCTCTCTCTCTCTAAAATATTCACGCACTTATCTATCACTCTCTAATATGATCTTCCTCTCTCTCTCTCTCTCTCTCTCTCTCTCTCTCTTCATTCTCCCAGTCTTCCCTATTTTAGAATATCAGATATGTTTAGATGAGGGTATAATATGGTAATTTTTTAGATTACTCTCTCTTTCCCCCAAAAAATTTGTGTTCTCTGTCTCTCTTCCATTTCTTCTCCTAGAGTATACGTACTCTCTCTCTTCCCTCCCTCACTATTTCCTAGTTTAGAAGATTGATCTTGAGAGAGATATTTTAGATGACGAAATAATAAGTATAAATTTTTAAGTTATAGGTGAGATATATACTGCTCTCTCTTTCTTTCCCTAGAATATGCATGCACTTATCTATCTCTCTCTAATATGCTCTTTCTCTTTCTCTCTTATACATAGTTTCTCTCTCTCTCTCTTCGCTTATCACTCTTCCCTATTTTAGAAGATGTGCTACATTTAGATACGTATATAATATTGTAAGTTAGGAGATTATTCTCTCTCTCATTCCTCCTAAAATTTAGGCATACTCTCTCTCCCCCTCTCTTACTTTCATCTTTTGCAAAATTGAGCTCTTTCTCTGTCTCTCTCTTCCTTTAAAGCTACGAATGTGTCCTACAACCTCTATATAATTAGGGACCCTTCTTATTTTGACGACATGTGTCCACCCTTTAACTCTTGCTTAATAATGTAGTATAGATAAACGTTAATAAAATATGTTGTATTATATTATATACATATATATATATATATATATATATATCCAACATTTCACTACCAAAAAATAGTCCCTGATAGTAAATTATCAATTAAAAAAACCAGAAAAAGGAAGATCATGAAAATAAATCCTACATTCTGGCTCCTTTCTCATATGAAAAAAAAATCTGCAAAAACTTGGCAAAAGTATTGGAAGAAGGGTTCAACATATATCGGTTTACTCATCATAAATAACTTTAATAGTTTTCCACAATAATACTATATAAGTTGATGCCCATACTAAATGCGAACAATATTATACAATTATGTGCGGTGCACAATCCACCTCTACCTTGAATACAAAGCGACATCGTATAAAGTGACATGAATATTAAACATATCCATCATAAAAAACTAGTCCCATATTGCAAACATCAAATAGGGGGCAAATTGAAAGAAATGTAATGCATTACAGTATGAATAACTGTATGGCATAATTTTTCCATTCTTTTGGATGAGGTTTCTACAGGTGCTATGGAGAAAAATAAAGCCACACCACCAAACCCGGCCAAGTGAGGCGGATTTTACATTGAAAATGCCTATGATGGTAAAAACATTATTTTAAGTACTCGTTATAAAAACTAAAAGCTCAAAAAGAACAAGGTTTCTATGAGTCCTTGAACAAAGGAGCCCCTTTTTTAAAAAAAAATGAAGAAAAAACATAATATGTATAATTAGTGGGCTTGTTTCTACAAACCACGACAGACATACAAATCCACAACATAAAACTAAAAGAAACCGGGAATTTTCTTTCCAGGTTACCTGGGGTCTTAGCGCCCTAAAACATAAAAATAGATCAATGTGCACGATCTTATTGATATTGATTAATTGGAAACTGTGCACACACAGATTTCTAAATAAAAGGCAATTTACTCTACCTACTAAAGTCCTTTTGAAATTGCGAGGAGAGACTGCAACAAACTTCTCATGTGGGAAACAAAAATGATTTCTAGAATAGTGCCTAAGATTTTAATATAGGAAGCCTTTCTAACCACTAAACAAATAATCATAATTCAGAATTAAAAGTTATATGTAATAATTGCTTTTGTAATATGCAATCCATATATGAACAAATAAATAGAATGAAGTAATCCACATAAACAGACATTTGAATAAATCAAGTCTTAAACTTATGTGAAAAAATCCTATCAAGCATCAACCGTTATCAATATCAACAAATTCAACAAAGAAGATTTATACCAAGTGATTGAAAACAATAAAAAGTAGTTGACAAGTACCTAATGAATGAGGTCTAGTCAAGAAAAGTTGTATGAAGATAGTTTGGTTTGAAGTGCATAACCCTAATGAAATTGCAACAATCGTAAGATTACTCTATATAACAATAAAAATAGATATACTCATAACTTGAACGAACTATGTGAAAGAGTTTGTAGAAAGAAGAAATTGAAAATGTTTATCAATCTAGGAGGCTCATATGTTGTCTAGGCTGGACAAAAATATATACAAAAATTTACAGTCTGGAAAGTCCAAATATAAACAAGAATGTTACATATCCAGAAGTTCAAAAATTTATATTCTTAAGATGAGGCTGCACTTTCTTGATTGGAGGTGTCTTCAGCTGTATGATCATCTAAAATAAGTCATTCGACCAGGTGACTTTGTTGTAGGGTTGTATTCTGCACTAGTCCGCAAATAACCATTATGAAATAACTATATTGGTGTTTCATCCTCCAAAGAATGCTCTCCATAGTTTCATTAGTAATTTGTATGGTTTAATAGAGGCTACATATTTAAATTTATAGTTTCAATGGTTTTTTGGGTCCAAAAGTAAAACAAATGAAAGATATTGACTAAGGTATTTATTCCTTAGGCAAAACTCATTCTTCGGCGGCAAACATGCCGATCAATTGCTCTATTTGTTCATTGACAAAGTCACTCTAATAGCATAGTTTTTGTTGTCCCTTACCAGAACTTCTATCATGAATCTCTACATTTTGAAAGAAAGTCAGGAACATTTGTTTTACAATAATAAGCATAATAAATATCTATATGTTCACTTACTGTACCTTTTTTTTTTGGCTTTCATTATGAATATGGCATGAGGGATAGTCAAAGGCTTCAATAGCTTCAGGAGGCTTTCCCTTTGAGCATTTCCAGCAACTTTTATACTATGATTTCACCCTTGGGAATATTTGAATGATGGTGTCTTTGAAGGAGCCCTTTTTTTTTGCGTGGGAGCTACCACTTCTAGAATGAAAGCCTACTTATATTATATTACATACTCTATTAGAGTTATAGGTTAGGTAGGCTACAACAAACGTAAACCAAGACCCCGGTCCTATTCAAGCTTTCTTTGCTAATGTTTCCAAAGAGAACCTACGGTTGTGTACTTCCACAAATACTAGCTCAGCTGTTACGTAAGAGATAATTACTGCTTTATGTTGTAAATACGTGTTGTGCTATTGTAAACAACAATGAAACATATAGAAATAAAACTATACTAAGAAGTACATGCATTCATTTACATGTAGTATATATTATTTAATAGATGTGAATTTAGTTTTTAGTTAAAATTAAAAAATGTTAGAAAATTATGCCATAACGAATTTGTGGAATATGAGGCTGACCATACGAAGAAGATGTACCTGTCTGACAATGTCAATAGTGATTTGTTGAATGGAAACGAAAGACCGTTGCTCTACTGGTCTTCTCATAGAGAAAACAAAAGAAGAAGCTGATGTAGAAGCTAAAGCAAAAAGTTTCCTGAGTATTTAGTTTTAAGAGTGAACGATGCAAAAAATAGTTTTATAGAGATGCAATTATCTACAGAAATAGTTATATAAAATTATTGTGCGTTAAATGAATTTATAATATAAAAAGAAGCCATCGAAGACTGAAACATTGGATCTCTCGAAGATGTAATTATCTTTGTTAGTTGTTTGAAGCTTCCTTGAATATCTGGTAATTGTCTTTCGCCATAATTGGCTGAAATTTGATATACATGCATCCATATTTGATGAGGTTACAAGCATCCTCTAAAACACAACAGCAATAAGTATGACGCAATTTGTATTTCCCAATATTACATTACTCATCATAATGTTGCCTATGCCATATAGTCGAAAAACAATTCTAACAACATCGTATAAAATTTGGTATACGAAAGGAAAATTTTATAAGAAAAAAATTTAGAACAACTTACCAATAATTGCTTCTATGTCAAAACACTAGTGTAAATAATATTTTGTATGTTGCAATCCTTTTTGTTCTCAAATATCCTTGGCTAAATAATTTTTTTTTTATTTTTTGGTGAAGTTTTTCTTGGCAATGCAACATAAAGTCGTCCATGTGTAAAAACAGCTTTGGGTAAGTATAAATCTATATTATGGTTTGTCAGTCCCTGTGATTTATTAATAGTCATTACAAAAGCTAGCCGAAAATGAAATTGCTTTCTTTTGAATTGCACAGGTAAAAAAAAATTCTCCGATGGTTGCATTGGAATTCTTGAAAGGAAAGCTATTTGCTTTGAAGTATTGCCTATGGTTATTTGTGCTTCAATTGTGTTTCTGTGAAATGTTTTGCAAATGAGTTTAGTGCCATTGCATAAGCCTTGTTTTGGATTTAAATTGTGAAATAGTAGTATAGGTTCATTCTTTTTGAGTGTTAATGTATGCAGCGGTAAGCCATTTGGTTTTGAAGTGTTAAATAATCTTTAGGATATAAAGTGTATTTATCATCAGTAGCGAGAATCAAAACTACAATATGAATGTTCTTCCCTTAGAAAATACGATATGACTGTCATTTATGTCGTCTACAATTTCATTTGTAATGGCTAATATACATGAATCTTTAATGAGTGGACAATTTGACTGTAAAGGATTGAGGTCACTAAATATTGTCTTTGAAAACGAGTACATTGAATTAATGGTATTATTAGCCTTATATATCAAATGACTTGTAGTTAAGGATAAAAGTTATCATATGTTTTTTCTATTCCATTTGTAATACACAGACATTGACTTGTTTGTTCTCCTCACTTGTTTATTTGTTTCCATCACTTGTTTGTTTTATCACTTTCTTGGTCGTTCTCTCCTTCACTGGTGTTTGTCTTCTCTTATTTTTTTTCAGGTGAAGGACTTTAATTTTACATCATAGAAAGGACTTAGGCAATAGTTAACTACATCTGTTCTTTTACCTTTCAGAATTACTGGTAGAACTTGTTTAAAATCACTTCCAAGTACAATTGTTTTTCCTCCAAACAAATTATCACTCGACATTATATTTTGTAAAGATCGATCTAAACACTAGAAGGCATATTTTTACATATGATTAAAGTTTTTGTCTTACAAGTTTTACCAACTTACTATTATTTCCAATGTTACATGTTGATGCAATCATTGGATTTTAAATCTTGAATGTGTTGTTGTTTCACCGATATGATAAGTAGTTGCGATACCTGATGATGCAGTAGCTAATGCTTTTTCTACGAAACGTTGGGAATGTTTATCGATATAGAAACGGTTTTGCCATTCCTTTCAGGTCCATCAGATTGTAGACTTATAATTTTCAATTGCCTCGATAATTATGTTATATGTGTGTCTTTGTTTGGTCTTTATATGTAAATGTAAATTTCTTTCTTCTTCTGAGACATTAATAATTTTTTGTTCTTTTATATGGCTTGAGACATCCTGATTAGTTCTAAAGTTAAATCCAAGTCTCAGAAGTTGAAAATCAATTATTGTTTTATCTAAATGCGTCATGAGGTTATTTATTTAAAGAACCAAGGTCTCCTCAATTATGCTATCTACAATATCCGTTTATTTGTGGTCATCAATCATTGCATTATAGAAAAAATTCCAAAGTACTTTATTATTAGTTGATTCACAATATGTTAATATAAATACTAATAAATGTCATAAAGAAGAAGGCATTTTGTAATTAATGCATTCTATGAGGTCATTATTCCCTTCGAGAAGATGTATTTTTAAGTACGTTTTTAAAAACTTTGACGTATATAATTATCAATGGTGAGAAGGCTTTCGTATGAGGTGGGTCCTTTAATATGATTCAATAGTAATTGTTGCAATTTTCCTCACCATCCATTCGGTTAGCCAATTTTTTCACTCCACGAATATTTTTAAGGAAAATCTTGGTACGTTGCTCTCTCTTGTAACGGATACTAGGAGAAGACTAGGAGAAGAGCCTTACAATAATCAATGCCTAAATCTATATATAAAAAAAGATTGCAAATTAATGAAGAGTAATAAATTTTAATTTATATGACGTACTTGTTCGCATCAAAAAACTTTTTCAGCCCTGTTTTACATATATTAGGATCTCTTAAGATATTATGTAAAAGTTGTTGTTTATTGAAATGTATTGAATGTTGGTTTGGTAGATAGACGATTGACACATGTGGCTCAATTCAAATCCAACTATCCTCCGAAAAGTTGGGAATCTCATTTTCGACTATTATCATTATCTGGAATAATAACAACTTGTAGTTTGTCATGCCCAATAAATATATATATATATATATATAAGAAAATTCTGAGAATAGCCCACTTGCTCCTAAGAACATACGAGCCCAACGGCCCTGATCGAATCTGGGCCGATCTGACGGTCATGACCTCATTTCGTGATTGAACTTTAATTTATCTTCTATGATTCAAAATAACTTGAAATTTTATGTGTACATTCTTCTCATCAAGCCACACCTAATAAAAATTAATTAAAAATAATTCGTAAATATTAAATTTACCAAAATACCCCCAAAATACTTCAAGGGTATTTTAGTATTTTTATTTCTTGAAATTGTTTTTTTTGATATTTTTATTAGATTCTCCTATTTTTAAATAATATACTCTTAAAATTTCAAATTATTTGAATTTGTGGAAAAAATGTTAAATTTCAAATACAAAATAAGGTAATGACCATTAGATCGGCTCAGATTCAATCGGCACCATTGGGCTCATATGAAAACAAATGCATTTAAAAAATAGCATACCCATTTTGAAAGGTTGAGAGGGCCACGCTTTGGTTGCTTTACCTATTTATAGGACTTCTAAACCGAATTAAGATATAGAATCTCTCTTAGAGAGAGATATATCAAGTGAGGAAATAGTAAGTATAGATATTTAAGATGTTGGTGAGACATAGATTGCTCTCTCTCTCTCTCTTTCCCTGAAATATGCACGCACCTATCTATCTCTATTAAGCTCTTTCCCTCTTATACATACTCTCTCTCTTCCCTTACTCACTATTCCCTTTTTTGATGATATGATATATTTAGCTAATGATATAATATAGTAATTTATGAGATTGCTCTCTCTCTTTTTCGCTTAAAATTTATGCATTATCTCAATCTCTTCCTTTTCTCCCCCTAAAGTAGACCATCTCTCACTCTTTCCTATTTTCGAAGATCGATCACAAGAGATATTTTAGGTGTGGAAATAGTAAGTAGACACACATGAACACACACACACACACAGAGAGAGAGAGAGAGAAACGAAACACACCAGGCAGAATGAAAACAAAAAAATAATGTACCCATTTTGAGCGGTTGAAAGTTTCTTAACCTGTTTATAAGACTTGTATAACTAATTAGGATACAGAATTTCTCTATTAGAGTGAGATATTTTAGGTGAGGAAATAGTAAATATAGATATTAAGATATGGGTGAAATATAAATTGCCCTCTCTCTCTCCCTGTATGCACACATCTTTTTTTTTCTCTCTAATATTGTCTCTCTCTCTCTCTCTCTTACTTTTATCACTCTTCCCTATTTTAGAAGAAAACATATGTTTAGATAAGGATATAATGTGGTATGTTTAGAGAGTACTCTCTCTCTTTTCCCCTTAAAATTTATGGGTTCCCTCTCTCTCTTCCCTTTCTTCTCCTAAATTACACATACTCTTTCTCTCTATTGCCTCTCTCACTCTTTCCTATTTTAGAAGAATGAGCATGGGAGAGATATTTTACGTGAGGAAATAGTAAGTATAAATGTTTAGGATATAAGTGAGATATATATTGCTCTCTATCTCTCTTTCCCTAAAATATGCACGCACCTATCTATGTTTCTCTAATATACTCTTTCTCTCTCTCTCTTGTACGTACTCTCTCTCTCTTCGCTCTCTCACTCTTCCCTATTTTAGAAGATATGCTACATTTAGATACCGATATAATACGGTAAATTAGGATATTACTTCGTCTCTCAATTCCCCAAAAATTATTGCATGCTCTCTATCTCCCTTTTCTTCCCCGAAAATATAGGTACTTTCTTTCTCTCGCCCCTCTCTTACTGTTGTCTTTTGGAAACTTGAGCTCTCTCTTTCGCTACCTTTAGATTTACGAATGTGTCCTATACCCTCTATACAATTAGGGACCCTTCTTATTTTCGCAATATGTCTCCACCCCTTAACTCTTGATTAATAATGTAGTATAGAAATATTTCAATAAAATATAGTATACTATATATATATATATATATATATATATATGGAAAATGTTTGTGGAGGCCGGTTCATGCATGGAGAATTGGTGAGCCCAACGGCTCAGAAGAGTGCGTCACATTTGAACGGTTAGATAAGTGAGAGTGTTTTCAAATTTTGAAAAAGGGTTGTCAGTTAATACTGACACATCCTGCATGCATGGCAGGGCTCTCTGTCTCTCTCTCTCTCTCTCTCTCTCATCTCACCCTCTCTCCATTTTCATGCTCTCTCTCAACGAAGTAGAGCCCCTCTCTCTCTAGAGAGCATGCTCTATCATTTTCTCATCACAAAACCTCTCTATCTGTCTACAAAACTGAATTAGATAGGCTCTCTCTCTTTCATCTGAGCACAACGAAACACCCTTCTCTCACTTTATAGAGCACACTCTCACTTTATTTCAGTACAACCTCGCTTTAAAGAGAACACTCTCTCATTCTCTCTCAGTAGAACCACTCTCTCTCTCTCTACAGAGCACAACGAAACACATCTAACTCTCTCTACAGAGCACAACGAAGGTAAGCAGTACTGCATTACTGGTTTTAGTTAGCTTTCAGTTTAGGGCTTTCTTTTCATTGCTTTTAGGGCTTTTTCTTCATTGTAGTTTAGGGCTTTTCCTTCATTGTAGTTTAGGTTTGAGATCGGACTAGTTTTGGTAACAAATAATCCCTTTCCCTTGTATTTCAGTGTCCCCTTGAAACCCATTTCCGAAAGCCCTAAACCCTAATTCATCATCCTCTCTTCTTTCCTGCATCTTCTGCAACTCTTTTTGGGCATCTTCTGCTCCGAGTTGATTTTTGCAAGGAACGAGACGAACAAATATAATTATTTGATAATGTAATTTGAGAGCCTTTCAATATTGTAAAACACACTAACATATGTTTCGTGAGAGCTTGTTGTCTAGCATACTGCTACCTTTGGCTCTGGAGCCTACTTTTTTTTTGTTTTAGATGATCTGTTTCATTTTCCCCTTACGTACTCATTTATTTATATATTTATTTTTCGGTTCACAAATCTTATAATCATGCAAGTTATTTTGTACTGTAGTTGTTTATTGTTGCTGCAGTTTGAGCAAAAAATTATAGAATCCATCTAATATATTCTAGTTGCCAATAGAATAAGAGATCGACCCATTCAAGCTCATTAAAAGGCCATAAAATCAATTTTGAAATTAAGAACTCATTATTAATCAGCATTTCCTAAGTTTTACGTAGTGAAGTTATTGCACTTGATCCATAAATATTTTTGTGCTTTGGGAGGTATGGTTACAATATTTAGATGGTTACATTCGTTGTATCTTAATGTGTATCATGATTTAGAATGATGGCCACATGAATAAAATCCTTCTTCCATGTATCAACTTCTTGTTTTGAAAACTATTCACTCAAGGCTGCACAAAGGTTATAGAGATTGCTTAGCACTACATATAAGTAATACTTTGAGCATAAAACTTTACTTCATGGCTTGATTCTTCCCCATAACCAACTACAATAAAAGCTCTAGTAATTAACATCACATCCATAGTGGACATATAAGGAAAGGAGTCTTCTAAAAGCAACTGCATTGTAAAGAAAAAACAAATCTTAATTTTCAGCTTTGCATTTGCAATTTTTCATGAGGTTTGCATTTTCAATCTAGTATGCTAATTGAATTTAAATTTCGGTGTTCAATGAGATGGAAACCAGTAAACATATTTAGTGTTCAAACTAGTGAGTATAGATTGAACCTGAAATAAAATGTGTTTTGTGTAGGGCAATTATAGTATCTGAGATGGACCTCACCATTTCAGAAAGTGTGGCACCACCCATATTTTCGTAGAATGGCAACATGGGGGATAGTGTGGAGCCCATGGAGCATGATCCCTTCTCGATTGTGTTTGTTCTAGTGCTATTTATTTTTACTATTTCTCTTTATGTCCAGGTTGTCACCTCACATTCGGAACATTAAAATTCCAGAAGATGTTGTCAGCAAGATGTCACTTTCTGTGCGATCTAAAATTAACCGAGCTCTTCTTTTTCAAGATGTTTCTCACATAATCAACTTTCGTGGTCCTTCACACTGTCCCTGTTCTGTACGAGAAATACAAAGACCAAGTTGACTCTTGCATAGGTTGTGCTTTGTTTTGCTCTGTAGAGATAGTTAGAGGTTGTGCTTCATTGTGCTCTGTAGAGAGACAGTGGTTCTTCTGAGAAAGAGTGAGATCATGCTCTGTAGAGAGAGGTTGTGCTGAAAAAAAGTGAAACTGTGCTCTGTAGAGAGAGAGGTGCTTCATTGCACTCGGATTAGAGAGAGAGAAGCTGCCTCATTGAGCTCTGTAGAGAGAGATGTTTTGTTATGAGAAAGAGGTAGAGTGTGCTCTCTAGAGAGACAGAGGGGTTCTGCTTCGTTGAGAGAGAGCGTGAAAAGGGAGAGAGGGTGAGAAGAGAGAGAGAGAGACAACCCTACTGTGCATGCAGGTTGTGTCAGTTTTAACTGACAACCTTTTTTCAAAATTATAAAATGCTCTCACTTATCTGACCATTCAAATGTGACCCACTCATCAGAGCCGATGGGGTAACCAATTCTTCATGTGCGAACCGGCCTACACAATTATTTTCCTATATATATATATATATATATGTGTGTGTGTGTGTGTGTGTGTGTGACTTCATATGAGCCGATGGGCTCACCAATTCTGCATGCGTGAACCGCCCTACACAATCATTTTCCTATATATATCTATGTTGTTTTATCCAAAATTTCACTACCGAAAAACATAGTCCCTGATAGTAAATATTAGTAAAAAAACCAGAAATGGAAAATCGTGAAAATAAACCCTACCACTCTAGCACATATCTTACATGAAAATAAAATCTTAAAAAACTTGGCAAAAATATAGGATGAAGGGTTCAACATAAATCATTATATTCATCTTAAACAACTCTAATAGTTTCCCACAATAATACTATTTAAGCATATGCCAATATTATATGCGAATGGTATTATATAATTATGTGCGTTGCACAATCCACTTCTACCATTAATAGAAAGTGACATCTTATAAAGTGACATGAATGACAAACACATCCATTATAAAAAAGTAGTCCAATGTGGCAAACATCAAATAGGAAGCACAAATGAAAAAATTAAAACCATTACAACATGTATGACTGCATGGCATAATTTTCCATTCTTTTAAAATGGATGAGGTTTCTACAGGTGCTATGGAGAAAAATGAAGCCACACCACAAAACCTAGCCAAGTGACTCAAAAATGCCTATGTTGGTCAAAAAACTATTTCAACTACTCATCATGAAAACTGAAGGCACAAAAAGGATAAGGTTTCTATGAGTCCATGTAGAATGACTACCCATTTGCATCCATCTTTAAGATGGATGCCTAGGTGGACCCAAATGGAAAATATAGATCTCATGGTGATCAATTTAAATAATGATGGTACCCATAATGTATTTCATGTTATACTACTTTTTTGTTTGAAAAAACTCCTTTTTTTATTTTTTAGTTTGTAGAGATCCATAAGACGTGGAGATGATTGTTTATAATATCAAAAGTAGAAGTTTTTAATGAGATTAATGTTGCAGCATTACCTTCTTTCTTAAGCCCAGACGGCTAACCTTCGTTTTATACATCGACTATTTTTTGTCTTTCTTCTTTAATGAATGAAGCATGGCGAACCTATACCCATTTATAACAATTTGGCTTTGAGGGTTAGTTTTGAATCAATGAGGTGTGCTTTTTACCGGCAAGGTTTTTCTCTTTTTGTATTTATACATATGCATTTATATATTGTGTAGTTCCTGGATGTAACACGATTTCTATTATCTATCCATCCATCTATCTATTTGTCTATGTGTGTTTCAAATTTCAATACTCTCCCTCCTCTCTCTTGATCTCTCGACCGTAATGTTGTGTGTTTGGAAAACTGTGATCTTCCGGATATGAAGATTTGAGTGCTGATTTTTCAATGCATGGGGAGTTTCAATCTGATTACTTTTTGTCATAATCTATATTAAAGATCGGTATTGGTTAGGTTTGCATATTGTTTGTTAATTTTTTGGTAGTGCTAATTGAGAAACCCTATAAGACGCTATGCCAAGAGAGAGGTTTTCCCATAGGGTGAGGTGCAGTAACTCGGTAGACATGGTCGAGTCGCAGTACACTAGTTAATATTGGGTACAAGTGTTTAGAAAATTGAATCAAGCAAGATAATCGGTCGTTTGCCAAGGCGAGTTAGTCGGTCCTTTGCCAAGGCGAGTTACTCGGGCGAGTCTAAGTAACTTGCCTTAGCCCAATTGTTTTTTTTTAAAAAAAATACAAATGAAGAAAAAACATAATATGTATTATTAGTGGGCTTTTTTTTTTACAAACAACTACAAACAAAACCACAATATAAAACTAAGGGAAACTGGAAATTTTCTCTCCAGGTTATCTGTTGTCTTAGCACCCTAAAACTTAAAGATAGATCAAGGTGTTTGATCATGTTGATATTGATTAATTGGAAACTGTACACACATAGATCTCTAAATAAGAGGCAATTTACTCTACCTGCTAAAGTGGTTTGGAAAATGCAATGAGAGCCTGCAACAAACTTCTCACGTGGGAAACAAAAATTATTCGATCATAGAGCCTAATATTTTAACATAGGAAGCCTTTCTAACCGCTAAACAAATAAATCATAAAGGAGTTTTAAAAGGTTTAGGCAATAATTGCTTTTGAAATATGCAATCCATATATGAACAAATAAATACGATGAAGTAATCCACATATACAGACATTTGTATATATGAAGTCCTAAACTTATGTGAAAAAATCCTTTCAAGCATCAACCTTTATCAATTTCAAGAAATTCTACAAAGAAGATTTATATCAGGTGATAGAACACAATAAAAAGTAGTTGATAAGTAACTAATGATCAAGGTCTATCCAAGAGGAGTTGCAGGAAGATAGTCTGGTTTGAAGTGCATAACCTATATGAAGATGCAATAATCGTAAGATTACTCTAAATAACTCTAAAAATGGATACACGCATAACTTGAACGAACCATGTGAAAGAGTTGGTAGAAAGAAGTAATTGAAAATGTTTTTAAGTCTAGGAGACTGATGTGTTGTCTAGATTGGACAAAAATATATACAAAAGTTTACTTTCCGGAAAGTCAAAATATATACAAGAATATACATATCCTGAAGTTCAAAAGTTTATAATCTTAAGATGAGGCTGCACTTTCTTGAGTTGAGGTGTCTTCTGCTGTATCATCATCTAACATAAGTCATTCAACCAGGTGACTTGGTTGTAATGTTGTATTCTGCACTGGTGCACAAATTTTCATAATGAAATAACTATATTGGTGTTTCATCCTCTGAAGAAGACTCTTGATAGTTTCATTAGTAATTTCCTATGGTTTAATAAAGGCTGCATATTCAAATTTATAGTGTCAATTGTTTCTTGGGTCCAAAAGTAAAACATATAAAACATATTTACGAAGTTCTGTATTCCTCAACCAAAACTCATTCTTCGGCGGCAAACATGCCAATCAATTGCTCTATTTGTCCATTGACAAAGTCACTCAAAGAGCGTAGTTTCTTTGTTAGTTGTGTGAAGTTTCCTTGAATATCTGGTAATTGTCTTTCGTCATAATTGGCTGAAATTTGATATACATGCATCCTTATTTGATGAGGTTGCAAGCATCCTCTATAACACAACAGTAATAAGTACGATGCAATTTGTATTTTCAAATATTATAATACTAATTATAATGTTGTCTATGTCACAAAGTCGAAAAACGATTCTAACAACATGGTATCACATTTCGTATATGATAGGAAGATTTTGTAAGAAAAAAATTTGGAACAAATTACCAATAATTGCTTCAATGTCAAAACTTTAGTGTGAACATTATTTTCTATGTTGCAACCTTTTTTGTTCTCAATTATCCTTGGCTCAATAAATATTTCTTTTATTTTTAGTAAAAGTTCCTCTTGACAATGCAACATAAAGTCGTCCACGTGTAAAAACATCTTCGGGTAAGTATAAATCTATATTATGGTTTGTCAGACCCTGTGATTGCACAGGTAATCTAAAATTCTCCGGTCGTTGCATTGGAATTCTTTAAAGGAAAGTTATTTGCCCTGATGATTGTTTGTGCTTCAATTGTGTTTCTGTGAAATGTTTTGCAAATGAGTTTAGTGCCATTGCATAAGCCTAGTTTTTATTTAAATTGTGAAATAGTAGTACAGGTTCATTCTTTTTGAGTGTTAATGTATGCAGCGGTAAACCACTTGGACTTGAAGCTTTAACTGATCTTTTAGGATATAAATTGTATTTATCATCAATAGAGAGAATCAAAACTATAATACGTATGTTCTTCCCTTGGAAAATACGATATGACTGTGTCATTTAGGTCATCTACACTTTCACTTGTAGTGGCTAATATATATGAATCTGTAATGAGTGCACAATTTGACTGTATAGTATTGAGGTCATTAACTATCAGCTTTGAAAAATTGTACATTGAATTAATGTTAATCCTTATATGTCATATGACTTAGTTGTTGAGCATAAAAATTATCATATGTTTTTTCTGTTCCAGTCCAATATGCAGTAATTGACTTGTTTGTTCTCCTCACTTCTTTATTTGTTTCCATCACTTGTTTGTTTTATCACTAGCTTGGTCTTTCTCTCCTTCACTCGTGTATGTCTTCTCATATTCGTTTTCAGGTGGACTTAATTTTTAAACCATAGAAAGGTCTTAGGCAAGAGTCTACTACATTTGCTCTTGTACCTTTCCGAATTACAGGTAGAACTTGCTTAAAATCACTACAAGTAAATTTGTTTTTCCCCAAACAAAATATCCCTTGACATTATATTCTGTAAAGATTGATCTAAAAACTAGAAGGAATATTTTGACATCATTGGTGAATCGTTCCATATGATTATAGTTTTTTGTCTTATAAGTTTTGCAAAATTACTTAGCTTTCTGATGTTTCACGTCAATGAAATCAATGGATTTTAATTCTTGAATGTATTGCTGTTCCACCGAGAAGATTAGTAGTTGCGATAGCTGATGATCCAGTAGCTAATGCAATTTTTCCTTTTCTACGAATAGTTGTGAATATCAATTGATTTAGAAACGGTTTTCTATTCACCCAGATCGGTCGGATTGTAAACTTATTATTTTCAATTGCCTCAATAATTATATTACAGGTGTATCTTTGTTCGGAACTTAAATGTAAATGTAAATTTCTTTCTTCTTCTGAGACATGAATTCTTATTAGTGCTAAAGTAAAACCCACATCTTGGAAGATGGATATCAAATAATGTTTTATCTAAATGCATCATGAGGTTATTTGGTTAAAGAAACAAGGTCTCCTCAATAATGCCATCTTCAATATCCATTGATTTGAGGTCATCAATCATTGCATTATAGGCAAAATTCCAAAGTTCTTTATTATTAGTTGGTTCACAATATGTTAAGATAATTTCTAGTAAATTTCGTAAAGAAGATTCCATTTTGCAATTAATGCATTCTTCAATGCATTTTAGGAGGTCATTATTCCCTTCGAAAAGATGTCTTTTTCAGTACATTGTTAAAAAGTTTGACATATATAATTATCAATGGTGAGTAGGCTTTCGTACGAGGTGGGTTCTTTAATATGGTTCAATAACCATAGGTAGTTCGTTAGGGAACCCTGGTTTATTTGGTTTTGGAGGAGTGGTGAGGGATTGGGATGGAAATGTAGTTTTGACTTTTGCAAGTCCTCTTGGTGTGAAAACAACAAATTATGCAGAATTCCTCGCTCTCCTTCATGGTTAAAAATTTTTTATGGAAAAATTTAGGTTTCTTCTGTGTTATTAGAGGTGATTCCTTGAATGTCATCAAATGGTGCAAAGGGGAGCAAAAGTCACCTTGGGAGCTGACATTTGTGTTGCTACCAATTTTGGATTTGTCTAGACCCGGCATGTTTATCGTGAAGCCAATGTGTTGGCGGATTTTCTGGCCATGGGGGGTACTTTTTTAATAGACACAATTGTCTCTGAATCTATAATTTCCTTCCTTCTAATTTATTTCTAATATAGCTTGTAAATTCCTATAAAAAAAAATAGCAACAGTAGGCAATATTTTTCACCATCAATTGGGTTAGCCAGATAAATTGTTCCTATCATATTTTCTTAGAGCTCTTTTTTGACCAGATTTTGTTTGTTCATTCCATGAAAACTTTCAAGGAAAATATTGGTACGTTGTCTCTCGCCAAAACGAAATTGCTTGTAATAATAGGAAAAGAATGTAACAATAATAATTGCCTAAAGCTATATAAGAAAATGATTTCCAAATATTAAAGAGTAATAAATTTTAATTTATATGACATACTTGTTCGCCTAAAATAATTTTGTCATCTTTGTTTTACCTATATCAGGATCTCTTAAGATATTATGTAAAGATTGTTGTTTATTGAAATGTATTGAATGTTGGTCTGGTAGATAGATAGAATGACACATGTGGCACGACTCAAATCCAAATATCCTCCTTGTAGCTTCTGGTGGAGAGACCCAACGTGCATCACGAAAGTCGGGAATATCATTTGTGACTATATGATCATTATCTGGAGTAACAACTTGTATTTCGTCGTGCCCTTTATATTTATATATATATATATATATATATATATATATAGGAAAAATATCCTTTCAACCCATGGGTTGATAGCTACAGTGTCAGCCAATGGCCCAGATTGAATCTGGGCCGATCTGACGGTCACGACTTAATGGTTTAAATGCATGAATATCTCAATACAAAACAATAATACATATATTCCACCCTACAAACATGGTTCATACACATTTGAATAATAAAATTCAACCCAAATAGGTCCCTTACAAATCCCTTACTAAAAAGTACAATTAAACTGAATACAATATTCAAATATTCACATTGTACATCTCTACAACATATTGCATGAATTGCACTCGCAATTCCTTATTATATCAAAATTATATGATAATTTCATCTTCATTCTTAATCCTCATAAAATATGATACACATCATACACTTAATCATAATAATTCAATAAGATATCAATTCGCATAAACAATAATGCATAGTAGTAAAGCTCATACCGCAAGATAAAAAAAAAAAAAAAAAAGTCAATATTCATAAGACATACTCATTTTATTCAATTGTAAATCCATTTAATAACTGTAAATACATCAAATTAACATACAAGCATATATGGGGAAACCATGGCACGAGCCCCTTGTGCCCCGGCCACGAAAGGGCCTTTTGAGGACTTAATTTTGTCCCATTGTCTAAGGCACAGGTGATAATAATAACTCAAGGAGATCAATCCAATGGGAAGCAAATGATCACATTTATTTTACTTAACGTGCATCAAATCAAGAGAGTGACATGTATCAAAATAGCCCTTAAACGTTTGAGAGATATACTACACAAAATAAAGAAGTTATGGTGAAACTACACTATGTGGTGAAACTACACCATGTGATCCATAAGGGACCACACAAACTTTTCAACATTAAAAAGAGAACTCAATGGACTATTTCTTATGCTCAAATATGATGAAATAAACATCTCATCAATTGTAAATTCTCAGTAAAAAATTTCAGAAAAATAGGATCAGGAAATCTAGTTAAACTACTCAAGATCATGGAGTAAGCAAGCAAGTCTACACATACTATGTGTATGGACTACGCTATTGCTTTGGGACTCCTCAAATATCAAGTTTTCATGACTAAAAGTGAAGAAAGCTACAGTAAATTAAGAATTATAGCAAGCTTTGATAATAGAAATGAGATAAGAATTAAAAATAGGAGAAGAAAAATCAATACCCTAATGAAGCAATAGTATGGGCTTGTTCACATAAATGATGAACTACTCCATGGAAGGGTTTCAAAAGAAAGCTCAAGGAAGAAGATAGTCTCATGGGTGACTACATTTTTGTCAAGGGCTCTCTCTCTCTCTCTCTCTCTCTCTCTCTCTCTCTCTCTCATTGAAGTGAATACTCAACTTAGGGTAATAAATTATCCCATAAGTGACTCTTATACTTAGATCATAAAAACGGATTTGTTCTTGATCTTTGATGCCTTAGATCAATGACACACGAGAGGCTTTTATCCAAGCCACTGATCCATATCTTATCACCAAGATCAATAGATAAGCTTTGGACACCCTTCACTCCTCAAAACCTAGGTTTATAGTCATTTTACTATGAAGCCCATAGCTACATATTTTATTCCCCATTAAGTCCAAATTCATGTTTAGACTTATGCCCATGGTTTTTGAATAATTTGTGAGACTCAACAAAATACAAGGTCATGGACGTAAAGGTAATATGGGACATCTACACATGTGAATAAAATAACTTATGACACCACCAATAAGATTTTAACAACACTAAAGTTTCGCATGGGTCCAACCCATAAGGTGGTACCACATATGATATACTCAGATGCTACAAAATCATATGCGATTAATAATATGAATTAAATTAATTCTCAAAATCCCATGACTTCACACATGCAAAAAATGATACATATGAGCTAAACAAAACATGTGACTTAAATTAAACTGAAGCCATAACAATATATAACTCTTTAAATAACAACATAATCATGTTATAACATAATACCAACAAACCAATTAATGACAAATAGGTGCCAACATTGATATGACATCAGCATGATGTCATCCATGAGTGGGGAGATGGGGGTGCCACGTGGCATCCTTATGGCCACTTGGGATCCCTGTGGCATCCCTACAGGATGTCCTTGTTTGGTATTTACGTCAAATAAATTTGAAAATCACATTTTTTATAGTTTAAAAAATCCGAAACAATTCTTCAAAAATCTCAAAAATTCTCTAAATGATTTCTCAACATTATTACACAATTTTTCGTTAATATAAAATCTTTTCTCTTCAATTTTAGATTAATTTGGGCCAAAGATAAATAAGATCTCTAGACTTATAACACTAGTCGGAGTCTTTCATTAGGCTAACTCAAATGACATTCTACCAGTGTCTCAAGCGAACTCAATGGACCTATGCTCCAAAGTCTATGGTAGAGATATATAATTGGTCACATTAAAGTCTCTGAACCCGAGCTTCTTGTCATCGGGGGTTCAATGGATTACTGCTGCACCCCTGTTGGACATGTTCCTACTCAAATATAGGGGTCCTCTAAAAGTACTAACTCTCCTAAGTCAGATAATACTATAGAATAGTGACTTCCTCATACGACTGTTGGTGCACATGCCATGGAACGGTCTCGTGTCAGGATACAAGCTCATGTCCCATGAGCCGACCATTTCATATAGAGCGAACACTCTTTTAAATACTCGGGTTCTATTCTCGATTAGATTCTCCAAGCCCTGGCTAATCACAACAACTATGAGGCATTCTATTCAATATATTCCTGACTGGGAGGTGACCCTCACACCTCCTCGTGAGTTCACACTCTCAAAACGTATACTCTCAATGGCTCCAATACTCGGGGTACATGAATCTGGGCCCTAGTGCGCCAAGCACCCAAATTCGGTCTCTCTCTAATTCACACTGAGCGTAAGACTCTTCACCCTGTATGAAATGGTCGACTCATGGGACATGAGCCCGTATCTTGACACGAGACCGTTCCATAGCATGTGCACCCACAGTCGTATGGGGAAGCCACTCTTCTATAGTATTTTCCGGCTTAGAAGAGCTAGTGCACATGTGCTTTTAGGGAACCCCTGTATTTGAGTAGGAACATGTCCAAGAGAGGTGCACCAGTAATCCATTGAACCCCCGGTGACGGGAAGCTTGGGCTTAGCGACTTTAATGTGACCAATTATGTTTCTCTGCCATAGACTCTAGAGCATAGGTCGATTGGATCGGCTTGAGACCCTGGTGGAACGTCATTGGGGTTATCCCAATGGAAGACTCTGACTAGGATTATAAGTCTAGAGATCTCATTTACCTTTGAACCAAATTAATCTAAAATTGACGACAAAAGATTTTATGTTGATGAGAAATTGTGTAATAATGTTGAGAAATCATTTAGCGAATATTTGAGATTTTTGAAGTATTTTTTTAAATTTTTTAAACAATAAAAAATGTGATTTTCAAATTTGTTTGACGTAAATACCAAACAAGGACATCCTATGGGGATGCCACATGGATTCCAAGTGGCCATAAGGATGCCATGTGGCACCCCCACCTCCCCACTCATGGATGACATCGTGCTTATGTCATATCCATGTGGGTACCTATTTGTCATTAATTCTTTTGTTGGGATTATGTTATAACATGATTATCTTGATATTTAAAGAGTTATATATTGTTATGACTTCAGTATGATTTAAGTCACATTTTTGTTTTAGCTCATATGTGCCATTTTTAGCATGTGTGAAGTCATGGAATTTTGGGAATTAATTTAATTCATATTACTATCCACATGATTTTGTAGCATGTGAGTATATCTTATGTGGCACCACCTTATGGGCTAAACCCATGTGAAACTTTAGTGTTGTTAAAATCCTATTGGCGGTGTCATAAGATAATTTATTCACATGTGTAGATGTCCCATATTACCTATATGTCCATGTCCTTGTATTTTATTGACTCTGACAAATTATTTAAAAACCATGGGCATAAGTGTAAACATGAATTTGGACATAATGGAAAATAAAACATGGAGCTATAGGCTTCAAGGTAAAATGACTATAAACTTAAGTTTTAAGGAGTGAAGGGTGTCCAAAGCTTAACCATTGATCTTGGTGATAAGAGATGGATCGGTGGCTTGGATAAAAGACTCTCATGTGTCATTGATCTAAGACATCAAAGATCAAGATCAAATCGGTCATTATGATCTAAGTATAAAAGTCACTTATGGAATCAATTATTACCCCAACTTGAGTATTCACTTCAAAGAGAGAGAGAGAGAGAGAGAGCCCTTGACAAAAATGTGGTATAAGACTATCTTCTTCCTTGAGCTTTCATTTGAAACCCTTCCATGGAGTAGTCCGTCATTTATGTGATCAAGCCCATAGCATTGCTTCATTAAGCTATTGATTTTTCTTTTTATATTTTTAGTTCCTACCTCATTTCTATTATCAAAGCTTACTGTAATTCTTAATTTACAGTAGCTTTCTTCACTTTTGGTCAGGAAACTTGATATTTGAAGAGTTCTAAAGCAATAGTATAGTCCATACACATAGTATGTGTAGACTAGCTTGCTTACTCCATGAGCTCGCGTAGGTTCAACTTGATATTATTTTTTTAGAATTTTTTACTGAGAATATAAAACTGATGAGATGTTTATTTCATCATATTTAAGCATAATAAATAGTCCATTGAGTTCCCTTTTTAATATTGAAAAGTTCGTGTGGTCGCATATGGACCACATGGTGTAGTTTCACCATAACTTCTTCAATTTGTGTAGTATCTCTATCAAACATTGAAGGGCTATTTTGATACATGTCGCTCTCATGATTTGATCCCCATTAAGTGAAATAAATGTGATAATTTTCTTTCCATTGGATTGATCTGCTTGAGTTTTTATTATCACCCGTGCCTTAGACAATGGGACAAAATTAAGTCATCAAAAAGCCCTTTCGTGGCCCGGGCACAAGGGGTTCGAACCATGGTTTCCCCATGCATGTTTGCATATTAATTTGGTGTATTTACCGCTATTAAATGGATTCATGATTGATTAAGTTGAGTATGTTGTATGAATAGTGAGATTGCTTTTTTTTTTTTTTCTTGCGGTATGAGCTTTCATGCTATGCATTATTGTTTTTACGAATTAAAATCTTATTGAATTAATATGATCAAGTGTATGATGTGTATGAGATATTATGTAGATGAAGAATGAAGATAAAATTATCATATAATTTTGATGTAATAAGCAATTGCGAGTGCAAGTTATGCAATATGTTGTAGAGATGTACAATGTGAATATTTGACTATTATATTCAGTTTAATTGTACTTTTTAGTAAGGCTTTTGTAAGGGACCTATTAGGGTCGAATTTTATTATTCAAATGTGTATAAATCTTGTTTGTAGGCTGGAATATATTATTACGGTTTTTTATTGAGATATTCATGCATTTAAACCCTTGAGTTTTTATACAATGGAACTTTTTTAAAAAAGATTGCATTTCTATCCTATTGGTCTTATACCACCAAAATTTTTGTGATAGTCTAAAAATATATTTTATTTAAAAGTTTCAAAAACAGTTTAGATTGAACAGATCTATAAAAACTTGAAAATCTTGAAAATTGACTCTCCAAATATGCAATACAAGATGCACAATTTCCAAAACTTGAAATCCATTTTTTTTCTCGTGTCCATACATCTTGATGTCAAGATGATAAATTTCATGATATTTGGGCATCAAAACAACCTCTTCTAGTGAAAATTTTGAGGTGGGCTCTAATTTGATTGTGTAGACCCTAGGCTCTATATAAACTTTTCCCTATGTATAATTAGTGGGCAACTTTTTACATTCAAAAAGTTAATGACGTATTGGTTACGCCGTATGACATTGAGCAGCCGCTTTGCTAAGAAGTCCATAATTTGTTTCATGGTACACCAGCGGGGTTCGAACTCCGATAGTGCTAAGAGACATGCGTTAGTAGCAATCACATACACCTTACAACATATATGACTTAAATTTGGCGCGTTAATAAAGTTTACTAACATGATGTATAACCTACTCGACCAAAATTCGCATGGCCCCTAGCACGAGGTTGAGTTACTTGGCCGAGTCTCGAAACGCTCATGGGTACCATAAGAGCCATTTGTTTATGGTTTTATGTGATGGGTTTTCCCTTATATCTAAAAATGAGATTTATTGATGTGATGAGCAAATTACTTGAGGTTATCTAGTATTTACCATTCACGTTAAGTTATATCTAAAGACAAGCCCAGGAATTTCATGCTTTTGAGAACAAAATCACAACGATTTTCCTATTTTAGAATACATCAGGGATGCCATAAACCATCAGATGTTAAAGGGATACAGTTTCTATATCGCCTAGGCTTTATGAAAATAAAATAAAGCCTTATCTTGAATCCTCATCGAAAAAGCATTTTAGGCCTCGAAAATTTCTCCGATGGCTCCAAAATCAATTATCAACACCAAGTATGAAATGGATGGTCTAGATTTTGTGTTACAATGTACATCATTTTTAGAGCTTAAAACCCTAGTTTTCAACAACCATAATGGCCAAACCTGAGATGATGGATTTTAGAACTGTAATTTACTTATTTCAATAGGGCTGCAACCCTA
The DNA here is from genome assembly GCF_054954075.1 of Amborella trichopoda. NCBI lineage: Eukaryota > Viridiplantae > Streptophyta > Magnoliopsida > Amborellales > Amborellaceae > Amborella > Amborella trichopoda. The sequence goes on from NC_142340.1 coordinate 34,531,583, forward strand.
TCAAACCATTTTCCTAATTAAAAAGTATCGTATGACTGCTAGCTTTGTTGTACGTGGAAGCACTAAACCCGATGGGTACATTTTTGGGAAATAAAGTATGAAAAACATACCATATGAACTAAAAAATTTACGTGGTTCACCCCAGAAGGGTTACATCCATAGGCATGGAAAAACTAAAATCCACTATGTCAATAAAAGTTATATCAAAGATTTTGGAATATAAAGTTACCTTTCCAAACCTCGACAAAGACTCAGTGGAGCAATCCCATTCAAACCATTCTCCAATCCTTCTATTTACTTTTGACAAGCACTACCGACAACACCAGATAGAAACGCGAGAGGATCGAGAAACTAACTTTCTCTCTAACTAAAAGGGGATATACTCAAAATCTTCAAGGGAATTGCTTCACTACAAGAAAGCAACTGTTCACTCTGCAGGAGTCTTCAGGAGGCACCATCAACGTTTCTCTCCAAAGGAAGCACTATTTTTTCTAAGAGGTAACCGTGCATCTTATGCACTGAAGGCCCTGCCTTGCTCTCTCTCTAGTGGAAACCACTTTTCCATTATGGTTGCCAAAATAGGGCGCACATATTCTCTGCACTTTCATCTCATAGATATAAGATTAGGAATCCATACCAAATTGGAAACTTCCTATTGATGTTTCATATATCTCAAAAGGCCAAGAGATATATCTAAGATTCCTTATCTTTTTGGAATTCTATTACTTTTAGAAAACTAATTAATATCAATCTTAATCCCACATAATAAGGAAATATCTCAATCTCACATAATATGGGATTTTCTTGTGTGGGTAACTTTGGATAGCACCAAATCCAATGATTTCCACCTTGATATCAAAATCACATGCTCAACATGCCAACATCCATTGGATAGCTTCATATATTCTTCATGATCAACTAAATAAATTTATTAACCATTGTACCTAAAAAATAGTGTTTCCATAAAATTTCTCCACTTTGAAACTTGCATTTGAAACCTTTACATCCTACTGAAAACCCCAAACCAGTCTTTGATACCACTTGTTGTGAACGGTAGCGATAAATTTGATGGGTTGAGTTTTTTGCAAATACAATACAAGAAATAAAGCATGAATCACATACCACAAGAACACAGAATTACCTCTCTAAACCTCAACAAAACTCAATGGAGCAATCCCTTTTAAACCACTCTCCCTTCCTTCTCATTACTTCTAGCAAGCATTACTGACAACACTAGATAGATACGCGAGAACAACGAGAAAATGACTTTCTCTCTAACTAAAAGGGGAGATACCCACAATCTTATCGGAAATTTCTTCCTTACAATAAACCAACCTCTCACTATACAGGAGTCTTCAGAAGGCACCATCACTGTTTCTCTCCAATGGCAGTACTCTTCTTTCTAAGAGGAAACCTTGCATCTTACGCACAAGTGGCCCTGCCCCCCTCGCTCTCTAGAGGAAACAACCTTTAGTAATATGCAATAAATATATGAAAAACTAAATACAATGAAGTAATCTACATATACAAACATTTGTATATATGAAATCTTAAAGTTATTTGAAAAATTTCTATCAAGCATCAACAATTATCAATATCAACAAATTCAACAAAAAAGATTTATATCAGGTGAAGTAATCTACATATACAAACATTTGTATATATGAAATCTTAAACTTATTTGAAAAATTTCTATCAAGCATCAACAATTATCATTATCAACAAATTCAACAAAGAAGATTTATATCAGGTGACAGAACACAATAAAAAGTAGCTGATAAATACCGAACAAACAAGGTCTATTCAAGAGAAGTTGTATGAAGATAATTTAATTTGAAGTGCATAACCGATATGAAGTTGCAATAATCGTAAGATGACTCTAAAAAACTCTAAAAATGCATATCTGCATAACTTGAACGATCTAGGTTAAAGAGTTTGTAGAAAGAAGAAATTGAAAATGTCTATAAGTCTAGGAGAGTGATGTGTTGTCTAGGCTGGACAAAAGTATATACAAAAATTTAAGAGACTGGAAAGTCCAAATATGTACAAGAATGTACATATCCTAAAGTTCAAAAGTTTCTATTCTTTTGATGAGGCTACACTTTCTAGAGTGGAGGTGTCTTTTGTTGTTTCAAAATCCAAAATAAGTCATTGAACTAGGCGACTTGGTTGTAGTGCTATTTCCCGCACTGGTGCACAAATTTTAATAATGAAATGACTGTACTGATGTTTCATCCTCTGAAGAATGCTCTCCATAGTATCATTAGTATTTTCATGTGGTTTATTAAAGCTTCATATTAAAATTTATAGTGTCAATGGTTTCTTGGGTCCAAAAGTAAAATATATAAAAGATATTTATGAAACTCTTTATACCTCAGCCAAAACTCACGCTTCAACGGCAGACGTCTCTTACCAGAACATCTGTCATGAGTCTACATTTTGAAAGAAGGTCAGAAACATTTGTTTTACAATAATAAGCATAATAGATTTGTCTGCTATCACTTACTATATCGTTTTATTTGGCTTTCATTATGAGTATAGCATGAGGGACAACAAAGGTGTCTATTGCTTCAGCATTCCTCTTGAGCATTTTCAGCAACTATTATGCCAAGATTTCGCCCTTAGGAATATCTGAACGATGATGTCTTTAACTTCCGTCAACACTGGCCCAAACTGTTACGTAAGAGATAATTAGTGACGTACGTAGTAAATACGTATTGTGCTATTGAAAATAAATATGAAACATATAGAAATAAAATTGTAGTAAGAAGTACATGCATTTATTTACGCATTCATTTACGTCTAGTACATATTATTTCATATATTTATTTATTTTTAATTTAAATTAAAAAAATAATAAAATTATGCAATAACAAATTTATGGAGCATGAAGTAGACCATACGAAGAAGTTGTGACTTGTCTGACATTCTCAATAGTGGTTTTTTGAGTGGATACAAACGACCGTTGCTCTACTGGTCTTCTGATAGAGAAAACAAAAGGAGAAGTTGATGTAGAAGTCGAAGCAAGAAGGTTTTGAGAACTACAACATATATATATATATCTATGAAAAATGTTGAGATTAACCCACTAGCTTATATGAACATATGAACCCAACAGCCCAGATTGAATTTAAGCCGATCTGACGGTCACGACCTCATTGCGTAATTGAATTTTAATTGCTTTTCTACAACTCAAAAAAACTTGAAATTTTAGGCTTGTACTATTCTCATCAAGGCAAACTTAATAAAAATACTTTTAAAAATAATTTTGAAAAACTAAATTGCTCAAAATACCACCGAAACATTTCAGAGGTATGTTGGTCAATTTATTTCTTGCAAATTATTTTTTTTATATTTTTATTAGATTCTCCTATTTTTGAAAAATACACACCTAAAATTTCGAATAATTTAGATTCGTAAGAAAAAATTAAAATTCAAGTACTAAATGAGGTCGTGACCGTCAGATCGGTCCTGATTCAATCTGAGCTGTCCGGCTCATATGTTCATATGAGCTAGTGGGCTGATCTCAGTATTATATATATATATATATATATATATATATATATATATATATATATATATATATATATATATATATATATATATATATATATATATATATATATCATGAGTGAAAGAGACAAGAAATAGTTGTATATAGATTAATAACGTGAAATGCATTTATGACATACAAAGAGACCAAAGACCGAAACTGGGACCTCTCGAAGATGTAATTATCTTTGTTTATTATGTGGAGCTTCCTTGAATTTCTGGTAGATCAGATAAGCAATTTGAGAGGTTGTTCACATAGGGCTTTTAATAGATAGATGGGACTTCAAGGAATTTTTAATAGATAGATGGGACTCAAAAAGATGATTGGTTTTTGAATCAAGGAATGATCGAAATAACTGTTATGTATACATAGATGGACAATTTGAGCTACGTTTAGATACCTGCTCATCAAGGAATATCAATTTCAGGAAGTGCTTATCAGGATCGTTCTTGAATGACCCTATGAATGTCACGTGTTATAGTATGCATAACAAAGAGATATATCACTGGTTTTATCGTAATTAACTGAAATTTGATATACATCCATCCATATTTGATGCGGTTGCACGCGTCCATTACAACACAACAGTAGTCAGTATGACACAATTTGTACTTGCCAAAATTATAATACAATTCATAATGTTATCCATGTCACAAAGTCAAAAAACAATACTAACAATGTGGTTTCACATTTCGTATATGAAAGGAAGATTTTATACGAAACGTTTTTTGAACAAATTACGAATAATTGCTTCTAGGTCAAAACATCAGTGTTAACAATATTTTCTGAGCAGCAATCTTTTTTTTTCTCAATTATCCTTGGCTTGATAAAGATTTTTTTATTTTTAGTAGAAGTTCGTCTTGACAATACAACATAGAATCATCCATATGTAAATACATCTTCGGGTTAGTATATACATACATTCTGGATTATCTGTCCCTTTGATTTATTAATAGTCATCGCACAAGCTAGCCGAATAAGAAATTCTATTTTTTTGAAATTTACGGGTAATCTAAAATCCTCTGATGGTTGAATTGGAATACTTGAAAAGAAAACTATCTGCCCGAAATTATTGCCGATGGTTATTTGAGCTTCAATTGTGTTTATGTGAGCTGGAAATGCGTTTAGTGCCTTGTCTCGGATTTAAATTGTGAAGTAGCGGTATAGGTTCATTATTTTTGAGTTTTAATTAATGCGGCGGTAAATCACGTGGTTTTAAAGTGTTAAGATGTCCTTTAGGATATAATTTGTATTTATCATCAATAACAAGATTCAAAACTTAAATATGTATGCTCTTCCCTTGGAAAATATGATATGACAGTGTCATTTATGTCATCTATAGTTGGTTGGACCTAGATTTACCTCGCTTGGGCTCCCTGGGGGACCCAAGCTCGATGAAACCCCTCTCGGACAACCGCTCAACCCGCGTGTGCATGTGCACCTCGGGTGCCACGTGTGGACAGGTATTTCCAACAAGGAGAGGATTTTAAAGCGACAAAAGGATGGACTCAAACACCTACCTCACTGCAATTGAGTTCATGGGATGCGTATGGGCTGTAGCCCTCTTAGATCACAAGAAAGCCCTCTGGCTATCCAGCAACACGGTTTGAATTCGGCCCCCTCTGAAATCAATATCTCACTTGGAATCTCACAGAAAGACTGGTAATAGAATCCACTTATGAAAAACTCCTCTTAATGCATGTGTAGGATAGTGGTTCTAGTCTCCAAGGCTAGAGTGAAAGAGAAGAAAGAAATATGAATAAGAAAGAGAAAAAAGAGAAGAATGAGAGTAAACTGATGAAGGCTTAGTTTTAGATATGAGAAGAAGATGTAGAAGAAGAAGTGAGGGACTGACCCGAGGATCGGGTAGCCTCCTGGCATAAACTCTCCTAAGAGGTGTTACTAGCTACTAGGGATAGCACCAAGGCTATTGGTACCCGGAGGGTTTGGAAACTGGAGTTGCGAAACTTAGCCCGTGACTATGTCACTAACCCAATGAGCCCCTTAAAAGTGATCCAGTGAGAGAAGATATGAGAGTGAAGGAGATAGAAATCTCACACAACTCGAACACTATGTAACCTGATGGTTAGAGTAGTTCAAGAGTGAAAACTCTAAGATATCTGTCTCAAGATGACCCCAGCCAGAGTGAACGAGCGCAAGAGAATCTATATCTTCTACGACTCAAAACACTATGTGAACTAATGGTTAGAGCAACACTCCATAGTTAAAATCCTTAAGAAACTATCTCAGGAGGACCCCGGCTTTAGTGCTCAAGGGTGAGAGAAGAGGTGAATGAAGAGAGAGATAATAATATAAAAATGAAATGAAATGAGAATAGGTGGATGAGAGGTGAGGGTATGAGTTAGAGAGAGTGGGGTATTAGAGTGAGGGAGAAGAATTAAAAAGATGAGGAGAGAGTGGACCCCCTTATGGTGCGGGTCCGTGCATCCTGGGGGAAGGTACGTAGAGGTGAGAGAGGATAGGATAAAGATGGGTAGAGGGGACCACCGATGGCATGGTTCCATGTGTCAAGGGAGTGAGAGAGGGTGAGAGAGATTAGAGAGGGAGAGATAGAAAGAGACAGAGATAGACCCACCTAAGGCGCGGGTCCGTGAATAGGCGAGGAGGTGAGAGGGTGACAGAGGATGAGAGTAGAGAGGGAGAGCCCGACCCACCTAGCGAGTGGGTCCGTGACTTTGGTTGAGGTAGAGAGAGTAAGAGAGAGAGAGAGGTCGGGCCTGCCCTATGTGAGGGTCGATGATTTTTTTTTAAACGAGAGAGAAAGTGAACAAAGAGAGAGAGAGAGAGTAAGAGAGCAAGGAAAGGTGAGAGCAAGGAGAGAGAGAGGAGGGAAGCTCAGACCCACCTTGGGTCTGAGTAGAAGAGAGAGAGGGAAAGGCGAGAGAGAGATAAGAGAGAGAAAGAGAAGATAGCTACGTTGTATGGAATAAGATGTATGGAGTAGGAGAGCTAAGCTATATGGATTAGGGTGTATGGAATAAGGTAGAGTGTTGGAGAGGTAAGGTGTATGGAGTTGGAATGGGAGTCGGAAATCTTAAGGTGTATGGGAGCTAGAGTGTATCGGCTAGGGAGTGTGGAGTTCTAGGAAGTTGAAATTTTGAGGTTCTAGGGAGTGAGGGTATGTAGGGGTAGTTTCTCTCTCTAGTAATTGTTTCTCTCTCGCCTCTCCCTATGTTTTGGGTTTGGGATAAAAAAAAAAAAGAAGACTTCTCAAGCTCTTTCAATTGATTTCAAAAAGTTATTTACAAATGATTCATTTTGCTTATATAGTGTAACCCCAAAACATGGGTGGATACTCAAAAACCTCAAGAGTTATTGGAAATTGCACATTTACTGAAAAAAAAGAATAATCCCGTTTTGGAAATAAAGACCAAAATACCCCTAAGCACGTTTCTTGAAATGACAAAAACGTCCCTCCATGAAGGGCCTTTTGCCATTACTAGGCCTCGGGAGCTTTTTCGGAGGTTTCTGGTTGCAATTCTAATGATGAAACATCGTAGAATCGATGCTTGGATTGTTATACACATTTTGATACCCATTGATCGTCTTAAAACAAAGTTTTAAGGAAGAACCCAAAACCCGCCAAGTCCATAAATTATTGATTCTTCGACCACCAATTCGGGATGTTGCATGATGTTTTAAAACTTAATCAAAATGAAGAGGATACTATCACGATCATTTTGTGATAAATTTCGTCCATTTTAGTCTCCGCTTGAAGGCATTTCATATTTGGTCTTTGTGTGATATTGGTGACATCGGCTTCCGATCACGCAAAAAAATTATATCAAACCAAAGCTCTTCCAAGCACAGTCCCACACACTTGCATATATATATATATGTGTGTGTGTGTGTGTGTGTATGTGTGTGTGTGTATGTGTGTGGGATTTCTTAGGAATAGCAACCCCCCACAAACAACAAGTTCAAGTTAGAATAAATTGTGAAGCACATTTTTACCCCCTTTACCCTCATATTAATAGAACCCAAAGACTACGCCCAAGGACAATATCGACCTCTGCTTGAAAAACAAAAAAAAAAAAGGAAACTTTGAATCTTTCCCTCATCATCTCTCTTCTCTCTCACTACACCTCCCGCTCCCCCAACTCTCTCTCTCTCTACACCTCGCCCTCCCCAATCCCCTCACTCTCTATCTCATGCGAAAGACGGTTCTTTTTCTTCACTGAATCAAATGCCCAAGAGGTTTTTCTCTCCGTGTGATCTAGGTATGTCTCCTCTGGAGCCTATTTCGAATTTTGGGTTTGAGGTTTTGCATCCATGGCATTTGCATCTGTATTTTGGGGTTTTGTTGTTGTGCTGTCTTGTGAACTTGCTCTCGATTTGCTTGTTCCATCTTATTAATCCTTCTATGTGATTTTCATGGTTTGGACCTTTTGGGCTGTGATTTTGGTTTTATCTCATATGAATTATACGTTATTTCTTTAGATATGTTCCACTTTTTATGGATTTATGCTTTACTCAATTTTGATTAGTTTTTTATTCCATACTTGTTGTCTCGTCTCATTGATCTATTCGTTTAGCAAGTGTTGTAGTTTCAATGGGTTTTAAAAATTAGTTTTTTTTCTTTTCTTTTTCTAGTGGTACGTTAAAAATTTAGGCATGGTATTTCAACTACGATGTACCCAAATTCAGGTTGTAATGACTCTAATTTTGGGCAGCACTATTCTTGGCACAGTGTAGTTTCAATTTTGAGGCATCAAACAATTTTTGGCTGCTCTACTCTTGGCTTCAATTTTCTGCAGTATTATTCTTGGCACAATTTTGGGCATTGCTAATGATTGTATTACGCTTTTGAAGTTTACATTGATAATCAGTACTAGCAAACAATATATGATCCGCCTTTTATGATTCTACAATTTTCATTTGAGTTAGCTGATAGTTTGGTTAGCATATATATATGTATATATATATATATATATATATATATATATGATTAGTGATGTGTTATTTGCTTGTTATGGTTACTAACTCTTTTGATATATGATTTTCTGATATATGGATTATATACAAGTTGCTGATGTGTTAGTAACTGTATTGATAGTTTGGTTGGCTATATATGACTTGATTGGCTTGTTATGATTCTGAAAAAAATTAAAAAAAATGTACGATTCTATAATTTTCAGTTTCAAGTGAACAATGTGGGTCATTTTTTGCCCAAATGGATGTCTTGATGTCTTTGTGGTTTTGATTTATTTAACCATTAAAATTTTAAAGAACAAGCCTCAAAAATCTGTATTGTATCAACATTATCTATTTTAGTCATGTTTTTGCGGGTACTCACTAACAAACTTGAGTCCTTAACTGTACGATTTTACAGTTAGGGAAGATAATAGGTTGGAGCATGTTGTTTGGTCCCATGGTTCTCGTTCACGTGCATATTAGATCTTCGGTGATGTGGTAGTTTTCGATACAACCTATCGGTCAAATGGTTACTCTATGCCATTCGACATTTAGGTGGGTATCAATAACCATGGTGACACTTGTTTATTTGGGCGTGTTCTACTATGAGATGAAAGATTTCAATCTTTTTCATGGACAATGAAAGTATGTGATCTTCTACAAATTTTGAGCTTTGAATCTTTGATATTCTTACCAATGATGTGTGTTTGAGCATGCTTATATGTTTCTAGTGTTTCTAAAGCTTGATATGGTTGTAATCATTTGTAGGTCTACTGAATGGAAAGATGCCACAAACAATCCTAACTGATCAGGACTTAGCTATCAAAGAAGCAATTTGTAAGGAACTCCCCAACACTAAACATGCATTTTGTATATGACACTTATTATCAAAATTATCTGGCCGGCTTTACCTCCTCCTTGGTAAATGATACAATGAGTTTGACACCAATTTTTACAAGTTATGTAATCTTGAGTCCATTGAAGATTTTGGAGAAGGCTGACATGCATTTGTCAATAAGTTTGTGTTGCATTTAAATAGACATATTAACAACTTGTGGAATTTAAATGTGTTTTGGGCACTACCATACTTGAGAAGCCATTTTTTTGTTGGAACGACGACAACGGGACGTTCAGAGTCCATCAATGCATATGTGAAATGATTCTTGGGTTCACAAACTCCGCTCAGTGAATTGATAGACCAGGTATAAGAAATAATGATCTCATTGTCTTTCTTAATATTTTAAATATATTGGCATTTTATTCTTTATTTATGATTTTTTGCCTCTTTTTGGTAGATGGCAGTTGTTATTGAGATGAGAAATGTAGTGGGTCAACAGCGTTTGATGCAACAAAAGTCAGTCCAACAATGTGGATGTCCGAACAATGTGCCCTTTCGAAGACCATGGAGACACGTCTTAACTCCTTTGCATTTTCTAAGATACAAGAAAAAATTATTTCATCTTTCCAATATTTGACATCTAGAAAGGATAATGAAACTTATGAAGTGACACACTTTTCAAAGAAAGAAAAAGGGCGAAAAGATTCTTTAGTGGTTGAAAACAGTGTTATGAATTGCCGTTGTAAAGGGTTCAAGTTTACAGGTATCATTTGCAGGCATCAAAAAGTATCTTTAGTGGTTGAAGACAATGTTATGAATTGCAATTGTAAATGGTTTGAGTTTACAAGCATCATTTGCAGGAATCCTCTTCATGTTCTCTTCAAGTAAAATTTTATTCAAATTCCAGACTGATAACTGCCAAAACGTTGGAAGCGCTCCACATCATTAATATCAAATGTTAGCTCGAACACATCAGCTGCATATGTTGATCGTGTCCAAACTATACAATCATTAGAATCAACAATTGGTACAAAAGGTGCAAGATTTGATGATTGTTAGAAGTTCATTATAGAGCAATTTTACAGAATTTGGAACATGTTGAAGAAGTAGAACGCATGAGGTCTCCTATGGTTGATTAAACATCTAATGCAAGTTTAGCAACTAAAGAGGATGAAAATGGGCTTCATTGTGAAAGCGTCCATGTAAAAAACCCTGTTCGGCAAATCACAAAAGGGCAGCCTCCTGAAAAAGGTTAGAGCCCCATGTTGAAATTCCCAAGAAACCTAGATATTGTAAGGTTCCTTTATGTAGCCAAATTGGCCATGATTATAGGAATTGTCCATTAAAAAGAGGTTAATTTAGTAGGAAATCATTATATGTTAGAGAACACAGTTCTTGGTATGATGTTGACACAATTTTGGGGATAGAAATGCTACTTTGCTTATGAGATTTTTGAGCATTTACATGCGACAACTTTGTATATGTAATTTTGGAGATGTGCATAATGATTATTGTAAGATGCAATATTTATGTTGTGTATCAAATGTAATGAACATATTTTTACTTGATTAAATGCTCTATCTTTTGTTGATTCATTTAATAGGATTTCAAGCAAAGCAACATTCTTTGTTCCTTGTGAATGTGTTGGGTCAGGGACTGCATTTTCCAATTTGATATTGAGGTACGGCAGGCACAATAGGGTAGCAATGCTTAGGTTCTTTAAACTCACAAGATCATAAGGGCGCAGTAGGGCAGCTCCTTATGAATGTGTTGGGGTAGTGATTGCATTTCCAATTTGATATTGAGGTATGACAGCCACAACAGGGCAGCAATGCTTAGCTTCTTTAAACTCACAAGATCTTAAGGACATCGCAGGGCAGCAATGCAATTCGAACATATAAGTCACTTTTCTTTTTCTTTTGCCATTAAAATTAATAACTTGCCTGAACAACAAAGAAAATAATGTTTGATGTCAACAAGAAAGCAAAGAGAAACAAATATGTCAAAGAAAATGGACTTTCGATGTATAGGCCACCCATTTCGCTATCTCGGCTGATTAAGTTCATGCAAGTGAAGGTGGAGCTCCTTGTCAATAATAGCCTTCCCATTTTTTCAATTATGTTTTGAGAAAGAAGGAAGAAGCTGGGATGACAAATAAATGAGTGCCGGATTGCGGTTCGATTGATGCATGTGGTCACGAAAACTAGACTACACTTCCTTAGGCTAGGTCATTAGGTCTTGTCTACCTCCCGAAGGGTTTCTATCACTTAATTGTTGGTTCACTAGCATTCTGCAATGTGAAAGGGTGCAAGGAGGCTAAACTTCAAATCAAGCAGAGTGAGGACAAGGAACCACAAGGAGGATAGACTTCAAATCATAGCAGAGTGAGAACGAGGAACCAAGGAGGCTAGACTTCAAATCATAGCAGAGTCAGGACGGGGAACCACAAATGCCACAACCTTGGTAGTATAAAGCACTAGTCTCCAGGCTATTTACTATTTATTCTGCATTATAAAAGTAATTCAGTGGCAAAAAAATAATTCCAGACACTTACAAAGAGAGCCTCCGGTGAATATCTACGATTTGGGGTGTTCCTTGGATGGAAGAAAGGCACAAGTTAAGATGCCTTTGGAGGTAAGGAAACAAGGAAGCCCATTTTTTTATTGTCGAAATGGGGCGTAACTTGGCTCGGCCAAGAGCCGAGAACCTTGGCCAACTTGATTTTCAAATCAATCAGTATGAGGACAAGGAACCACAAGGAGTATAGACTTCAAATCAATTAGAGGTGGCATGTGAGCTAAACAAGAAGTTAACAAATTAATATTTAAATGCCATACATGAAAGATTTACGGGATACATTTTTGGACACGGTTTCGATGAGTCCATGTAGAAATGAGTCACTTTGACTTAATTTTTAAGGACTTATAATCTCTAACATGGAGATCATGAATATGAAAAAAAAAAAAAAATTTGAAAATTAGAAATAATAATTCTATTAAGAAAACATTTGGAGCGTTAGTTTCAATTGTTTTTAGATGGACCACCTATTTGCGTCCATCTTTAAGATGGATGCTTCATATAGATGCTTCATACCTTAGAACTGCATATTGTAGAAATGCGGTCTAGCTCCCGTGAAACAATTTTCCAAGATTTTTTGGCTAATTCTTTCAAAATTGTTAAAGCATCATTCTGCCTCATCTAGTGAAGGTCTTGTATCTGTATCCATAATTTCACATATATCACGACCATTGAGTCTTCATTTTCAAGAAGTATTGACCGGTCCATACTTTATGATCTTTGTGTTGAATAATAGATTACTAGCCAAATTACGTGTGTTGCACATATGCAATTACTTGTAATAGATTAACTAAAGGAAAAGTGTTATATAAGGTTGCAACTATGAAATGTAGAACTACAGATGCATTTCAAAAATCCATTGGAAATGGTTGTTTTAGTTTTGAAAAACCTGGTAATTGACCATCTCACGATCGAGACGTATCAATACGAAAAAAAAAAGAAAAAAAGAAAGGTTTTGTCTTAGAAATAGTGCATCCTGCAACATATTATCTATAACATCATATTCAAGATTTTAATATGTTTATATATATATTCGATTTTAACCTTTTTGGAGTTTAAACATTTGTAATTAGATATAAAAATAGATTTTTAGATAATTCTCACAATTTTTTACATTAAAATTAGATGTTATGACAAAATTTGGTGGTGCACCTAAATTGGATTGTTTAAGGTTGCAACCTTATAGAAATCACACCATTAACTAAGTATTCAATTATCAAAGAACTTTATTATTCATAATATTTGGTAAATCAGAAATCACTTCTTCGATAATAGAAATTTTTAACTGCTAATCATTTTTATGAAAATAAATTTACTAAACTCTAGGTTTCCTGAAATAATATTTTAAGAGATTATTTCTTTCTCTAGTATTCAAAAACTCTTCCAAGAAAATCTCTCATCTCTCTTAAAATCTCTCATTCTCTATTTCTTGTGCATGTTATCTCTTTCTTTTCTTTTGACAATGTTATAAGCTCTTTATTGAATATATGCTTAACAAGCAATAGATTACATTATGGAAATTAATGCATTAGAAATAGACAGAGAAGATAAAGAGACTCCATGCTTTGCAAAATGATATGCCTCATGATTTGCCTCACGATATGTATGAGAGAAAGAAATCCTTAACCCTGGGGTAGCACAAAGATCAATGATTTTCAGCAAAAAAAACATGCAATGACCAAGGTACCCTTTGCTCCTTCTTACACAATTTAATGATATTAAAAGAATCCCCTTCAATCAAAATATCCCCTTAGAAGCCTCTATCCATAATAATATGTAATCCTTGTAGAAGAGACGCAATATCTACATGTGTAGCCATGGTAGAAATGCAAGGCCCAGCATAAGAAAAAAAAACAATACCATCATGGTCTTGAAATAGACCACCAACACCAGCAACCCTTCGATTGCCTAAGGAACTGCCATCAAAATTTAGTTTTAGACAACCCTCTGAGGGAAAATTCCAAATCACATGAGGACGGCCCAAATAAGAAAATGATGTAGCTAAATTCTTAGGTCTAAATTGATATCAACCCATGAAACACCACGACCCTCCAAAGTGGAAGAGAACCAATCCCATAGAGATTGCAGAATCCAATTTTTAATTTCTTCCTAGATTAAACAAAACCCATCAATTGTTCTCCTATTACATTCCAACCATATCTGCCATATTATAGCACACCTAAAATTTTTCATAACGATGACGCCTTCCTTAGGTAGACCTGCAGTACATAGATGGTTAATAGCTCCAAGGACATTCTCTAGTAGCATAAAGAATAGTCCCATTTTATTAAAAGCCCCATGCGAAATATAGGAAGCAAAATTTCAATGTAAGAAGAGAGTGAAAACCAGTCTCCGCATTGCATTTGCACATAAGATAGACATTCCTAAGAATTGTACCCCTTTTTTGCAGATTATCAATAGTGAGGCATTTGTCTTGCATAGCTAACCATAGGAAAGCATGGATTTTGCCCGGAATTGGCCATTTCCATACCAAACCTAGGGTACAATTGGTCCAACAAACATGATCATGATAAAGAAGGTTATAGTGTGATTTAACAGAAAATGGCCCTTAGGTTCAGATTCCTAAGCAATCCCAACTGCAGTGTTATTAGAAAGTTAGACATCCTCCAAATTTGTAAGTAACTCTTTCCTCTACAAAATGATATAATTTGGTAACCTGTTATAAATGCACGTAAAATTCGAAACCAGACCCCCTGTAGTGTGTGTAGCAAGATCGAAATCTTTGCAGCTGGACATGTATCCTTGGCAAAAAGGTCTGGAAATAGAGAAGAAAGAGATACATCACCTTCTCAAAATTTCTCACAATGTTGAGATCTCACTCTAGTTTAGAAGATATGCTATCCTCTCTCTCTCTTCCCTTTCTTCCCCTAAAGTATACTTACTCTCTTTCTCTATTCCCTCTCTCACTCTTTCCTATTTTAGAAGATTGAGCTCTCTCTCTCTCTCTTCCCTTAGAATTAGGAATATTATATCTCCCACTTTCTCTATTTAAGATATCAAAATAATGTGGAGATATAGAAACAATATTGAGATCGTTCTGTGTCTATACTCATACTCTCTCTCTCTATATATATCGAAGGTTGTTGCAATACCAATATATATATATATATATAGTCTTTCCAACGCCTATAGGTGAAAATGAATAGTGATTTCTCTTTACCCTCATCACCGTACAAATCGGAATTGCTTAAAATTTGGTGGATATGTACATCTTACTGAGGAACATTTAATAAAAATATAAACAAAAATATCCGTGAAAACTAAATAGACCAAAATACCCTCGAAACGTTTCAGGGGTATTTTTGTTAATTTCTTTCATGCAATTTTTTTTTTTTTAATATTCGAAGATTTCCCTATTTTTGATGAATACAGGCTCCAAATTAAAACTCATTCGGATTTATAGAAAAAAAAATGAAAAATGAAATACTACCGGATAATCATGACCGCGCGATGAACTTTGGGCGGTGATTGGGGTAGGTGAAATCACTATTCATTTTTCGCTTATTCTCGTTGCGTAGTGTTTTCTATATATATGTAACACTTTCTTCGCACGTGATTAAAGAGCATTGACTATCTAATGAGAACAAAGTTTTTAGAAAAAAAAAAATATGAAATATATATATATTTATTGTTCCAAACATAAAAGATTATATTTATGAGGAAAACTTACTAAAATCTTGAAGTAGAGTAAAAATCTGTAATTATTTTAATTGCATATAATTTTTGCTTGTTTTTCGTTACTTCAAATAGAATATCCAGAAAATAAGATACTGTATAATTTAATTCAAAGCAGGTTCTTATAACCTATAAAAAAAATAATTACACACCTCGAGAAAAGCATGGTTTCTCTTACCTTAAAGATTAATGTGTTCCTCAATTTTCATAAAATGGGAAGAACACCTAAAAAAATACAAACATAGGTAATAAAAAATAATAATAATACAACAAACCGTCCATGTAGACTCTGTTAAACTTCATTCAATGGTAAAAAATATCCGAAATTCACCAAATCCACATGATAATATGAAAGAGAGGGCAGGGGATAACTTTATAATTATTATTGCATTAATAATTTATAATGTACAACCAAGTAACCATCGCTATAAGACATACTAAAAATGAAGATTAATAAAAAAAAAGAAGCATGAATGTCGTTCATCACCTTCACCGACTAAAAAATAATAATAATAAGAATGACAAGCAGAAATCAAAAAAATAAAAAAATTCTTTTACAACCAATAGATCATAATTTAGTTATCAGGGGAATTTCATACACTCAATAAACAAAATCATAACCTCAAATATGTCCGCTTTTGCTATTTATTGCATATGCAAAGCCATTAAAAATCCTACACCTAAGTGAACTCCCCATTTCAATGTCGCAAGCGAGTATGTTCAGGTAGAAAATAAAATAAAAACAAATTAAATATTCTATCACAAGGAAAATAAATTTAACAAACACATAAACAAAAAAACAAAGGCACTTCAAAAATAGTGTATCCATTTTGAGAGGTTGAGAGGGGCACGTGAAAGTTTCTTAACCTATTTATAGGACTTCTAAACGTAATTAAGATATAGATTCTCTTGGAGAGATATATTTTAGGTGAAGAAATAATAAGTATAGATTTTATGATACAGGTGAAATATAGATTGCTCCCTCTCTCTCTTTCCCTAAAATATGCACACACGTATCTAATAAGCTCCTTCTCTCTCTCTACTATGCTATTTCTCTCCCTCTCTCTCTATACATATTCTCTCTTCCCTTTCTCACTCTGCCCTATTTTAGAATGCATGATATCTTTAGATAATGATATAATATGGTAATTAATGAGATTACTCTATCTCTCATTTTCCCCGAAAATTTATGCATTCTCTTTTTCTCTTCCCTTTCTTCCTCTAAAGTATACGTACTCTCTCTCTTCCCTCTCTCACGCTTTCCTATTTTAGAAGATTGATCGTATGAAATATTTTAGGTGAGGAAATAGTAAGTATTCACGCATGAACAAAGAAAGAGAGAGAGAGAAACAAAGCACACCTTGCTGCATGAAAACAAAAAATTAACGTACCCATTTTGAGCTGTTGAGAGGGGTACGTGAAAGTTTATTATTCTATTTATAAGACTTCTAAACATACTTAGGATATACAGTCTCTCTCTTATAGAGAGATATTTTAGGTGAAGAAATAGTAATTATAGATATTAAGCTATGGGTGAGAAATAAATTGCTCTCTCTCTCTCAAAAATATGCACGCACTTATCTATCTCTCTCTAATATGATTTTTCTCTCTCTCTCTCTCTCTTCAGTCTCTCACTCTTCCCTATTTTAGAATATAAGATATGTTTAGATGAGGATATAATATGGTAATTTTTTAGATTACTCTCTCTCTTTCCCTCAAAATATTTATGTACTCTCTCTCTCTTCCCTCCCTCACTATTTCCTATTTTAGAAGATTTATCTTGAGAGAGATACTTTAGATGACGAAATAATAAGTATAAATTTTTAAGTTATAGGTGAGATATATACTGCTCTCTCTTTCTTTCCCTAAAATATGCATGCACTTATCTATCTCTCTCTAATATGCTCTTTCTTTCTCTCTCTTATACATAGTCTCTCTCTCTCTCTTCGCTTCTCACTCTTCCCTATTTTAGAAGATATACTACATTTAGATACGTATATAATACGGTAAGTTAGGAGATTATTCTCTCTCATTCCTCCTAAAATTTATACATACTCTCTCTCCCCCCTCTCTTACTTTCATCTTTTGGAAAATTGAGCTCTTTCTCTATCTCTCTCTTCCTTTAAAGTTACGAATGTGTCCAACAACCTCTAAATAATTAGGGACCCTTCTTATTTTCACGACATGTGTCCACCTCTTAACTCTTGCTTAATAATGTAGGATAGATATACGTTAATAAAATATATTGTATTATATTATATATATATATATATATATATATATATATATATATATATATATATATATATATTATTTTATCCAAAATTTCACTACCAAAAAACAGTCCCTAATAGTAAATTATCAATTAAAAAAACCAGAAAATGAAAGATCATGAAAATAAATCCTACATTCTGGCACCTTTCTCATATGAAAAGAAAATCTGCAAATACTTGGCAAAAGTATTGGAAGAAGGGTTCAACATATATCGGTTTATTCATCTTAAATAACATCAATAGTTTTCCACAATAATATTATATAAGTAGATGCCCATACTAAATGCGAACAATATTATATTATTATGTGCGGTGCATAATCCACCTCTACCCTAAATACAAAGCAACATCGTATAAAGTGACACGAATAACAAACATATCCATCATAAAAAACTTGTCCAATGTTGCAAACATCAAATCGAGGGCACAATTGAAAGAAATATAATGCATTACAGTATGAATAACTATATGGCAGAATTTTTCCAATCTTTTGGATGAGGTTTCCATAGGTGCTATCGAGAAATATAAAGCCACACCACCAAACCCGGCCAAGTGATGCAGATTTTACATTGAAAATGCCTATGATGGTAAAAACTTTATTTCAAGTACTCGTTATAAAAACTGAAAGCGCAAAAAGGACAAGGTTTCTACGAGTCCTTGAAAAAAGGAGCCCCTTTTTTAAAAAAAAATGAAGAAAAAATATAATATGTATAATTAGTGGGCTTGTTTCTACAAACCACTACATACAAATCCACAACATAAAACTAAGAGAAACCGGGAATTTTCTTTCCAGGTTACCTGGTGTCTTAACGCCCTAAAACATAAAGGCAGATCAACGTGCACGATCTTATTGATATTGATTAATTGGAAACTGTACACACACAAATTTCTAAATAAAAGGCAATTTACTCTACCTACTAAAGTCCTTTTCAAATTGCAAGGAGAGACAGCAACAAACTTCTCAACTGGGAAAAAAAAATGATTTGTAGTATAGTGCGTAAGATTTTAATATAGGAAGCCTTTCTAACCACTAAATAAATAATCATAATTCAGAATTAAAAGGTATATGTAATAATTCCTTTTGTAATATGCAATCCATATATGAACAAATAAATAGAATGCAGTAACCACATAAACAGACATTTGAATATATGAAGCCTTAAACTTATGTGAAAAAATCCTATCAAGCATCAACCGTTATCAATATCAACAAATTCAACAAAGAAGATTTATATCAAGTGATCGAAAACAATAAAAAGTAGTTGACAAGTACCTAATGAACAAGGTCTAGTCAAGAAAACTTGTAGGAGGATAATTTGGTTTGAAGTGCATAACCCTAATGAAATTGCAACAATCGTAAGATTACTCTAACTAACTATAAAAATAGATATACTCATAACTTGAACGAACTATGTGAAAGAGTTTGTAGAAAGAAGAAATTGAAATGTTTATCAATTTAGGAGGCTCATATGTTCTCTAGGCCGGACAAAAATATATACAAAAATTTACAGTATGGAAAGTCCAAATATATACAAGAATGTTACATATCCTGAAGTTCAAAAACATATATTCTTAAGATGAGGCTGCACTTTCTTGATTCGAGGTGTCTTCAGCGGTATAATCATCTAAAATAAGTCATTCGACCAGGTGACTCGGTTGTAGGGTTGTATTCTGTACTAGTCCACTAATAATCATTATCAAATAACTATATTGGTGTTTCATCCTCCAAATAATGCTCTCCATAGTTTTATTAGTAATTTCGTATGGTTTAATACAGGCTACATACCAAAATTTATATTTTCAATGATTTTTTGGGTCCAAAAGTAAAACACATAAAAGATATTTACTAAGCTTTTTATTCCTCAGGCAAAACTCATTCAACGACGGCAAACATGCCGATCAATTGCTCTATTTGTTCATTGACAAAGTCACTCTAATAGCATAGTTTTCGTTGTCCCTTATCAGAACTTCTGTCATGAATCTCTACATTTTCAAAGAAAGTCAGGAACAATTGTTTTACAATAATAAGCATAATAAATATGTATATGTTCACTTACTGTACCTTTTTTTTTTTGGCTTTCATTATGAATATGGCATGAGGGATAGTCAAAGGCTCCAATAGCTTCAAGAGGCTTTCCCTTTGAGCCTTTCCAGCAACTATTATATCATGATTTCACCCTTGGGAATATTTGAATGATGGTGTATTTGAAGGAGCCCTTTTTTCTGGCGTGGAAGCTACCGCTTCTAGAATGAAAGCCTACTTATATTATATTACATATTATATTAGAGTTATAGGTTAGGTAGGCTACAACAGACGTAAACCAAGCCCCGGTCCTATTTAAGCTTTCTTTGCTAATGTTTCCAAAGAGAACCTACGGTTGCGTACTTCTGCAAGTACTAACTCTGACTGTTACGTAAGAGATAATTAGTGCCTTATGTTGTAAATACATGTTGTGCTATTGAAAACAACTATGAAACATATAGAAGTAAAACTATAGTAAGAAGTACTTGCATTCATTTACATGTAGTATATATTATTTAATAGATGTGAATTTACTTTTTAGTTAAAATTAAAAAATGTTAGAAAATTATGCCATAACGAATTTGTGGAATATGAGGCGGACCATACGAAGAAGATGTACCTGTCTGACATTGTCAATAGTGATTTGTTGAATGGAAACGAAAGACCGTTGCTCTACTGGTCTTCTAATAGAGAAAACAGAAGAAGAAGCTGATGTAAAAGCTAAAGCAAAAAGTTTCTGAGTATTTAGTTTAAAGTGTGAACGATGCGAGAAATAATTTTATAGAGATGCAATTATCTACGGAAATAGTTATATATAATTATTGTGTGTTAAATGCATTTATAAAATAAAAAGAGGCCACCAAAGACTGAAACATTGGATCTCTCGAAGATGTAATTATCTTTGTTAGTTGTGTGAAGCTTCCTTGAATATCTGGTAATTCTCTTTCGTCATAATTGGCTGAAATTTGATATACATGCATCCATATTTGATGAGGTTACAAGCGTCCTCTAAGACACAACAGCAATAAGTATGACGCAATTTTTTTTTTCCAATATTACAATACTCATCATAATGTTGTCTATGTCATAAAGTCGAAAAACAATTCTAACAACATCGTATAAAATTTTGTATTTGAAAGAAAGATTTTATAAGAAAAATATTTAGAATGGATGTGTTCTCATTTTTGTTTTCAGGTGAAGGACTTTAATTTTAGGCCATAGAAAGGACTTCGACAATAGTTAACTACATCTGTTCTTCTACCTTTCAGAATTACAGGTAGAACTTGTTTAAAATCACTTCCAAGTAAAATTGTTTTTCCTCCAAACAAAATATCACTCGACATTATAATTTGTAAAGATTGATCTAAAAACTAGAAAGCATATTTTGAAAGCATTGGTGACTCGTCCCATATGATTAAAGTATTTTGTCTTACAAGTTTTACCAAATTACTATTATTTCCAATGTTACATGTTGATGCAATCATGGGATTTTAAATCTTGAATGTGCTGTTGTTTCACCGAGATGATAAGTAGTTGCGGTACCTGATGATGTAGTAGGTAATGCAATTTTTCTTTTTCTACGAAACGTTGAGAATATAGAAAAGGTTTTGCCATTCCTTTCAGGTCCATCAGATTGTAGACTTATTATTTTCAATTTCCTCGATAATTATGTTATATGTGTGTCTTTGTTTGGTATTTAAATGTAAATGTAAATTTCTTTCTTCTTCTAAGACATTAATAATTTTTTGTTCTTTTATATGACTTGAGACATCCTGATTAGTTCTAAAGTTAAATCCAAGTCTCGGAAGTTGAAAATCAAATATTGTTTTATCTAAATGCGTCATGAGGTTATTTATTTAAAGAACCAAGGTCTCCTCAATTATGCCATCTACAACATCCGTTTATTTGTGGTCATCAATCATTGCATTATAGGCAAAATTCCAAAGTTCTTTATTATTAGTTGATTCACAATTTGTTAATATAATTACTGATAAATGTCAAAAAGACGAAGGCATTTTGTAATTAATGCATTCTATGAGGTCATTATTCCCTTCGAGAAGATGTCTTTTTTAGTACGTTTTTAAAAAGTTTGACATATATAATTATCAATGGTGAGAAGGCTTTCGTATGAGGTGGGTCCTTTAATATGATTGAATAGTAATTGTTGCAATATTCCTCACCATCCATTAGGTTAGCCAGTTTTTTCCATCTATGAATATTTGTAAGGAAAATCTTGCTACGTTGTTCTCTCCTGTAACGGAAATTGCTTGTAATACTAGGAGAAGAGCCTAACAATAATCAATGCCTAAATCTATATATAAAAAACGATTGCAAAGTAATGATGAGTAATACATTTTAATTTACATGACGTACTTGTTCGCCTCAAAAAACTCTATCAGCTCTGTTTTACATAGATCTCTTAAGATATTATGTAAAGGTTGTTGTTTATTGAAATGTATTGAATGTTGGTTTGGTAGATAGACGGATTGACACGTGGCTAAATTCAAATCCAAATATCCTCCGTAAAGTTGGGAATCTCATTTCTGACTATTATCATAATCTGAAATAATAACAACTTGCATTTTGTCATGCCCAATATATATACGACCCCAGCAGTCCTGATTGAATTTGGGCCGATCTGACTGTCACGACCTCATTTCGTGATTGAATTTTAATTTATTTTCTATGATTCGAAATAACTTGAAATTTTATGCGTAGTTTCTTCTCATCAAACCACACCAATTAAAAATAATTTGAAAATAATTCGCAAATATTAAATTGACCAAAATAACCCCAAAATATTTCAAGACTATTTTAGTTAATTTATTTCTTGAAATGTATTTTTTTTGATATTTTTATTAGATTCTCCTATTTTTGAATAATGTACTCCTAAAATTTCAAATTATTTGGATATGTGGAAAAAATATTAAATTTCAAATACAAAATAAAGTCATGACCGTTAGATCGGCTCAGATTCAATCGGGACCATTGGGCTCATCTGAAAACAATGGCATTTAAAAAATAGCGTACCCATTTTGAGAGGATGAGAGGGCCATGTGAGGGTCTCTTAACCTAGTTGTAGAACTTCTAAACCTAATTAAGATATAAAATCTCTCTTAGAGAGAGATATATCAGGTGAGGAAATAGTAAGTATAGATATTTAAGATGTTGGTGAGATATAGATTGCTCTCTCTCTCTCTCTTTCCCTAAAATATGCACGCACCTATCTCTCTCTACTAAGCTCTTCCTCTCTTATACATACTCTCTCTTCCCTTACTCACTATTCCCTATTTTAGATGATATGATATATTTAGGTAATGATATAATACGGTAATTTATGAGATTACTCTCTCTCTTTTTCCCTTAAAATTTATGCATTATCTCAATCTCTTCCTTTTCTCCCCCTAAAGTAGACCAACTCTCTCTCTCTTCCATCTCTCACTCTTTCCTATTTTCGAAGATCGATCACAAGAGATATTTTAGGTTTGGAAATAGTAAGTATTCACACATGAACAGAGAGAGAGAGAGATAGAGAGAGAGAGAGAGAGAGAAATGAAGCACACCATGCGGAATGAAAACTAAAAAATAATGTACCCATTTGAGAGGTTGAAAGTTTCTGAACCTATTTATAAGACTTGTATAACTAATTAGGATATAGAATTTCTCTATTAGAGTGAGATATTTTAGGTGAGGAAATAGTAAATATAGATATTAAGATATGGGTGAAATATAAATTGCTATCTCTCTTTCCCTATATGCACGCACCTTTCTGTTTCTCTCTAATATGCTATTTCTCTCCCTCTCTCTTCCTTCTATCACTTTTCCCTATTTTAGAATAAAAGATATGTCTAGGTAAGGATATAATGTGGTATGTTTTGAGAGTACTCTCAATGTTTTCCACCAAAAATTTATGCGTTCTCTCTCTCTCTTCCCTTTCTTCTCCTAAAGTATGCATACTCTTTCTCTCTATTGCCTCTCTCACACCTTCCTATTTTAGAAGAATGAGCATGGGAGAGATAGTTTATGGGAGAGATATTT
The DNA here is from genome assembly GCF_054954075.1 of Amborella trichopoda. Classification (NCBI taxonomy): domain Eukaryota; kingdom Viridiplantae; phylum Streptophyta; class Magnoliopsida; order Amborellales; family Amborellaceae; genus Amborella; species Amborella trichopoda. The sequence goes on from NC_142340.1 coordinate 34,555,516, forward strand.
TATGTGAGGAAATAGTGAGTATAAATGTTTAAGATATAAGTGAGATATATATTGCTCTCTATCTCTCTTTCCCTAAAAAATGCACGCACCTATCTATGTTTCTCTAATATACTCCTTCTTTCTCTCTCTTATACATACTCTCTCTCTCTCTTCGCTCTCTCACTCTTCCCTATTTTAGAAGATATGCTACATTTAGATACAGATATAATACGGTAAGTTAGGACATTACTTCCTCTCTCAATTCCCCTAAAATTTATGCATACTCCCTATCTTCCTTTTCTTCCCCTAAAATATAGGTACTTTCTCTCTCCCTTCTCTTACTTTCGTCTTTTAGAAAATTGAGCTCTCTCTCTCTCTCTACCTTTAGAGTAATGAATGTATCCTACACCCTCTATACAATTAGGGACCCTTCTTATTTTCGCAATATGTCTCCACCCTTTAACTCTTGCTTAATAATGTAGTATAGATATATTTCAATAAAATATATTATATTATATATATTATATATTTATATTTATATTGTTAATATATATATATATATATATATATGGAAAATATTTGTGGAGGCCGGTTCATGCATGGAGAATTGGTGAGCCCAACGGCTCAAATGAGTGGGTCACATTTGAATGGTTAGATAAGCGAGAGTGTTTTCAAATTTTGAAAAAAGGTTGTCAGTTAATACTGACACATCCTGCATGCATGGCAGAGCTCTCTCTCTCTATCTCTCATCTCACCCTCTCTCCATTTTCATGCTCTCTCTCAACGAAGTAGAACCCTTCTCGCTCTAGAGAGCATGCTCTATCACTTTCTCATCACAAAACCTCTCTCTCTCTCTACAAAGCTGAATTAGATAGGCTCTCCCTCTCTCATCTGAGCACAACGAAGCACCTTTCTCTCACTTTATAGAGCACACTGTTACTTTATTTAAGTACAACCTCTCTTTAAAGAGAACACTCTCTCTCTTTCTCAGTAGAACCACTCTCTCTCTCTCTTTACAGAGCACAACGAAACAAAACATCTAACTCTCTCTACAGAGCACAACGAAGGTAAGCAGTAATGCATTACTGGTTTTAGTTAGCTTTTAGTTTAGGGCTTTTTTTTCATTGCTTTTAGGGCTTTTTCTTCATTGTAGTTTAGGGATTTTTCTTCATTGTAGTTTAGGTTTGTGATCGGGACTGGTTTTGGTAACAAATAATCCCTTTCCCCTGTATTTCAGTGTCCCCTTGAAACCCATTTCTGAAGCCCTAAACCCTAATTCATCATCCTCTCTTCTTTCCTGCATCTTCTGCAACTCTTTTTGTGCATCTTCTGCTCCGAGTTGATTTATGCAAGGAACGAGACCAATAAATATAATTATTTGATAATGTAATTTGAGAGCCATCAATATTGTCAAACACACTAACATATGTTTCGTGAGAGCTTGTTGTCTGGCATACTGCTACCTTTGGCTACGGAGCCTACTTTTTTTTGGTTTTAGATGATATGTTTCGTTTTCCCCTTCCATACTCATTTATTTATATATTTATTTTTCGGTACACAAATCTTATAATCATGCAAGTTATTTTGTACTGCAGTTGTTTATTGTTGCTGCAGTTTGAGCAAAAAATTATAGAATCCATCTATAATATTCCAGTTGCCAATAGAATAAGAGAACGACCCATTCAAGCTCATTAAATGGCCATAAAATCGATTTTGAAATTAAGAACTCGTTATTAATCAGCATTTCCTAAGTTTTACGTAGTGAAGTTATTGCACTTGATCCATAAATATTTTTGTGCATTGGGATGTCCGGTTACAATGTTTAGATGGCTTTGCTTGTAATTTCACAAACTTGACATTCATTGTATCTTAATGTGTATCATGATTTAGAATGATGGCCACATGAATAAAATCCTTCTTCCATGTATCAACTTCTTGTTTTGAAACCTGTTCACTCGAGGCTGCACAAAGGTTATAGAGATTGCTTAGCACTAGATATAAGCAAAACTTTGGGCATAAAAGTTTACTTCATAGCTTGATTCTTCCCCATGACCAACTACAGTAAGAGCTCTAGTAATTAACATCACATCCATAGTGGACATATAAGGAAGGGAGTCTTCTAAAAGCAACCAAATTGTAAAGAAAAAACAAATCTTAATTTTCAGCTTTGCATTTGCAATTTTTCATGAGCATTGCATTTTCAATCTAGTATGCTAATTGAATTTAAATTTCGGTGTTTAATGAGATGGAAACCAGTAAACATATTTAATGTTCAAACTAGTGAGTATAGATTGGACCTGAAATAAAATGTTTTTTGTGTAGGGCAATTATAGTGTCTGAGATGGACCTCACCATTTCAGAAAGTGTGGCATCACCCATTTATTCGGAGAATGGCAAAATGGGGGATAGTGTCGAGCCCATGGAGCATGATCCCCTCTTGATTGTGTTTGTTCTAGTGCTATTTATTTTTACTATTTCTCTTTATGGCCAGGTTGCGACCTCACATTCGGGATATTAAAATTCAAGAAGATGTTGCCAGTAAGATGTCACTTTCTGTGCGATCTGAAATTAACCGAGCTCTCTCTGTTCTGCATGATATTGCATCAGGCTATGATTTGACGTTGTTTCTCACATAATCAGCTTTCGTGGTCCTTCACACTATCCCTGTTCTGTACGAGAAATACAAGGCCCAAGTTGACTTTTGCACAGGTTGTGCTTTGTTTTGTTCTGTCGAGAGAGTTAGAGGTTGTGCTTCATTGTGCTCTATAGAGAGAGAGTGGTTCTTCCGAGAAAGAGAGAGATCGTGCTCTGTAGAGAGAGGTTGTGTTGAAAAAAAGTGAAACTGTGCATTGTAGAGAGAGAGGTGCTTCATTGCGCTTGGATGAGAGAGAGAGGTGCTTCATTGAGCTCTGTAGAGAGAGATGTTTTGGAATGAGAAAGAGATAGAGTGTGCTTTCTAGAGAGACAAAGGGGTTCTGCTTCGTTGAGAGAGAGCGTGAAAAGGGAGAGAGGGTGAGATGAGAGAGAGAGAGAGAGAGACAGCCTTACAGTGCATGCAGGTTATCTCAGTATTGACTGACAACCTTTTTTCAAAATTTGAAAATGCTCTCACTTATCTGACCATTCAAATGTGACCCACTCATTAGAGCCGATGGGCTAACCAATTCTCCATGCGCGAACCGGCCTACACAAACATTTTCCCATATATATATATATATATATATATATATATATATATATGCGTGTGTGTGTGTGTGTGTGACCCACTCATCTGAGCCGATGGGCTCACCAATTCTGAATACGCGAACCGCCCTATAGGATGAAGGGTTCAATATAAATCATTATATTCATCTTTAAGAACTCTAATAGTTGCCCACAATAATATTATTTAAGCATATGCCAATACTATATGCGAATCGTATTATATAATTATATGCGTTGCACAATCCACCTTTACCATTAATACAAAGTAACATCTTATATAGTGATGTGAATAACAAACACATCCATTATAAGAAAGTAGTCCTATGTGACAAACATCAAATAGGAGTCACAAATGGAAAAATAAAAAGCATTACAACATGTATGACTGCATGGCATAATTTTTCCATTCTTTTAAAATGGATGATGTTTCTACAGGTGCTATGGAGAAAAATGAAGCCACACCACCAAACCTAGCCAAGTGACACAAAAATGCCTATGTTGGTCAAAAAACTATGTCAACTACTCATCATGAAAACTGAAGGCACAAAAAAGATAAAGTTTCTATGAGTCCATGTAGAATGACTACCCATTTGCATCCATCTTTAAGAGGGATGCCTAGGTGGACCCAAATGGAAAATATAGATCTCATGGTGGTCAATTTAAATAATGATGGTACCCATAATGTATTTCATGTTATACTGTTTCTTTGTTTGAAAAAACTCCTTTTTTTATTTTTTAGTTTGTAGAGATCCATAAGACGTGGAGATGATTTTTTATAATATCAAAAGTAGAAGTTTTTAATGAGATTAATGTTGCAGCATTACCTTCTTTCTTAAGCCCAGACGGCTAACCTTTGTTTTATGCATCGACTATTTTTGGTCTTTCTTCTTTAATGAATACAGGGTGGCGAACCTATACCCATTTGTAGCAATTTGGCTTTGATGGTTAGTTTTGAATCAATGAGGTGTGCCTTTTACCGGCAAGGTTTTTCTCTTTTTGTATTTATACATATGCATTTATATATTGTGTAGTTCCTGGATGTAACACGATTTCTATTATCTATCCATCCATCAATCTATTTGTCTATGTGTGTTTCAAATTTCAATACTCTCCCTCCTCTCTCTTGATCTCTCGACCTTAATGTTGTATGTTTGGAAAAATGTGATCTTCCGGATATGAAGATTTGAGTGCTGGTGTATCAATACATGGGGAGTTTCAATCTGATTACTTTTGTCATAATCTAGATTAAAGAAAGGTATTGGTTAGTCTTGCATATTGTTTGTTAATTTTTTGGTAATGCTAATTGAGAAACCCTATAGGTCGAGTAGCAGTAAGCTAGTTAATATTGGGTACCAGTGTTTAAAAAGTTGAATCAGCCCAGGTAATCGGTCCTTTGCCAAGGCTAGCTACTCGATACTTTGCCAAGGCGAGTTACTCGAGCGAGTCTGAGTAACTTGCCTTAGCCCATTTGTTTTTTTAAAAAAAAAATACAAATTTGAGGCTGCACGAAGGTTATAGAGATTGCTTAGCACTACATATAAGCAAAACTTTGAGCATAAAAGTTTACTTCATGGCTTGATTCTTCCCCATAACCAACTACAATAAGAGTTCTAGTAATTAACATCACATCCATAGTGGACATATAAGGAAAGGAGTCTTCTAAAAGCAACTAAATTGTAAAGAAAAAACAAATCTTAATTTTCAGCTTTGCATTTGCAATTTTTCATGAGCTTTGCATTTTCAATCTAGTATGCTAATTGAACTTAAATTTCGGTGTTCAATGAGATGGAAACCAGTAAACATATTTAGTGTTCAAACTAGTGAGTATAGATTGAACCTGAAATAAAATGTGTTCTGTGTAGGGCAATTATAGTATCTGAGATGGACCTCACCATTTCAGAAAGTATGGCACCACCCATATATTCGTAGAATGGCAACATGGGGGATAGTGTGGAGCCCATGGAGCATGATCCCTTTTCGATTTTGTTTGTTCTAGTGCTATCTATTTTTACTATTTCTCTTTATGGCCAGGCTGCCACCTCACATTCGGGACATTAAAATTCCAGAAGATGTTGTCAGCAAAATGTCACTTTCTGTGCGAACTGAAATTAACTGAGCTCTTTCTGTTCAAGATGTTTCTCACATAATCAACTTTCATGGTCCTTCACACAGTCCTTTTTCTGTACGAGAAATACAAAGACCAAGTTGACTCTTGCACAGGTTGTGCTTTGTTTTGCTCTGTAGAGATAGTTAGAGGTTGTGCTTCATTGTGCTCCGTGGAGAGACAGTGGTTCTTCTGAGAAAGAGTGAGATCGTGCTCTGTAGAGAGAGGTTGTGCTGAAAAAAAGTGAAACTGTGCTCTGTAGAGAGAGAGGTGCTTCATTGCACTCGGATTAGAGAGAGAGAAGCTGCCTCGTTGAGCTCTGTAGAGAGATATGTTTTGTTATGAGAAAGAGGTAGAGTGTGCTCTCTAGAGAGACAGAGGGGTTCTGCTTCGTTGAGAGAGAGCGTGAAAAGGAAGAGAGGGTGAGATGAGAGAGAGAGAAACAACCCTACCGTGCATGCAGGTTGTGTCAGTTTTAACTGACAACCCGTTTTCAAAATTATAAAATGCTCTCACTTATCTGACCATTCAAATGTGACCCACTCATCAAAGCCGATGGGCTAACCAATTCTCCATGTGCGAACCGGCCTACACAATCATTTTCCTATATATATATATGTGTGTGTGTGTGTGTGTGTGTATGTGTGTGTGACTTCATATGAGCCGATGGGCTCACCAATTCTGCATGCGTGAACCGCCCTACACAATCATTTTCCTATATATATATATATATATGTTATTTTTTCCAAAATTTCACTACCGAAAATTATAGTCCTTGATAGTAAATATTAGTAAAAAAACCAGAAATGGAAAATCGTGCAAATAAATCCTACCATTCTAGCACGTATCTTACATGAAAATAAAATCTTAAAAAACTTGGCAAAAATATGGGATGAAGGGTTCAACATAAATCATTATATTCATCTTAAACAACTCTAATAGTTTCCCACAATAATACTATTTAAGCATATGCCAATACTCTATGCGAACCGTATTATATAATTATGTGCGTTGCACAATCCACTTCTACCATTAATAGAAAGTGACATCGTATAAAGTGACATGAATAACAAACACATCCATTATAAGAAAGTAGTCCAATGTGGCAAACATCAAATATGAGGCACAAATGAAAAAATAAAAAGCATTACAACATGTATGACTTCATGGCATAATTTTTTCCATTCTTTTAAAATGGATGAGGTTTCTACAGGTGCTATGGAGAAAAATGAAGCCACACCACAAAACCTAGCCAAGTGACACAAAAATGCCTATGTTGGTCAAAAAACTATTTCAACTACTCATCATGAAAACAGAAGGCACAAAAAGCATAAGGTTTCTATGAGTCCATGTAGAATGACTACCCATTTGCATCCATCTTTAAGATGGATGCCTAGGTGGACCCAAATGGAAAATATAGATCTCAAGGTGATCAATTTAAATAATGATGGTACCCATAATGTATTTCATGTTATACTATTTTTTTGTTTGAAAAAACTTTTTTTTTTATTCTTTAGTTTGTAGAGATCCATAAGACATGGAGATGATTTTTTATAATATCAAAAGTAGAAGTTTTTAATGAGATTAAAGTTGCAGCATTACCTTCTTTCTTAAGCCCACCCAGATGGCTAACCTTCGTTTTATACATCGACTATTTTTTGTCTTTTTTCTTTAATGAATGAAGCGTGGCGAACCTAGACCCATTTATAACAATTTGGCTTTGAAGGTTAGTTTTGAATCAATGAGGTGTGCTTTTTACCGGCAAGGTTTTTCTCTTTTTGTATTTATACATATGCATTTATATATTGTGTAGTTCCTGGATGTAACACGACTTCTATTATCTATCCATCCATCTATCTATTTGTCTATGTGTGTTTCAAATTTCAATACTCTCCCTCCTCTCTCTTGATCTCTCGACCGTAATGTTGTGTGTTTGGAAAACTGTGATCTTCCGGATATGAAGATTTGAGTGCTGGTTTTTCAATGCATGGGGAGTTTCAATCTGATTACTTTTTGTCATAATCTATATTAAAGATAGGTATTGATTAGGTTTGCATATTATTTGTTAATTTTTTGGTAGTGCTAATTGAGAAACCCTATAAGATGCTATGCCAAGAGAGAGCTTTTCCCATAGGGTGAGGCGGAGTAACTCGGTAGACATGGTCGAGTCGCAGTACACTAGTTAATATTGGGTACAAGTGTTTAAAAAATTGAATCAGCCAAGGTAATCGGTCGTTTGCCAAGGCGAGTTACTCGGTCCTTTGCCAAGGCGAGTTACTCGGGCGAGTCTGAGTAACTTGCCTTAGCCCAATTGTTTTTTTTAAAAAAAAATACAAATGAAGAAAAAACATAATATGTATTATTAGTGGGCTTGTTTTTACAAACAACTACAAACAAAACCACAACATAAAACAAAGAGAAACTGGAAATTTTCTCTCCAGGTTACCTGTTGTCTTAGCACCCTAAAACTTAAAGATAGATCAAGGTGTTTGATCAAGTTGATAGTGATTAATTGGGAACTGTACACACATAGATCTCTAAATAGTAGGCAACTTACTCTACCTGCTAAAGTCGTTTGGAAATGCAATGAGAGCCTGCTACAAACTTCTCACGTGGGAAACAAAAATTATTTCGATCATAGAGCCTAATATTTTAACATAGGAAGCCTTTCTAACCACTAAACAAATAAATCATAAAGGAGTTTTAAAAGGTTTAGGCAATAATTGCTTTTGAAATATGCAATCCATATATGAACAAATAAATACGATGAAGTAATCCACATATACAGACATTTGTATATATGAAGTCCTAAATTTATGTGAAAAAATCCTTTCAAGCATCAACCTTTATCAATTTCAAAAAATTCTACAAAGAAGATTTATATCAGGTGATAGAACACAAAAAAAAGTAGTTGATAAGTAACTAATGATCAAGGTCTATTCAAGAGGAGTTGCAGGAAGATAGTTTGGTTTGAAGAGCATAACCTATATGAAGATGCAATAATCGTAAGATTACTCGAAATAACTCTAAAAATGGATACACGCATAACTTGAACGAACTATGTGAAAGAGTTGGTAGAAAGAAATAATTGAAAATGTTTGTAAGTCTAGGAGACTGATGTGTTGTCTAGATTGGACAAAAATATATACAAATTTACTTTCTGGAAAGTCAAAATATATACAAGAATATACATATCCTGAAGTTCAAAAGTTTATATTCTTAAGATGCGGCTGAACTTTCTTGAGTTGAGGTGTCTTCTGCTGTATCATCATCTAAAATAAGTCATTCAACCAGGTGACTTGGTTGTAATGTTTTATTCTGCACTGGTGCACAAATTTTCATAATGAAATAACTATATTGGTGTTTCATCCTCTGAAGAAGGCTCTTGATAGTTTCATTAGTAAATTCCTATGGTTTAATAGAGACTGCATATTAAAATTTATAGTGCCAATTGTTTCTTGGGTCCAAAAGTAAAACATATAAAACATATTTACGAAGTTCTGTATCCCTCAGCCAAAACCATTCTTCGGCGGAAAACATGCCAATCAATTGCTCTATTTGTCCATTGACAAAGTCACTCAAAGAGCGTAGTTTTCATCGTCCATTACCAGAACATCTGTCATGAGTCTCTACATTTTGTAAGAAGGTTAAGACCATTGGTTTTACAATAATAAGTATAATAAATATGTAAAGGATCACTTACTGTACTTTTTCTTTTGGCTTTCATTATGAGTAAGGAATGAGGGACAGTCAAAGGATTCAATTGCTTTAGGAGGTATTCCCTTTGAGCATTTCCAACAGCTATTATACCACGATTTCACCCTTTGGAATATTTGAACGATGGTGTGTTTGACTTCCGCAAATACTTGCTTAGACTGTTACATAAGAGATAACTGGTGACTTACATAGTAAATACATGTTGTACTATTGAAAATATATATAAAACATTCAAAAATAAAATTGTAGTAAGAAGTACACTCATTGATTTATGCATTCATTTACATGTAGATGAAGATGTACCTGTCTGACATTGCCAATAGTGATTTGTTGAATGGATACAAATGACCGTTGCTCTACTAGTCTTCGCATAGAGAAAACAGAAGGAGAAGCTGATGTAGAAGCTAAAGCAAAACGTTTCTGAGTATTTACTTTAAAGAGTGAATGATATGAGAAATAGTTTTATATAGGAATGCTATTATTTAAAGAAATAGTTATATATAATTAATGTGTGTTAAATGCATTTATAACATATAAAGAGGCCAAAGACCGAAACATTGGATCTCTCGAAGATGTAATTATCTTTGTTAGTTGTGTGAAGTTTCCTTGAATATCTGGTAATTGTCTTTCATCATAATTGGCTGAAATGTGATATACATGCATCCATATTTGATGAGGTTGCAAGCATCCTCTATAACACAACAGTAATAAACATGACGCAATTTGTATTTTCCAACATTATAATACTAATTATAATGTTGTCTATGTCACAAAGTCGAAAAATGATTCTAACAACATGGCATCACATTTCGTATATGATAGGAAGACTTTGTAGGAAAAAATTTAGAACAAATTACCAATAATTGCTTCAATGTCAAAACATTAGTGTGAACACTATTTTCTGTGTTGCAGCCTTTTTTGTTCTCAATTATCCTTGGCTCAATAAATATTTCATTTATTTTTAGTAGAAGTTCCGCTTGACAATGCAACATAAAGTCGTCCATGTGTAAAAACATCTTCGGGCAAGTATAAATCTATATTATGGTTTGTCAGACCCTGTGATTTATTAATAGTCATTGCAAAAGGTAGCCGAAATGAAATTGTTTTCTTTTGAATTGCACAGGTAATCTAAAATTATTCGGTCGTTGCATTGGAATTCTTTAAAGGAAAGCTATTGGCCCTGATGATTATTTGTGCTTGAATTGTGTTTCTATGAAATGTTTTCCAAATTAGTTTAGCACAATTGCATAAGCCTAGTTTTTTATTTAAATTGTGAAATAGTAGTACAGGTTCATTCTTTTTGAGTGTTAATGTATGCACTGGTAAGCCACTTGGTCTTGCAGCATTAACTTATCTTTAGGATATAAATTGTATTTATCATCAGTAGAGAGAATCAAAACTATAATACGTATGTTCTTCCCTTGGAAAATACGATATGACTGTGTCATTTATGTCATCTACAATTTCACTTGTAGTGGCTAATATACATGAATCTGTAATGAGTGGACAATTTGACTGTATAGTATTGAGGTCATTAAATATCAGCTTTGAAAAATTGTACGTTGAATTAATGTTAATCCTTATATATCATATGACTTAGTAGTTGAGCATAAAAGTTATCATATGTTTTTTCTGCTTCGTTCCATTATGCAGTAATTAACTTGTTTGTTCTCCTCACTTGTTTATTTGTTTCTATCACTTGTTTATTTTATCACTAGCTTGGTCTTTCTCTCCTTCCCTTGTGTCTGTCTTCTCATAGTTGTTTTCTGGTGAAGAACTTAATTTTAGGCCAAAGAAAGGTCTTAGGCAAGATTTAACTACATTTGATCTTGTACCTTTCAAAATTACAGGTAGAACTTGCTTAAAATCACTACAAATAAATTTTTTTTTCCCCAAACAAAATATCCCTTGACATTATATTTTGTAAAGATTGATCTAAAAACTAGAAGAAATATTTTGACATCATTGGTGACTCGTTCCATATGATTAAAGTTTTTTGTCTTATAAGTTTTGCCATATAACTTTGCTTTCTAATGTTTCACGTTGATGAAATCAATGGATTTTAATTCTTGAATGACTTGTTGTTCCACTGAGAAGATTAGTAGTTGCGATAGCTGATGATCCAGTAGCTAATGCAATTTTTCCTTTTCTACGAATAGTTGTGAATATCAATCGATATAGAAACGGTTTTGCTATTCACCCAGATCCGTCGGATTGTAGACTTATTATTTTCAAATGCCTCAATAATTATGTTACATGCGTATCGTTGTTCGGTACTTAAATGTAAATGTAAATTTCTTTCTTCTTCTGAGACATTAATTCTTATTAGTGCTAAAGTAAAACCCACATCTCGGAAGCTGGATATCAAATAATGTTTTATCTAAATGCATCAAGAGGTTATTTATTTAAAGAAACAAGGTCTCCTCAATAATGCCATCTTCAATATTCAATGATTTGAGGTCATCAATCATTGCATTATAGGCAAAATTCCAAAGTTCTTTATTATTAGTTGCTTCACAATATGTTAAGATAATTTCTAATAAATGTCGTAAAGATGATGCCATTTTGCAATTAATGCATTCTTCAATGCATTTTAGGAGGTGATTATCCCTTCGAGAAGATTTCTTTTTCAGTACATTGTTAAAAAGTTTGACATATATAATTATCAATGGTGAGAAGGCTTTCATATGTGGTGGGTCCTTTAATACGGTTCAATAACCATAGGCAGTTCGTTAGGGAACCCTGGTTTAGTTGGTTTTGGAGGAGTGGTGAGGGATTGGATTGGAAATGTAGTTTTGACTTTTGCAGGTCCTCATGGTGAGAAAACAACAATCTATGCAGAATTCCTGACTCTCCTTCATGGTTAAAATTTTTTTATGGAAAAGAGTTCAGGTTCCTTTGTGTGATTGAAGGTGATTCGTTGAATGTCATCAAATGGTGCAAAAGGGAGCAAAAGTCACCTTGGGAGCTGAGATCTGTGTTGCTACAAATTTTGGATTTGTCTAGACCCTGCATGTTTATCGCGAACCCATTGTTTTGGGGGATTTTCTTGCCAAGGGGGGTACTTTTTTAGTAAAGACAATTGTCGCTGACTCTATAATTTCCTTCCTTCTAATTTATTTCTATTACAGCTTCTAAATTCCTATAAAAAAAAAAAAGTAATAGTAGGCAATATTTTTCACCATCAATTCGGTTAACCAGATAAATTGTTCCTATCATATTTTCTTAGAGCTCTTTTTTGACCAAATTTTGTTTTTTCATTCCATGTAAATTTTCAAGGAAAATATTAATATTGGTACGTTGTCTCTCCCCTAAACGAAATTGCTTATAATAATAGGAAATGAATTTAACAATAATAAATGCCTAAAGCTATATATGAAAATGATTTCCAAATATTGAAGAGTAATAAGTTTTAATTTGTATGACGTACTTGTTCGCCTCAAAGAATTTTGTCATCTTTGTTTTACCTATATCAGGATCTCTTAAGATAATATTATGTAAAGATTGTTGTTTATTGAAATGTATTGAATGTTGGTTTGGTAGATAGATAGAATGACACATGTGGCACTACTCAAATTCAAATATCCTCCATGTAGCTTCTGGTGGAGAGACCCAACGTGCATCACGAAAGTCGGGAATATCATTTGAGACTATACGATCATTATCTGGAGTAACAACTTGTATTTTGTTGTGCCCTTTATATATATATATATATATATATATATATATATATATATATATATATATATATATATATATATATATATATATATATATATATATATATATATATATATATATATAGGAAAAAGATCTTTTCAACCTACGGGTTGATAGCTACAGTGTCAGCCAATGGATTAGATTGAATCTGGGCCGATCTGACGATCACGACCTCATTTCGTGTTTGAATTTTGTTACAAATCCAAATCACTTGAAATTTGGAGCTACTAAGCTTCAATAACAGAAGAATCTAATAAAAATATAAAAATAATAATTTGCATAATAAAAAGTGACCAAAATACCCATGAAACATTTTGGGGGTATTTTGGTCAATTTATATTTTACGAATTGTTTTTTTTATATTTTTATTAGGTCCGCCTTGATGAGAGGAATAAACGTTTAAAATTTTATGTGATGGGATTTAGTAATAAAAATAAAAAATTCAAATACGAAATGAGATTGTAACTATCAGATTAGCCCAGAATGAATCTGCGCTATTGGCTGACACTGCAGCAGTCAGCTCGTGGCATTAGCCCACTAGCTCATATGAACATACGAGCCCAACAGCCTAGATTGAATCTGGGCCAATCTGACGGTCACAACCTCATTTCATGTTTGAATTTTAATATCTTTTCTACGTATCCGAATAACTTGAAATTTTACGTGTCAATTCTTCTCATCATGGCGCAGCTAACTATTTTAATTCGTAAAAATTAAATTGTCCAAAATACACCCGAAATGTTTAAGTGATATTTTGGTAGTTTTTTTTTTTTTTTATATATATTTTTATTAGATTCTACTATTTTTTAAGGATACACTCCTAAAAGTTCAAATTATTTGGATTTGTAGAAAAAATTTTAAATTCTAATACGAAATCAGGTCATGACCGTCAGATCCACCCAGATTCAATCTGGACAGATGGGCTCATATAAACACATATGTTAATTGAGCAAGTGGGCTAATCTCAACATTTTCCAAATATATATATATATATATATATAGATATATTTGATGACTTTAACACTTGAGCATATCTCGGCATTTATGTGACAATTGCATTTAAATAAGAAAGGATTATATGGAACAACCCACTTGTTGTCAATTACATTGTAATTAAACATATAAGGTGAACAATGTCTTCATCATTTGTTGACTGGATAATTTTCATAAGATAATAATGTACATTTTAAATATTTTCTTGAGTAATTTACATTTTCCATCTTTAATGCATTGTGTTATTGTTTTCGCTCAAACGCAACGTCCATGAATCCTAATGTTTTTAACTATTTCATAAAGGATAGGATTTATTCTTTCTTAGGTGTGGTTTCTACGACGTTGCAACATTAAACAATCCAATTAAAACACCTTCAAATTTTCTCATAACATGTATTTGGTGTAAAGCGTTTTTGGGGATTATCTCAATCCATTTTCATAACTAATTATAAAATTTTAAAATCCAAAAATGGTTAAAGTAATGTTGATCTATAACCATATGAAAATCTTGAAAATAGACGGTCTGGAAAATGTGTTGCAGGAGGTGTTATGTATGAGACTCAACTATTTTTATTTATTTTTCCATATTCATACATCTTGATATTGATCAAGTAAAGTGTTTTTCAACATTAAGGCAACATTTTGCGATGGAATTTTTAGCTGCATCTTTAGTTCTACATTTTAACGTTGCAACCTTATATAAACGTTTTCTATCGATATCCTCAACTGTTTTTATTTTATTTTCACTTCTCACAATTAATAACATATGTGCATGTTCTGAATCTCATTTTTGAAATTCAATAACATACATATATGCAAGTATCGCACCAAAAATTTCATTGCCGAAAATTGGTTGTCTAAAATCTTAAAATTTAGTTCTAAAAATTCTTGTAGTTAAATATGATCTATTAAAAGTGGCATTCTTATCATTGATTAAATCCTTTATTTCTAGCCAATTCGAGTTACACGTCATAGTTATAAAGAGATCTGGTTTACCACATTTTCTTACAATGGTCATTCTAACTTAGTAGCGTGCATGCATGTCTCTTATCCCTCCAATAAAAGACGATGGCAGTATAACTCTTTGACCAATATTACAAGCATTATTTTCACCATGTACCATTGCATCATGTACTCACTATTATAGTTCAATTCTATGCTTTTCCTGAGTATTTTGTAGATAGCATAGTCTTTAAGTATCAATGTTGACATACATAACGACTATATATTGTTGAAACATTCTTCCTACATGTAGCAACAAATTTCTCTGATGAGATATGCATTTTGAAACAATAATATTCTCTGCACGAAACATGTTTTCGTTGCCCATATATATGATGTTCATTTCTTAGTACATTATCTTCCCTTCCAAGTTCACCAAAAGGGAATAACAGAGGATATTGTAGAGGATCATAACAACAAAAATAATTTGATATTATTATTAGTTGAAATAATTTGATATTATTATTAGTTGATCTGATCATGATCTATTCTATACACTCCATTGTTTATATTCGTTGTGTCATTTCCATCAATCCAGATCGCCAATTGCAAAAGGTTTGTTGTATACTCGTTGGTCTAAATTACTGTTTTCTGTAGAACATTGTTATACTCATCAAGACTCCCATGTTCAATAAGACCTCAAAATTTAGTCACAAAAGGATTATATTGGGGATTTATTTCACGATTAGTTTCTATAAAATAAACTTAATTATTTGAGGTGATGCCAACTATTATTAGTTTCATTTTCAGTATCATGGTAATAAATTTGTAAGAATCTAGGTTGACGATCTACAGGTACAAATGGTGGAGTATAGTGATATACCTGGCCTCTAATCATGAATGTATAAATACTATTTCCTCGGTAACATCTTTCCATCATTTTCGGGGCCCAAAATATTGTAAATTGGAAACCACAGTTATATCATCGTATATTATTTTGGAAATTGCTGTCATACGATATGTTTCATTAAAAAAGTTCCCAAATTTCTAATGGAGGTTCAGTATATGACAAAGTAACATGCCCTTTCATGCAACAAAAACCAGTGGATTCATATTCGATTTTTAATGCATGACAATAGAAACAAGTATTACTTGTATTTAAATGGTTTTCTAGAAAGTTAACTGAAACCCCACCGCTCTGATACCAATTAGGATAGTTTTAGCAAGAGTCATTGTATTCCATAATAGAGATTCTTGTTTCTTATTTTCATCCTTATGTCAGTGTGATTCTCTTTAGATCATTCATGTACTTTTAGTACATTCTTTTTTAGATTTTCAAGGCATTTTTTAAGTTCACCTAAATAAAGTAGCAAAGATATTAAGTTTTATATATATATATATATATATATATATATATATAGAGCTGTTATGATAATAGGTCTTATGGTAATAAATATAATATGAAATCCGTAAAAAACACAAAAAACAGTTTCAAAAGATTTAAAACTGCATGGATAGTTACAGATGCTGCAGAAATGTAAATACATCAATAGTGGTACAGGACATTATCAAAAGAAATACATATAAATGTATATATATCATTAGGAAAGCTAAATAACTCTAAATATGCAGATTCTTATACAACATATCCAGTAAGTAAGAATTATAGAATTTGTATTGAACTCGCCGAAGACTCAAGGCTTTGAGAGCTAGAACTTTCATTGTCTACCGATGCAAATGACCTGTAAACATACACAACAAGCAATAGTTTAGAACAATGTTTGAGCTGTACAACACATCAAGAGAAGCTTTTACCTATGAATTTAAAACAAAAGGTAGCAAATATGTAAAGAGTCAGGTGGTTCATACAGTGAAAAGCGTGAAATTTCTTAAGATACAAATTTTAATCCCCACATAAGTTACAATCAGTTTATTCAAATTATCATTTTGAAAAGGTAAATCCAAAAAGAGGAAGTACCTTTTATGCATTATGTAAAGCACTCTTAATTTCCTTCAAGTTTCTATGCCACCAGCCCTGCAGTAGTCATATTATATAGACGACGTGATTTAATCTCAATAATATACAAGGACAATTCGTGACATAATTTCTCTTGTTATTTAGTGGAAGTACAAATGCACACAATAGAGTTATAATTATATAGACATGTATACACTAGCACATCATAAGAGCACCTAAATGTGTTTAAAAAGTGCACAATAATGCCAAGGTTAATGTAACGACGTAATGAGCAATCATCTTGCTTTAAGAATGAAATATTTGTAACATTTATGCAAGGCATAAGAACGAGTAGTGTTTAATACCAATCTTAAATTAATACTGCAACCCATCCTAGAGAGAAGAAGAGAGAGAAAGCAACAAAGAGAGAGCAGAGACAAAGAGGGCAATTCCTATGTATACTATGAAGAACATCATGAGGAGAGATGTAGAGAGAGTTTGCAAAAGCATAAAAATAGCACCGTAATTTATAAATTTAAATTTCGAGAAATGAACTGTAATTTTTTTATTTTTTTTGTAGAGTTCCATAAGACGTGGAGATGGTGTTTTCCAATATCAAAAGTAGAAGGTTTTTAATGAGATTAATGTTACAGCTTTACCTTCTTTCTTAAGCCCGGGCCCCTAACCTTCCTTGTATACATCTACTATTTGTTCTTTCTTCTTTAATAAATACAGGGTGGCAAATCTATACCCATTTATAGCAATTTGGGTTTGAGGGTTAATTTTTAATTTTGATTCAAAGAGGTGTGCTTTTTGGGGAAACAACTCATTGCAATGAACCAACAAGGATCGCAGGGAATACTAATAAGGCCATCACGTTTATGCACTGCACACACAAGAGAGACAGAGATTAAAAGCCACACAAAAGTAAATTCTATTGTTTAACTGGTTTCTTCCTTCTCGAGAGAGAGAGGGAGCTTTGTTCGTGGTCTTGAGAGAGAGAGAGAGATGGGCCTTCAAGTAAAAACGAAAATTGCAGAAATGGGGGCTCCTTCGGGGACAAAAAAAGCATTTAGGACGTCTTTTCGCACATTGAAGCAGTCATTCTTTGGACTGAACGGAGCCCCTAATTCTTCTCCCCCCTCTATTCTACAACATTTTTATCTTTTCAGTTTCAGGTATGCACACTCGCCCTCTAATTTTTTTGCATAGTGATGCTTCATGGATGCTGATTGTTTGTTAGGATTTGTGGTTATTTTCTTTTCCTCGCCGTTTTTGTTTCTGCTAAGTAATATCTCAGAGATCATGATATCTTGATGAGAAGTATAATGATTTTTGTCTTCACATATGGGCTTCTATTGTTGCTGCCTAATGATTCATATTTCGATTCGGCTACAATAATGGTGCCTTTTACAACTCTCTCTCTCATTTGTTTTACTCTCTCACTTATTTGCTTTACTCTCTCTCTCTCCTATACATATGTGTACGTGTCTCGGTCTTTAAATTTGCACTCACTCTCTCTGTCTGTATTTATATATATGTGTGCATTCAAGAAGGATGAATCGCTCATGAAATAGATTCTATTGATTCTCTCCCAATTGGTTGGATCATAGGTGCAATGATTTACGTCACGAGCGAGGTCTTTCTTTCTCTATATCTACATGTCTACATTTAAATGTTGTGTTGTTCGTGGGTGTAACAGGATTTCTATTTCTACCTATCCATCTATCTATTTGTCTGTGTATTTCAAATTTCAATACTCTCCCTCGTCTCTCCTGGTCTTTTGACCATAACATTGTAGGTTTGGGAAAATGTGAACTTTTTTATGTAAAGATTTGATTGCTCTTACCTTTTTTCGATACATGGGGAGTTTTAATGCAATTATTTCATCAGAATCTCTTACACTAACAACACTACAATAAATAAAGGTATTCGTTAGGTGTACATATTGTTATTTAATTTTTTGGTAGTGCTAAATAAGAACCCTTATAGGAGGATCTCTCAAGCATGTTTTCTGATGTTAAAAGCTTTACCTAAGAGAGGTTTCCCCTTTGAGTTTATGCAAAAGGCTGCCCTACTGTTTATGTTAAAAAAGTGGCTGCTTGATTCTTTTTAAAAATGTGATCAATAACGCATATTGGCCTTACTGATTTGATTATACTTCTGCTGGTTAATGAAACCACTTAAACTGCAGGCCACCACAATAAATGGATGGTATGTACCGAAAATCGACTTGGCTAAGGTATTCGGACATTGGCCGAGGCCTCGAGTGACTCACCCAAGTCTAACTTGTTAAAAAAAATAACAGATAAAGACAAAAGAATAATAATTTATTATATAAGATCCCATCTTTTATATCATACCTTGAATGGGATGATGGTTAGCTCTGCCGTCCTTAGGGGATGTCACAGTGCATGAGGTATTGTGTTTTATTCTTGTGGGCAAACAACAAAATCTTCCTCTCCCCTGGGCGAGGCCGAGTAACTCGGTGGACTCGGTCGAGTCGCAGTACACTGGTTAATAATTGGTACAAGTGTTTAGAAAATCAATTCAACTATGGTACTCGGGCCTTGGCCGATGCGAGTTACTATGAAAAATTGTACATTGAATTAATGTTAATCCTTATATGTCATATGACTTAGTTGTTGAGCATAAAAATTATCATATGTTTTTTCTGTTCCATTCCAATATGCAGTAATTGACTTGTTTGTTCTCCTCACTTCTTTATTTGTTTCCATCACTTGTTTGTTTTATCACTAGCTTGGTCTTTCTCTCCTTCACTCGTGTATGTCTTCACATATTCATTTTCAGGTGGACTTAATTTTTAAACCATAGAAAGGTCTTAGGCAAGAGTCTACTACATTTGTTCTTGTACCTTTCCGAATTACAGGTAGAACTTGCTTAAAATCACTACAAGTAAATTTGTTTTTCCCCAAACAAAATATCCCTTGACATTATATTCTGTAAAGATTGATCTAAAAACTAGAAGGAATATTTTGACATCATTGGTGAATCGTTCCATATGATTATAGTTTTTTGTCTTATAAGTTTTGCAAAATTACTTAGCTTTCTGATGTTTCACATCAATGAAATCAATGGATTTTAATTCTTGAATGTATTGCTGTTCCACCGAGAAGATTAGTAGTTGCGATAGCTGATGATCCAGTAGCTAATGCAATTTTTCCTTTTCTACGAATAGTTGTGAATATCAATCGATATAGAAACGGTTTTCTATTCACCCAGATCGGTCGAATTGTAGACTTACTATTTTCAATTGCCTCAATAATTATATTACACGTGTATCTTTGTTCGGAACTTAAATGTAAATGTAAATTTCTTTCTTCTTCTGAGACATGAATTCTTATTAGTGCTAAAGTAAAACCCACATCTTGGAAGATGGATATCAAATAATGTTTTATCTAAATGCATCATGAGGTTATTTGGTTAAAGAAACAAGGTCTCCTCAATAATGCCATCTTCAATATCCATTGATTTGAGGTCATCAATCATTGCATTATAGGCAAAATTCCAAAGTTCTTTATTATTAGTTGGTTCACAATATGTTAAGATAATTTCTAATAAATGTCGTAAAGAAGATTCCATTTTGCAATTAATGCATTCTTCAATGCATATTTGGAGGTCATTATTCCCTTCGAAAAGATGTCTTTTTCAGTACATTGTTAAAGACTTTGACATATATAATTATCAATGGTGAGTAGGCTTTCGTATGAGGTGGGTTCTTTAATATGGTTCAATAACCATAGGTAGTTCGTTAGGGAACCCTGGTTTATTTGGTTTTGGAGGAGTGGTGAGGGATTGGGATGGAAATGTAGTTTTGACTTTTGCAGGTCCTCTTGGTGAGAAAACAACAAATTATGCAGAATTCCTCGCTCTCCTTCATGGTTAAAAATTTTTTATGGAAAAAATTTAGGTTCCTTCTGTGTTATTAGAGGTGATTCCTTGAATGTCATCAAATGGTGCAAAGGGGAGCAAAAGTCACCTTGGGAGCTGACATCTGTGTTGCTACCAATTTTGGATTTGTCTAGACCCGGCATGTTTATCGTGAAGCCAATGTGTTGCCGGATTTTCTGGCCATGGCGGGTACTTTTTTAATAGACACAATTGTCTCTGAATCTATAATTTCCTTCCTTCTAATTTATTTCTAATATAGCTGTAAATTCGTATAAAAAAAAATAGTAACAGTAGGCAATATTTTTCACCATCAATTGGGTTAGCCAGATAAATTGTTCCTATCATATTTTCTTAGAGCTCTTTTTTGACCAGATTTTGTTTGTTCATTCCATGAAAACTTTCAAGGAAAATATTGGTACGTTGTCTCTCCCCTAAACGAAATTGCTTGTAATAATAGAAAAAGAATGTAACAATAATAAATGCCTAAAGCTATATATGAAAATGATTTCCAAATATTAAAGAGTAATACATTTTAATTTATATGACATACTTGTTCGCCTAAAAGAATTTTTTCATCTTTGTTTTACCTATATCAGGATCTCTTAAGATATTATGTAAAGATTGTTGTTTATTGAAATGTATTGAATGTTGGTCTGGTAGATAGATAGAATGACACATGTGGCACGACTCAAATCCAAATATCCTCCTTGTAGCTTCTGGTGGAGAGACCCAACGTGCATCACGAATGTCGGGAATATCATTTGTGACTATATGATCATTATCTAGAGTAACAACTTGTATTTCGTCGTGCCCTTTATATTTATATATATTTATATATATATATATATAGGAAAAATATCCTTTCAACCCATGGGTTGATAGCTACAGTATCAGCCAATGGCCCAGATTGAATCTGGGCCGATCTGACCGTCACGACTTAATGGTTTAAATGCATGAATATCTCAATACAAAACAATAATACATATATTCCACCCTACAAACATGGTTTATACACATTTGAATAATATAATTCAACCCAAATAGGTCCCTTACAAATCCCTTACTAAAAAGTACAATTAAACTGAATACAATATTCAAATATTCACATGGTACATCTCTACAACATATTGCATGACTTGCACTCGCAATTCCTTATTATATCAAAATTATATGATAATTTCATCTTCATTCTTAATCCTCATAAAATATGATACACATCATACACTTGATCATAATAATTCAATAAGATATCAATTCGCATAAACAATAATGCATAGTAGTAAAGCTCATACCGCAAGATAAAAAAAAAAAAAAAAAAACTCAATATTCATAAGACATACTCATTTTATTCAATTGTAAATCCATTTAATAACTGTAAATACATCAAATTAACATACAAGCATATATGGGGAAACCATGGCACGAACCCCTTGTGCCCCGGCCATGAAAGGGCCTTTTGAGGACTTAATTTTGTCCCATTGTCTAAGGCACAGGTGATAATAATAACTCAAGGAGATCAATCCAATGGGAAGCAAATGATCACATTTATTTTACTTAACGTGCATCAAATCAAGAGAGTAACATGTATCAAAATAGCCCTTAAACGTTTGAGAGATATACTACACAAAATAAAGAAGTTTTGGTGAAACTACACTATGTGGTGAAACTGCACCATGTGATCCATAAGGGACCACACAAACTTTTCAACATTAAAAAGAGAACTCAATGGACTATTTCTTATGCTCAAATATGATGAAATAAACATCTCATCAATTGTAAATTCTCAGTAAAAAATTTCAGAAAAATAGGATCAGGAAATCTAGTTAAACTACTCAAGATCATGGAGTAAGCAAGCAAGTCTACACATACTATGTGTATGGACTACACTATTGCTTTGGGACTCTTCAAATATCAAGTTTTCATGACTAAAAGTGAAGAAAGCTACAGTAAATTAAGAATTATAGCAAGCTTTGATAATAGAAATGAGATAAGAATTAAAAATAGGAGAAGAAAAATCAATACCCTAATGAAGCAATAGAATGGGCTTGTTCACATAAATGATGAACTACTCCATGGAAGGGTTTCAAAAGAAAGCTCAAGGAAGAAGATAGTCTCATGGGTGACTACATTTTTGTCAAGGGCTCTCTCTCTCTCTCTCTCTCTCTCTCTCTCTCTCTCATTGAAGGGAATACTCAACTTAGGGTAATAAATTATCCCATAAGTGACTCTCATACTTAGATCATAAAAACGGATTTGTTCTTGATCTTTGATGCCTTAGATCAATGACACACGAGAGGCTTTTATCCAAGCCACTGATCCATATCTTATCACCAAGATCAATAGATAAGATTTGGACACCCTTCACTCCTCAAAACCTAGGTTTATAGTCATTTTACTATGAAGCCCTTAGCTACATATTTTATTCCCCATTAAGTCCAAATTCATGTTTAGACTTATGCCCATGGTTTTTGAATAATTTGTGAGACTCAACCAAATACAAGGTCATGGACGTAAAGGTAATATGGGACATCTACACATGTGAATAAAATAACTTATGACACCACCAATAAGATTTTAACAACACTAAAGTTTCGCATGGGTCCAACCCATAAGGTGGTACCACATATGATATACTCAGATGCTACAAAATCATATGCGATTAATAATATGAATTAAATTAATTCTCAAAATCCCTTGACTTCACACATGCAAAAAATGATACATATGAGCTAAACAAAACATGTGACTTAAATTAAACTGAAGCCATAACAATATATAACTCTTTAAATAACAACATAATCATGTTATAACATAATACCAACAAACCAATTAATGACAAATAGGTGCCAACATTGATATGACATCAGCATGATGTCATCCATGAGTGGGGAGATGGGGGTGCCACGTGGCATCCTTATGGCCACTTGGGATCCCTGTGGCATCCCTACAGGATATCCTTGTTTGGTATTTACGTCAAACAAATTTGAAAATCACAGTTTTTATAGTTTAAAAAATCCGAAACAATTCTTCAAAAATCTCAAAAATTCTCTAAATGATTTCTCAACATTATTACACAATTTTTCGTTAATATAAAATCTTTTCTCTTCAATTTTAGATTAATTTGGGCCAAAGATAAATGAGATCTCTAGACTTATAACACTAGTCGGAGTCTTTCATTAGGCTAACTCAAATGACATTCTACCAGTGTCTCAAGCGAACTCAATGGACCTATGCTCCAAAGTCTATGGTAGAGATATATAATTGGTCACATTAAAGTCTCTGAACCCGAGCTTCTTGTCATCGGGGGTTCAATGGATTACTGCTGCACCCCTGTTGGACATGTTCCTACTCAAATATAGGGGTCCTCTAAAAGTACTAACTCTTCTAAGTCAGATAATACTATAGAATAGTGACTTCCTCATACGACTGTTGGTGCACATGCCATGGAACGGTCTCGTGTCAGGATACAAGCTCATGTCCCATGAGCCGACCATTTCATACGGAGCGAATACTCTTTTAAATACTCGGGTTCTATTCTCGATTAGATTCTCCAAGCCCTGGCTAATCACAACAACTATGAGGCATTCTATTCAATATATTCCTGACTGGGAGGTGACCCTCACACCTCCTCGAGAGTTCACACTCTCAAAACGTATACTCTCAATGGCTCCAATACTCGGGGTACATGAATCTGGGCCCTAGTGCGCCAAGCACCCAAATTCGGTCTCTCTTTAATTCCCACTGAGCGTAAGACTCTTCACCCTGTATGAAATGGTCGACTCATGGGACATGAGCCCTTATCTTGACACGAGACCGTTCCATAGCATGTGCACCCACAGTCGTATGGGGAAGCCACTCTTCTATAGTATTTTTGGGCTTAGAAGAGCTAGTGCACATGTGCTTTTAGGGAACCCCTGTATTTGAGTAGGAACATGTCCAAGAGAGGTCCACCAGTAATCCATTGAACCCCCGGTGACGGGAAGCTTGGGCTCAGCAACTTTAATGTGGCCAATTATGTATCTCTGCCATAGACTCTAGAGCATAGGTCAATTGGATCGGCTTGAGACCCTGGTGGAACGTCATTGGGGTTATCCCAATGGAAGACTCTGACTAGGATTATAAGTCTAGAGATCTCATTTACTTTTGAACCAAATTAATCTAAAATTGACGACAAAAGATTTTATGTTGATGAGAAATTGTGTAATAATGTTGAGAAATCATTTAGCGAATATTTGAGATTTTTGAAGTATTTTTTTAAATTTTTTAAACAATAAAAAATGTGATTTTCAAATTTGTTTGACGTAAATACCAAACAAGGACATCCTATGGGGATGCCACATGGATTCCAAGTGGCCATAAGGATGCCATGTGGCACCCCCACCTCCCCACTTATGGATGACATCGTGCTTATGTCATATCCATGTGGGTACCTATTTGTCATTAATTCTTTTGTTGGTATTATGTTATAACATGATTATCTTGATATTTAAAGAGTTATATATTGTTATGACTTCAGTATGATTTAAGTCACATTTTTGTTTTAGCTCATATGTTCCATTTTTGGCATGTGTGAAGTCATGGAATTTTGGGAATTAATTTAATTCATATTATTATCCACATATGATTTTGTAGCGTGTGAGTATATCTTATGTGGCACCACCTTATGGGCTAGACCCATGTGAAACTTTAGTGTTGTTAAAATCCTATTGACGGTGTCATAAGATAATTTATTCACATGTGTAGATGTCCCATATTACCTATATGTCCATGTCCTTGTATTTTATTGACTCTGACAAATTATTTAAAAACCATGGGCATAAGTGTAAACATGAATTTGGACATAATGGAAAATAAAACATGGAGCTATAGGCTTCAAGGTAAAATGACTATAAACTTAAGTTTTAAGGAGTGAAGGGTGTCCAAAGCTTAAGCATTGATCTTGGTGATAAGAGATGGATAGGTGGCTTGGATAAAAGACTCTCATGTGTCATTGATCTAAGACATCAAAGATCAAGATCAAATCGGTCATTATGATCTAAGTATAGAAGTCACTTATGGAATCAATTATTACCCCAACTTGAGTATTCACTTCAAAGAGAGAGAGAGAGAGAGAGAGAGAGAGAGAGAGAGCCCTTGACAAAAATGTGGTATGAGACTATCTTCTTCCTTGAGCTTTCATTTGAAACTCTTCCATGGAGTAGTCCGTCATTTATGTGATCAAGCCCATAGCATTGCTTCATTAAGCTATTGATTTTTCTTTTTATATTTTTAGTTCCTACCTCATTTCTATTATCAAAGCTTATTGTAATTCTTAATTTACAGTAGCTTTCTTCACTTTTGGTCATGAAACTTGATATTTGAAGAGTTCTAAAGCAATAGTATAGTCCATACACATAGTATGTGTAGACTAGCTTGCTTACTCCATGAGCTCGAGTAGGTTCAACTTGATCTTATTTTTTTAGAATTTTTTACTAAGAATATAAAACTGATGAGAAGTTTATTTCATCATATTTGAGCATAATAAATAGTCCATTGAGTTCCCTTTTTAATATTGAAAAGTTCGTGTGGTCCCATATGGACCACATGGTGTAGTTTCACCATAACTTCTTCAATTTGTGTAGTATCTCTATCAAACATTGAAGGGCTATTTTGATACATGTCGCTCTCATGATTTGATCCCCATTAAGTGAAATAAATGTGATAATTTTCTTTCCATTGGATTGATCTGCTTGAGTTTTTATTATCACCCGTGCCTTAGACAATGGGACAAAATTAAGTCATCAAAAAGCCCTTTCGTGGCTCGGGCACAAGGGGTTCGAACCATGGTTTCCCCATGCATGTTTGCATATTAATTTGGTGTATTTACCGTTATTAAATGGATTCATGATTGATTAAGTTGAGTATGTTGTATGAATAGTGAGATTGCTTTTTTTTTTTTTTCTTGCGGTATGAGCTTTCATGCTATGCATTATTGTTTTTACGAATTAAAATCTTATTGAATTATTATGATCAAGTGTATGATGTGTATGAGATATTATGTAGATGAAGAATGAAGATAAAATTATCATATAATTTTGATGTAATAAGGAATTGCGAGTGAAAGTTATGCAATATGTTGTAGAGATGTACAATGTGAATATTTGACTATTATATTCAGTTTAATTGTACTTTTTAGTAAGGCTTTTGTAAGGGACCTATTAGGGTCGAATTTTATTATTCAAATGTGTATAAATCTTATTTGTAGGCTGGAATATATTATTACGGTTTTTTATTGAGATATTCATGCATGTAAACCCTTGAGTTTTTATACAATGGAACTTTTTTAAAAAAGATTGCATTTCTATCCTATTGGTCTTATACCACCAAAATTTTTGTGATAGTCTAAAAATATATTTTATTTAAAGTTTCAAAAACAGTTTAGATTGAACAGATCTATAAAAACTTGAAAATCTTGAAAATTGACTCTCCAAATATGCAATACAAGATGCACAATTTCCAAAACTTGAAATCCATTTTTTTTCTCGTGTCCATACATCTTGATGTCAAGATGATAAATTTCATGTTATTTGGGCATCAAAACAACCTCTTCTAGTGAAAATTTTGAGGTGGGCTCTAATTTGATTGTGTAGAGCCTAGGCTCTATATAAACTTTTCCCTATGTATAATTAGTGGGCAACTTTTTACATTCAAAAAGTTAATGACGTATTGGTTACGCCGTATGACATTGAGGAGCCGCTTTGCTAAGAAGTCCATAATTTGTTTCATGGTACACCAGCGGGGTTCGAACTCCGATAGTGCTAAGAGACATGCGTTAGTAGCAATCACATAAACCTTACAACATATATGACTTAAATTTGGCGCGTTAATAAAGTTTACTAACATGATGTATAACCTACTCGACCAAAATTCGCATGGCCCCTAGCACGAGGCTGAGTTACTTGGCCGAGTCTCGAAACGCTCATGGGTACCATAAGAGCCATTTGTTTATGGTTTTATGTGATGGGTTTTCCCTTATATCTAAAAATGAGATTTATTGATGTGATGAGCAAATTACTTGAGGTTATCTAGTATTTACCATTCACGTTAAGTTATATCTAAAGACAAGCCTAGGAATTTCATGCTTTTGAGAACAAAATCACAACGATTTTCCTATTTTAGAATACATCAGGGATGCCATAAACCATCAGATGTTAAAGGGATACAGTTTCTATATCGCCTAGGCTTTATGAAAATAAAATAAAGCCTTATCTTGAATCCTCATCGAAAAAGCATTTTAGGCCTCGGAAATTTCTCCGATGGCTCAAAAATCAATTATCAACACCAAGTATGAAATGGATGGTCTAGATTTTGTGTTACAATGTACATCATTTTTAGAGCTTAAAACCCTAGTTTTCAACAACCATAATGGCCAAACCTGAGATGATGGATTTTAGAACTGTAATTTACTTATTTCAATAGGGCTGCAACCCTATCAAAGCATTTTCCTAATTAAAAAGTATCTTATGACTGCTAGCTTTGTTGTACGTGGAAGCACTAAACCCGATGGGTACATTTTTGGGAAATAAAGTATGAAAAACATACCATATGAACTAAAAAATTTACGTGGTTCACCCCAGAAGGGTTACATCCATAGGCATGGAAAAACTAAAATCCACTATGTCAATAAAAGTTATATCAAAGATTTTGGAATATAAAGTTACCTTTCCAAACCTCGACAAAGACTCAGTGGAGCAATCCCATTCAAACCATTCTCCAATCCTTCTATTTACTTTTGACAAGCACTACCGACAACACCAGATAGAAACGCGAGAGGATCGAGAAACTAACTTTCTCTCTAACTAATAGGGGATATACTCAAAATCTTCATGGGAATTGCTTCACTACAAGAAAGCAACTGTTCACTCTGCAGGAGTCTTCAGGAGGCACCATCAACGTTTCTCTCCAAAGGAAGCACTATTTTTTCTAAGAGGTAACCTTGCATCCTATGCACTGAAGGCCCTGCCTTGCTCTCTCTCTAGTGGAAACCACTTTTCCATTATGGTTGCCAAAATAGGGCGCACATATTCTCTGCACTTTCATCTCATAGATATAAGATTAGGAATCCATACCAAATTGGAAACTTCCTATTGATGTTTCATATATCTCAAAAGGCCAAGAGATATATCTAAGATTCCTTATCTTTTTGGAATTCTATTACTTTTAGAAAACTAATTAATATCAATCTTAATCCCACATAATAAGGAAATATCTCAATCTCACATAATATGGGATTTTCTTGTGTGGGTAACTTTGGATAGCACCAAATCCAATGATTTCCACCTTGATATCAAAATCACATGCTCAACATGCCAACATCCATTGGATAGCTTCATATATTCTTCATGATCAACTAAATAAATTTATTAACCATTGTACCTAAAAAATAGTGTTTCCATAAAATTTCTCCACTTTGAAACTTGCATTTGAAACCTTTACATCCTACTGAAAACCCCAAACCAGTCTTTGATACCACTTGTTGTGAACGGTAGCGATAAATTTGATGGGTTGAGTTTTTTGCAAATACAATACAAGAAATAAAGCATGAATCACATACCACAAGAACACAGAATTACCTCTCTAAACCTCAACAAAACTCAATGGAGCAATCCCTTTTAAACCACTCTCCCTTCCTTCTCATTACTTCTAGCAAGCATTACTGACAACACTAGATAGATACGCGAGAACAACGAGAAAATGACTTTCTCTCTAACTAAAAGGGGAGATACCCACAATCTTATCGGAAATTTCTTCCTTACAATAAACCAACCTCTCACTATACAGGAGTCTTCAGAAGGCACCATCACTGTTTCTCTCCAAAGGCAGTACTCTTCTTTTTAAGAGGAAACCTTGCATCTTACGCACAAGTGGCCCTGCCCCCCTCGCTCTCTAGAGGAAACAACCTTTAGTAATATGCAATAAATATATGAAAAACTAAATACAATGAAGTAATCTACATATACAAACATTTGTATATATGAAATCTTAAAGTTATTTGAAAAATTTCTATCAAGCATCAACAATTATCAATATCAACAAATTCAACAAAGAAGATTTATATCAGGTGAAGTAATCTACATATACAAACATTTGTATATATGAAATCTTAAACTTATTTGAAAAATTTCTATCAAGCATCAACAATTATCATTATCAACAAATTCAACAAAGAAGATTTATATCAGGTGATAGAACACAATAAAAAGTAGCTGATAAATACCGAACAAACAAGGTCTATTCAAGAGAAGTTGTATGAAGATAATTTAATTTGAAGTGCATAACCGATATGAAGTTGCAATAATCGTAAGATGACTCTAAAAAACTCTAAAAATGCATATCTGCATAACTTGAACGATCTAAGTTAAAGAGTTTGTAGAAAGAAGAAATTGAAAATGTCTATAAGTCTAGGAGAGTGATGTGTTGTCTAGGCTGGACAAAAGTATATACAAAAATTTAAGAGACTGGAAAGTCCAAATATGTACAAGAATGTACATATCCTAAAGTTCAAAAGTTTCTATTCTTTTGATGAGGCTACACTTTCTAGAGTGGAGGTGTCTTTTGTTGTTTCAAAATCCAAAATAAGTCATTGAACTAGGCGACTTGGTTGTAGTGCTATTTCCCGCACTGGTGCACAAATTTTAATAATGAAATGACTGTACTGATGTTTCATCCTCTGAAGAATGCTCTCCATAGTATCATTAGTATTTTCATGTGGTTTATTAAAGCTTCATATTAAAATTTATAGTGTCAATGGTTTCTTGGGTCCAAAAGTAAAATATATAAAAGATATTTATGAAACTCTTTATACCTCAGCCAAAACTCAAGCTTCAACGGCAGACGTCCCTTACCAGAACATCTGTCATGAGTCTACATTTTGAAAGAAGGTCAGAAACATTTGTTTTACAATAATAAGCATAATAGATTTGTCTGCTATCACTTACTATATCGTTTTATTTGGCTTTCATTATGAGTATAGCATGAGGGACAACAAAGGTGTCTATTGCTTCAGCATTCCTCTTGAGCATTTTCAGAAACTATTATGCCAAGATTTCGCCCTTAGGAATATCTGAACGATGATGTCTTTAACTTCCGTCAACACTGGCCCAAACTGTTACGTAAGAGATAATTAGTGATGTACGTAGTAAATACGTATTGTACTACTGAAAATAAATATGAAACATATAGAAATAAAATTGTAGTAAGAAGTACATGCATTTATTTACGCATTCATTTACGTCTAGTACATATTATTTCATATATTTATTTATTTTTAATTTAAATTAAAAAATATAATAAAATTATGCAATAACAAATTTATGGAGCATGAAGTAGACCATACGAAGAAGTTGTGACTTGTCTGACATTCTCAATAGTGGTTTTTTGAGTGGATACAAACGACCGTTGCTCTACTGGTCTTCTGATAGAGAAAACAAAAGGAGAAGTTGATGTAGAAGTCGAAGCAAGAAGGTTTTGAGAACTACAACATATATATATATATATATCTGTGAAAAATGTTGAGATTAACCCACTAGCTTATATGAACATATGAACCCAACAGCCCAGATTGAATTTAAGCCGATCTGACGGTCACGACCTCATTGCGTAATTGAATTTTAATTGCTTTTCTACAACTCAAAAAAACTTGAAATTTTAGGCTTGTACTATTCTCATCAAGGCAAACTTAATAAAAATACTTTTAAAAATAATTTTGAAAAACTAAATTGCTCAAAATACCACCGAAACATTTTAGAGGTATGTTGGTCAATTTATTTCTTGCAAATTATTTTTTTTATATTTTTATTAGATTCTCCTATTTTTGAAAAATACACACCTAAAATTTCGAATAATTTAGATTCGTAAGAAAAAATTAAAATTCAAGTACTAAATGAGGTCGTGACCGTCAGATCGGTCCTGATTCAATCTGAGTCGTCCGGCTCATATGTTCATATGAGCTAGTGGGCTGATCTCAGTATTATATATATATATATATATATATATATATATATATATATATATATATATATATATATATATATATATATATATATATATATATATATATATATATATATATATATATATATATATATATATATATATATATATATATATATATATATATATATATATATATATATATATATCATGAGTGAACGAGACAAGAAATAGTTGTACATAGATTAATAACGTGAAATGCATTTATGACATACAAAGAGACCAAAGACCGAAACTGGGACCTCTCGAAGATGTAATTATCTTTGTTTATTATGTGGAGCTTCCTTGAATTTCTGGTAGATCAGATAAGCAATTTGAGAGGTTGTTCACATAGGGCTTTTAATAGATAGATGGGACTTCAAGGAATTTTTAATAGATAGATGGGACTCAAAAAGATGATTGGTTTTTGAATCAAGGAATGGTCGAAATAACTGTTATATATACATAGATGGACAATTTGAGCTACATTTAGATACCTGCTCATCAAGGAATATCAATTTCAGGAAGTGCTTATCAGGATCATTCTTGAATGACCCTATGAATGTCACGTGTTATAGTATGCATAACAAAGAGATATATCACTGGTTTTATCGTAATTAACTGAAATTTGATATACATCCATCCATATTTGATGCGGTTGCACGCGTCCATTACAACACAACAGTAGTCAGTATGACACAATTTGTACTTGCAAAATTATAATACTATTCATAATGTTATCCATGTCACAAAGTCAAAAAACAATACTAACAATGTGGTTTCACATTTCGTGTATGAAAGGAAGATTTTATACGAAACGTTTTTTGAACAAATTACGAATAATTGCTTCTAGGTCAAAACATCAGTGTTAACAATATTTTCTTAGCAGTAATCTTTTTTTTTCTCAATTATCCTTGGCAGGATAAAGATTTTTTTATTTTTAGTAGAAGTTCGTCTTGACAATACAACATAGAATCATCCATATGTAAATACATCTTCGGGTTAGTATATACATACATTCTGGATTATCTGTCCCTTTGATTTATTAATAGTCATCGCACAAGCTAGCCGAATAAGAAATTCTCTTTTTTTGAAATTTACGGGTAATCTAAAATCCTCTGATGGTTGAATTGGAATACTTGAAAAGAAAACTATCTGCCCGAAATTATTGCCGATGGTTATTTGAGCTTCAATTGTGTTTATGTGAGCTGCAAATGCGTTTAGTGCCTTGTCTCGGATTTAAATTGTGAAGTAGCGGTATAGGTTCATTATTTTTGAGTTTTAATTAATGCGGCGGTAAATCACGTGGTTTTAAAGTGTTAAGATGTCCTTTAGGATATAATTTGTATTTATCATCAATAACAAGATTCAAAACTTAAATATGTATGCTCTTCCCTTGGAAAATATGATATGACAGTGTCATTTATGTCATCTATAGTTGGTTGGACCTAGATTTACCCCGCTTGGGCTCCCTGGGGGACCCAAGCTCGATGAAACCCCTCTCGGACAACCGCTCGACCCGCGTGTGCATGTGCACCTCGGGTGCCACGTGTGGACAGGTATTTCCAAGAAGGAGAGGATTTTAAAGCGACAAAAGGATGGACTCAAACACCTACCTCACTGCAATTGAGTTCATGGGATGCGTATGGGCTGTAGCCCTCTTAGATCACAAGAAAGCCCTCTGGCTATCCAGCAACGCGGTTTGAATTCGGCCCCCTCTGAAATCAATATCTCACTTGGAATCTCACAGAAAGACTGGTAATAGAATCCACTTATGAAAAACTCCTCTTAATGCATGTGTAGGATAGTGGTTCTAGTCTCCAAGGCTAGAGTGAAAGAGAAGAAAGAAATATGAATAAGAAAGAGAAAAAAGAGAAGAATGAGAGTAAACTGATGAAGGCTTAGTTTTAGATATGAGAAGAAGATGTAGAAGAAGAAGTGAGGGACTGACCCGGGGATCGGGTAGCCTCCTGGCATAAACTCTTCTAAGAGGTGTTACTAGCTACTAGGGATAGCACCAAGGCTATTGGTACCCGGAGGGTTTGGAAACTGGAGTTGCGAAACTTAGCCCGTGACTATGTCACTAACCCAATGAGCCCCTTAAAAGTGATCCAGTGAGAGAAGAGATGAGAGTGAAGGAGATAGAAATCTCACACAACTCGAACACTATGTAACCTGATGGTTAGAGTAGTTCAAGAGTGAAAACTCTAAGATATCTGTCTCAAGATGACCCCAGCCAGAGTGAACGAGCGCAAGAGAATCTATATCTTCTACAACTCAAAACACTATGTGAACTAATGGTTAGAGCAACACTCCATAGTTAAAATCCTTAAGAAACTATCTCAGGAGGACCCCGGCTTTAGTGCTCAAGGGTGAGAGAAGAGGTGAATGAAGAGAGAGATAATAATATAAAAATGAAATGAAATGAGAATAGGTGGATTAGAGGTGAGGGTATGAGTTAGAGAGAGTGGGGTATTAGAGTGAGAGAGAAGAATTAAAAAGATGAGGAGAGAGTGGACCCCCTTATGGTGCTGGTCCGTGCATCCTGGGGGAAGGTACGTAGAGGTGAGAGAGGATAGGATAAAGATGGGTAGAGGGGACCACCGATGGCATGGTTCCATGTGTCAAGGGAGTGAGAGAGGGTGAGAGAGATTAGAGAGGGAGAGATAGAAAGAGACAGAGATAGACCCACCTAAGGCGCGGGTCCGTGAATAGGCGAGGAGGTGAGAGGGTGACAGAGGATGAGAGTAGAGAGGGAGAGCCGGACCCACCTAACACGTGGTTTCGTGACTTTGGTTGAGGTAGAGAGAGTAAGAGAGAGGGAGAGGTCGGGCCTGCCCTATGTGAGGGTCGATGATTTTTTTTTAGACGAGAGAGAAAGTGAACAAAGAGAGAGAGAGAGAGTAAGAGAGCAAGGAAAGGTGAGAGCAAGGAGAGAGAGAGGAGGGAAGCTCAGACCCACCTTGGGTCTGAGTAGAAGAGAGAGAGGGAAAGGAGAGAGAGAGATAAGAGAGAGAAAGAGAAGATAGCTACGTTGTATGGAATAAGATGTATGGAGTAGGAGAGCTAAGCTATATGGATTAGGGTGTATGGAATAAGGTAGAGTGTAGGAGAGGTAAGGTGTATGGAGTTGGAATGGGAGTCGGAAATCTTAAGGTGTATGGGAGCTAGAGTGTATCGAGTAGGGAGTGTGGAGTTCTAGGAAGTTGAAATTTTGAGGTTCTAGGGAGTGAGGGTATGTAGGGGTAGTTTCTCTCTCTAGTAATTGTTTCTCTCTCCCCTCTTCTTATGTTTTGGGTTTGGGATAAAAAAAAAAAAGAAGAAGCCTAAACTCTTTGAATTCTCAAGCTCTTTCAATTGATTTCAAAAAGTTATTTACAAATGATTCACTTTGCTTATATAGTGTAACCCCAAAACATGGGTGGATACTCAAAAACCTCAAGAGTTATTGGAAATTGCACATTTAATGAATAAAAATAATAATCCCGTTTTGGAAATAAAGACCAAAATACCCCTAAGCACTTTTCATGAAATGACAAAAACGTCCCTCCATGAAGAGCCTTTTGCCATTACTAGGCCTCGAGAGCTTTTTCGGAGGTTTCTGGTTGCAATTCTAATGATAAAACATCGTAGAATCGATGCTTGGATTGTTATACCCATTTTGATACCCATTGATCGTCTTAAAACAAAGTTTTAAGGAAGAACCCAAAATCCCGCCAAGTCCATAAATTATTGATTCTTCGACCACCAATTCGGGATGTTGCATGATGTTGTAATGACTCTAATTTTGGGCAGCACTATTCTTGGCACAGTGTAGTTTCAATTTTGAGGCATCAAACAATTTTTGGCAGCTCTACTCTTGGCTTCAATTTTCTGCAGCATTATTCTTGGCACAATTTTGGGCATTGCTAATGATTGTATTACGCTTTTGAAGTTTACATTGATAATCAGTACTAGCAAACAATATATGATCCGCCTTTTATGATTCTACAATTTTCATTTGAGTTAGCTGATAGTTTGGTTAGCATATATATATGTGTGTATATATATATATATATATATATATATATATGATTAGTGATGTGTTATTTGCTTGTTATGGTTACTAACTCTTTTGATATATGATTTTCTGATATATGGATTATATATAAGTTGCTGATGTGTTAGTAACTGTATTGATAGTTTGGTTGGCTATATATGACTTGATTGGCTTGTTATGATTCTGAAAAAAATTAAAAAAAATGTACGATTCTATAATTTTCAGTTTCAAGTGAACAATGTGGGTCATTTTTTGCCCAAATGGATGTCTTGATGTCTTTGTGGTTTTGATTTATTTAACCATTAAAATTTTAAAGAACAAGCCTCAAAAATCTGTATTGTATCAACATTATCTATTTTAGTCATTTTTTTGCGGGTACTCACTAACAAACTTGAGTCCTTAACTGTACGATTTTACAGTTAGGGAAGATAATAGGTTGGAGCATGTTGTTTGGTCCCATGGTTCTCGTTCACGTGCATATTAGATCTTCGGTGATGTGGTAGTTTTCGATACAACCTATCGGTCAAATGGTTACTCTATGCCATTCGACATTTAGGTGGGTATCAATAACCATGGTGACACTTGTTTATTTGGGCGTGTTCTACTATGAGATGAAAGATTTCAATCTTTTTCATGGACAATGAAAGTATGTGATCTTCTACAAATTTTGAGCTTTGATTCTTTGATATTCTTACCAATGATGTGTGTTTGAGCATGCTTATATGTTTCTAGTGTTTCTAAAGCTTGATATGGTTGTAATCATTTGTAGGTCTACTGAATGGAAAGATGCCACAAACAATCCTAACTGATCAGGACTTAGCTATCAAAGAAGCAATCTGTAAGGAACTCCCCAACACTAAACATGCATTTTGTATATGACACTTATTATCAAAATTATCTGGCCGGCTTTCCCTCCTCCTTGGTAAATGATACAATGAGTTTGACACCAATTTTTACAAGTTATGTAATCTTGAGTCCATTGAAGATTTTGGAGAAGGCTGACATGCATTTGTCAATAAGTTTGTGTTGCATTTAAATAGACATATTAACAACTTGTGGAATTTAAATGTGTTTTGGGCACTACCATACTTGAGAAGCCATTTTTTTGCTGGAACGACGACAACGGGACGTTCAGAGTCCATCAATGCATATGTGAAATGATTCTTGGGTTCACAAACTCCGCTCAGTGAATTGATAGACCAGGTATAAGAAATAATGATCTCATTGTCTTTCTTAATATTTTAAATATATTGGCATTTTATTCTTTATTTATGATTTTTTGCCTCTTTTTGGTAGATGGCGGTTGTTATTGAGATGAGAAATGTAGTGGGTCAACAGCGTTTGATGCAACAAAAGTCAGTCCAACAATGTGGATGTTCGAACAATGTGCCCTTTCGAAGACCATGGAGACACGTCTTAACCCCTTTGCATTTTCTAAGATACAAGAAAAAATTATTTCATCTTTCCAATATTTGACATCTAGAAAGGATAATGGAACTTATGAAGTGACACACTTTTCAAAGAAAGAAAAAGGGCGAAAAGATTCTTTAGTGGTTGAAAACAGTGTTATGAATTGCCGTTGTAAAGGGTTCAAGTTTACAGGTATCATTTGCAGGCATCAAAAAGTATCTTTAGTGGTTCAAGACAATGTTATGAATTGCAATTGTAAATGGTTTGAGTTTACAAGCATCATTTGCAGGAATCCTCTTCATGTTCTCTTCAAGTAAAATTTTATTCAAATTCCAGACCGATGACTGCCAAAACGTTGGAGGCGCTTCACATCATTAATATCAAATGTTAGCTCGAACACATCAGCTGCATATGTTGATCGTGTCCAAACTATACAATCATTAGAATCAACAATTGGTACAAAAGGTGCAAGATTTGATGATTGTTAGAAGTTCATTATAGAGCAATTTTACAGAATTTGGAACATGTTGAAGAAGTAGAACGCATGAGGTCTCCTATGGTTGATTAAACATCTAATGCAAGTTTAGCAACTAAAGGGAATGAAAATGGGCTTCATTGTGAAAGCGTCCATGTAAAAAACCCTGTTCGGCAAATCACAAAAGGGCGGCCTCCTGAAAAAAGGTTAGAGCCCCATGTTGAAATTCCCAAGAAACCTAGATATTGTAAGGTTCCTTTATGTAGCCAAATTGGCCATGATTATAGGAATTGTCCATTAAAAAGAGGTTAATTTAGTAGGAAATCATTATATGTTAGAGAACACACTTCTTGGTATGATGTTGACACAATTTTGGGGATAGAAATGCTACATTGCTTATGAGATTTTTTAGCATTTACATGCGACAACTTTGTATATGTAATTTTGGAGATGTGCATAATGATTATTGTAAGATGCAATATTTATGTTGTGTATCAATGTAATAAACATATTTTTACTTGATTAAATGCTCTATCTTTTGTTGATTCATTAAATAGGATTTCAAGCAAAGCAACATTCTTTGTTCCTTGTGAATGTGTTGGGTCAGGGACTGCATTTTCCAATTTGATATTGAGGTACGGCAGGCACAATAGCGTAGCAATGCTTAGGTTCTTTAAACTCACAAGATCATAAGGGCGCAGTAGGGCAGCTCCTTATGAATGTGTTGGGGTAGTGATTGCATTTCCAATTTGATATTGAGGTATGACAGGCACAACAGGGCAGCAATGCTTAGCTTCTTTAAACTCACAAGATCTTAAGGACATCGCAGGGCAGCAATGCAATTCGAACATATGAGTCACTTTTCTTTTTCTTTTGCCATTAAAATTAATAACTTGCCTGAACAACAAAGAAAATGATGTTTGATGTCAACAAGAAAGCAAAGAGAAACAAATATGTCAAAGAAAATGGACTTTGGATGTATAGGCCACCCATTTCTCTATCTCGGCTGATTAAGTTCATGCAAGTGAAGGTGGGGCTCCTTAAGTTCATGCAAGTGAAGGTGGGGCTCCTTGTCAGTAATAGCCTTCCCATTTTTTCAATTATGTTTTGAGAAAGAAGGAATAAGCTGGGATGACAAATAAATGAGTGCCGGATTGCGGTTCGATTGATGCATGTGGTCACGAAAACTATACTACACTTCCTTAGGCTAGGTCATTAGGTCTTGTCTACCTCCCGAAGGGTTTCTATCACTTAATTGTTGGTTCACTAGCATTCTGCAATGTGAAAAGGTGCAAGGAGGCTAAACTTCAAATCAAGCAGAGTGAGGACAAGGAACCACAAGGAGGATAGACTTCAAATCATAGCAGAGTGAGAACGAGGAACCAAGGAGGCTAGACTTCAAATCATAGCAGAGTCAGGACGGGGAACCACAAATGCCACAACCTTGGTAGTATAAAGCACTAGTCTCCAGGCTATTTACTATTTATTCTGCATTATAAAAGTAATTCAGTGGCAAAAAAATAATTCCAGACACTTACAAAGAGAGCCTCCGGTGAATATCTACGATTTGGGGTGTTCCTTGGATGGAAGAAAGGCACAAGTTAAGATGCCTTTGGAGGTAAGGAAACAAGGAAGCCCATTTTTTTAATGTCGAAATGGCGCGTAACTTGGCTCGGCCAAGAGCCGAGAACCTTGGCCAACTTGATTTTCAAATCAATCAGTATGAGGACAAGGAACCACAAGGAGTATAGACTTCAAATCAATTAGAGGTGGCATGTGAGCTAAACAAGAAGTTAACAAATTAATATTTAAATGCCATACATGAAAGATTTACGGGATACATTTTTGGACACGATTTCGATGATTCCATGTAGAAATGAGTCACTTTGACTTAATTTTTAAGGACTTATAATCTCTAACATGGAGATCATGAATATGAAAAAAAAAAAAAAATTTGAAAATTAGAAATAATAATTCTATTAAGAAAACATTTGGAGCGTTAGTTTCAACTGTTTTTAGATGGACCACCTATTTGCGTCCATCTTTAAGATGGATGCTTCATATAGATGCTTCATACCTTAGAACTGCATATTGTAGAAATGCGGTCTAGCTCCCGCGAAACAATTTTCCAAGACTTTTTGGCTAATTCTTTCAAAATTGTTAAAGCATCATTCTGCCTCATCTAGTGAAGGTCTTGTATCTGTATCCATAATTTCACATATATCACGACCATTGAGTCTTCATTTTCAAGAAGTATTGACCGGTCCATACTTTATGATCTTTGTGTTGAATAATAGATTACTAGCCAAATTACGTGTGTTGCACATATGCAATTACTTGTAACAGATTAACTAAAGGAAAAGTGTTATATAAGGTTGCAACTATGAAATGTAGAACTACAAATGCATTTCAAAAATCAATTGGAAATGGTTGTTTTAGTTTTGAAAAACCTGGTAATTGACCATCTCACGATCGAGACGTATCAATACGGAAAAAAAAAAGAAAAAAAGAAAGGTTTTGTCTTAGAAATAGTGCATCTTGCAACATATTATCTATACCATCATATTCAAGATTTTAATATGTTTATATATATACTCGATTTTAACCATTTTTGGAGTTTAAACATTTGTAATTAGATATAAAAATAGATTTTTAGATAATTCTAAGAATTTTTTACATTAAAATTAGATGTTATGACAAAATTTGGTGGTGCACCTAAATTGGATTGTTTAAGGTTGCAACCTTATAGAAATCACACCATTAACTAAGTATTCAATTATCAAAGAACTTTATTATTAATAATATTTGGTAAATCAGAAATCACTTCTTCGATAATAGAAATTTTTAACTGCTAATCATTTTTATGAAAATAAATTTACTAAACTCTAGGTTTCCTGAAATAATATTTTAAGAGATTATTTCTTTCTCTAGTATTCAAAAACTCTTCTACGAAAATCTCTCATCTCTCTTAAAATCTCTCATTCTCTATTTCTTGTGCATGTTATCTCTTTCTTTTCTTTTGACAATGGTATAAGCTCATTATTGAATATATGCTTAACAAGCAATAGATTACATTATGGAAATTAATGCATTAGAAATAGACAGAGAAGATAAAGAGACTCCATGCTTTGCAAAATGATATGCCTCATGATTTGCCTCACGATATGTATGAGAGAAAGAAATCCTTAACCCTGGGGTAGCACAAAGATCAATGATTTTCAGCAAAAAAAACATGCAATGACCAAGGTACCCTTTGCTCCTTCTTACACAATTTAATGATATTAAAAGAATCCCCTTCAATCAAAATATCCCCTTAGAAGCCTCTATCCATAATAATATGTAATCTTTGTAGAAGAGACGCAATATCTACATGTGTAGCCATGGTAGAAATGCAAGGCCCAGCATAAGAAAAAAGAACAATACCATCATGGTCTTGAAATAGACCACCAACACCAGCAACCCTTTGATTGCCTAAGGAACTGCCATCAAAATTTAGTTTTAGACAACCCTCTGAGGGAAAATTCCAAATCACATGAGGACGGCCCAAATAAGAAAATGATGTAGCTAAATTCTTAGGTCTAAATTGATATCAACCCATGAAACACCACGACCCTCCAAAGTGGAAGAGAACCAATCCCATAGAGATTGCAGAATCCAATCTTTAATTTATTCCTAGATTAAACAAAACCCATCAATTGTTCTCCTATTACATTCCAACCATATCTGCCATATTATAGCACACCTAAAATTTTTCATAACGATGACGCCTTCCTTAGGTAGACCTGCAGTACATAGATGGTTAATAGCTCCAAGGACATTCTCTAGTAGCATAAAGAATAGTCCCATTTTATTAAAAGCCCCATGCGAAATATAGGAAGCAAAATTTCAATGTAAGAAGAGAGTGAAAACCAGTCTCCGCATTGCATTTGCACATAAGATAGACATTCTTAAGAATTGTACCCCTTTTTTGCAGATTATCAATAGTGAGGCATTTGTCTTGCATAGCTAACCATAGGAAAGCATGGATTTTGCCCGGAATTGGCCATTTCCATACCAAACCTAGGGTACAATTGGTCCAACAAACATGATCATGATAAAGAAGGTTATAGTGTGATTTAACAGAAAATGGCCCTTAGGTTCAGATTCCTAAGCAATCCCAACTGCAGTGTTATTAGAAAGTTAGACATCCTCCAAATTTGTAAGTAACTCTTTCCTCTACAAAATGATATAATTTGGTAACCTGTTATAAATGCACGTAAAATTCGAAACCAGACCCCCTGTAGTGTGTGTAGCAAGATCGAAATCTTTGCAGCTGGACGTGTATCCTTGGCAAAAAGGTCTGGAAATAGAGAAGAAAGAGATACATCACCTTCTCAAAATTTCTCACAATGTTGAGATCTCACTCTAGTTTAGAAGATATGCTATCATCTCTCTCTCTTCCCTTTCTTCCCCTAAAGTATACTTACTCTCTTTCTCTATTCCCTCTCTCACTCTTTCCTATTTTAGAAGATTGAGCTCTCTCTCTCTCTCTTCCCTTAGAATTAGGAATATTATATCTCCCACTTTCTCTATTTAAGATATCGAAATAATGTGGAGATATAGAAACAATATTGAGATCGTTCTGTGTCTATACTCATACTCTCTCTCTCTCTATATATCGAAGGTTGTTGCAATACCAATATATATATATATATATATAGTCTTTCCAACGCCTATAGGTGAAAATGAATAGTGATTTCTCTTTACCCTCATCACCCTACAAATCGGAATTGCTTAAAATTTGGTGGATATGTACATCTTACTGAGGAACATTTAATAAAAATATAAAAAAAAATATCCGTGAAAACTAAATAGACCAAAATACCCTCGAAACGTTTCAGGGGTATTTTTGTTAATTTCTTTCATGCAATTTTTTTTTTTTTAATATTCGAAGATTTCCCTATTTTTGATGAATACAGGCTCCAAATTAAAACTCATTCGGATTTATAGAAAAAAAAATGAAAAATGAAATACTACCGGATAATCATGACCGCGCGATGAACTTTGGGCGGTGATTGGGGTAGGTGAAATCACTATTCATTTTCGCTTATTCTCGTTGCGTAGTGTTTTCTATATATATGTAACACTTTCTTCGCACGTGATTAAAGAGCATTGACTATCTAATGAGAACAAAGTTTTTAGAAAAAAAAAAATATGAAATATATATATATTTATTGTTCCAAACATAAAAGATTATATTTATGAGGAAAACTTACTAAAATTTTGAATTAGAGTAAAAATCTGAAATTATTTTAATTGCATATAATTTTTGCTTGTTTTTCGTTACTTCAAATAGAATATCCAGAAAATAAGATACTGTATAATTTAATTCAAAGCAGGTTCTTATATCCTATAAAAAAAATAATTACACACCTCGAGAAAAGCATGGTTTCTCTTACCTTAAAGATTAATGTGTTCCTCAATTTTCATAAAATGGGAAGAACACCTAAAAAAATACAAACATAGGTAATAAAAAATAATAATAATACAACAAACCGTCCATGTAGACTCTGTTAAACTTCATTCAATGGTAAAAAATATCCGAAATTCACCAAATCCACATGATAATATGAATGAGAGGGCAGGGGATAACTTTATAATTATTATTGCATTAATAATTTATAATGTACAACCAAGTAACCATCGCTATAAGACATACTAAAAATGAAGATTAATAAAAAAAAAGAAGCATGAATGTCGTTCATCACCTTCACCAACTAAAAAATAATAATAATAAGAATGACAAGCAGAAATCAAAAAAATAAAAAAATTCTTTTACAACCAATAGATCATAATTTAGTTATTAGGGGACTTTCATACACTCAATAAACAAAATCATAACCTCAAATATGTCCGCTTTTGCTATTTATTGCATATGCAAAGCCATTAAAAATCCTACACCTAAGTGAACTCCCCATTTCAATGTCACAAGCGAGTCTGTTCAGGTAGAAAATAAAATAAAAACAAATTAAATATTCTATCACAAGGAAAATAAATTTAACAAACACATAAACAAAAAAACAAAGGCACTTCAAAAATAGTGTATCCATTTTGAGAGGTTGAGAGGGGCACGTGAAAGTTTCTTAACCTATTTATAGGACTTCTAAACGTAATTAAGATATAGATTCTCTTGGAGAGAGATATTTTAGGTGAAGAAATAATAAGTATAGATTTTATGATACAGGTGAAATATAGATTGCTCCCTCTCTCTCTTTCCCTAAAATATGCACACACGTATCTAATAAGCTCCTTCTCTCTCTCTACTATGCTATTTCTCTCCCTCTCTCTCTATACATATTCTCTCTTCCCTTTCTCACTCTGCCCTATTTTAGAATGCATGATATCTTTAGATAATGATATAATATGGTAATTAATGAGATTACTCTATCTCTCATTTTCCTCAAAAATTCATGCATTTTCTTTTTCTCTTCCCTTTCTTCCCCTAAAGTATACGTACTCTCTCTCTTCCCTCTCTCACGCTTTCCTATTTTAGAAGATTGATCGTATGAAATATTTTAGGTGA
Source organism: Amborella trichopoda (assembly GCF_054954075.1). NCBI lineage: Eukaryota > Viridiplantae > Streptophyta > Magnoliopsida > Amborellales > Amborellaceae > Amborella > Amborella trichopoda. The sequence goes on from NC_142340.1 coordinate 34,599,540, forward strand.
GGAAATAGTAAGTATTCACGCATGAACAAAGAAAGAGAGAGAGACAAACAAAGCACACCTTGCTGCATGAAAACAAAAAATTAACGTACCCATTTTGAGCTGTTGAGAGGGGTACGTGAAAGTTTATTAACCTATTTATAAGACTTCTAAACATACTTAGGATATAGAGTCTCTCTCTTATAGAGAGATATTTTAGGTGAAGAAATAGTAATTATAGATATTAAGCTATGGGTGAGAAATAAATTGCTCTCTCTCTCTCTCTAAAATATGCACGCACTTATCTATCTCTCTCTAATATGATTTTTCTCTCTCTCTCTCTCTCTTCAGTTTCTCACTCTTCCCTATTTTAGAATATAAGATATGTTTAGATGAGGATATAATATGGTAATTTTTTAGATTACTCTCTCTCTTTCCCTCAAAATATTTATGTACTCTCTCTCTCTTCCCTCCCTCACTATTTCCTATTTTAGAAGATTTATCTTGAGAGAGATACTTTAGATGACGAAATAATAAGTATAAATTTTTAAGTTATAGGTGAGATACTGCTCTCTCTTTCTTTCCCTAAAATATGCATGCGCTTATCTCTCTCTCTCTAATATGCTCTTTCTCTCTCTCTCTTATACATAGTCTCTCTCTCTCTCTTCGCTTCTCACTCTTGCCTATTTTAGAGGATATACTACATTTAGATACGTATATGATACGGTAAGTTAGGAGATTATTCTCTCTCATTCCTCCTAAAATTTATACATACTCTCTCTCCCCCCTCTCTTACTTTCATCTTTTGGAAAATTGAGCTCTTTCTCTATCTCTCTCTTCCTTTAAAGTTACGAATGTGTCCAACAACCTCTAAATAATTAGGGACCCTTCTTATTTTCACGACATGTGTCCACCTCTTAACTCTTGCTTAATAATGTAGGATAGATATACGTTAATAAAATATATTGTATTATATTATATATATATATATATATATATATATATATATATATATATATATATATATATATATATATATATATATTATTTTATCCAAAATTTCACTACCAAAAAACAGTCCCTGATAGTAAATTATCAATTAAAAAAACCAGAAAATGAAAGATCATGAAAATAAATCCTACATTCTGGCACCTTTCTCATATGAAAAGAAAATCTGCAAATACTTGGCAAAAGTATTGGAAGAAGGGTTCAACATATATCGGTTTATTCATCTTAAATAACATCAATAGTTTTCCACAATAATATTATATAAGTAGATGCCCATACTAAATGCGAACAATATTATATTATTATGTGCGGTGCATAATCCACCTCTACCCTGAATACAAAGCGACATCGTATAAAGTGACATGAATAACAAACATATCCATCATAAAAAACTTGTCCAATGTTGCAAACATCAAATCGAGGGCACAATTGAAAGAAATATAATGCATTATAGTATGAATAACTGTATGGCAGAATTTTTCCAATCTTTTGGATGAGGTTTCCATAGGTGCTATCGAGAAATATAAAGCCACACCACCAAACCCGGCCAAGTGATGCAGATTTTACATTGAAAATGCCTATGATGGTAAAAACTTTATTTCAAGTACTCGTTATAAAAACTGAAATCGCAAAAAGGACAAGGTTTCTATGAGTCCTTGAAAAAAGGAGCCCCTTTTTTTAAAAAAAATGAAGAAAAAATATAATATGTATAATTAGTGGGCTTGTTTCTACAAACCACTACATACAAATCCACAACATAAAACTAAGAGAAACCGGGAATTTTCTTTCCAGGTTACCTGGTGTCTTAACGCCCTAAAACATAAGGGCAGATCAACATGCACGATCTTATTGATATTGATTAATTGGAAACTGTACACACACAAATTTCTAAATAAAAGGCAATTTACTCTACCTACTAAAGTCCTTTTCAAATTGCAAGGAGAGACAGCAACAAACTTCTCAAGTGGGAAAAAAACATGATTTGTAGTATAGTGCGTAAGATTTTAATATAGGAAGCCTTTCTAACCACTAAATAAATAATCATAATTCAGAATTAAAAGGTATATGTAATAATTCCTTTTGTAATATGCAATCCATATATGAACAAATAAATAGAATGCAGTAACCACATAAACAGACATTTGAATATATGAAGCCTTAAACTTATGTGAAAAAATCCTATCAAGCATCAACCGTTATCAATATCAACAAATTCAACAAAGAAGATTTATATCAAGTGATCGAAAACAATAAAAAGGAGTTGACAAGTACCTAATGAACAAGGTCTAGTCAAGAAAACTTGTAGGAAGATAATTTGGTTTGAAGTGCATAACCCTAATGAAATTGCAACAATCGTAAGATTACTCTAACTAACTATAAAAATAGATATACTCATAACTTGAACGAACTATGTGAAAGAGTTTGTAGAAAGAAGAAATTGAAAATGTTTATCAATCTAGGAGGCTCATATGTTCTCTAGGCCGGACAAAAATATATACAAAAATTTACAGTATGGAAAGTCCAAATATATACAAGAATGTTACATATCCTGAAGTTCAAAAACATATATTCTTAAGATGAGGCTGCACTTTCTTGATTCGAGGTGTCTTCAGCGGTATAATCATCTAAAATAAGTCATTCGACCAGGTGACTCGGTTGTAGGGTTGTATTCTGTACTAGCCCACTAATAATCATTATCAAATAACTATATTGGTGTTTCATCCTCCAAATAATGCTCTCCATAATTTTATTAGTAATTTCGTATGGTTTAATACAGGCTACATACCTAAATTTTTATTTTCAATGATTTTTTGGGTCCAAAAGTAAAACACATAAAAGATATTTACTAAGCTTTTTATTCCTCAGGCAAAACTCATTCAACGATGGCAAACATGCCGATCAATTGCTCTATTTGTTCATTGACAAAGTCACTCTAATAGCATAGTTTTCGTTGTCCCTTACCAGAACTTCTGTCATGAATCTCTACATTTTCAAAGAAAGTCAGGAACAATTGTTTTACAATAATAAGCATAATAAATATGTATATGTTCACTTACTGTACCTTTTTTTTTTTGGCTTTCATTATGAATATGGCATGAGGGATAGTCAAAGGCTCCAATAGCTTCAGGAGGCTTTCCCTTTGAGCATTTCCAGCAACTATTATATCATGATTTCACCCTTGGTAATATTTGAATGATGGTGTATTTGAAGGAGCCCTTTTTTCTGGCGTGGAAGCTACCACTTCTAGAATGAAAGCCTATTTATATTATATTACATATTATATTAGAGTTATAGGTTAGGTAGGCTACAACAAACGTAAACCAAGCCCCGGTCCTATTTAAGCTTTCTTTGCTAATGTTTCCAAAGATAACCTACGGTTGCGTACTTCTGCAAGTACTAGCTCAGACTGTTACGTAAGGGATAATTAGTGCCTTATGTTGTAAATACATGTTGTGCTATTGAAAACAACTATGAAACATATAGAAGTAAAACTATAGTAAGAAGTACTTGCATTCATTTACATGTAGTATATATTATTTAATAGATGTGAATTTACTTTTTAGTTAAAATTAAAAAATGTTAGAAAATTATGCCATAACGAATTTGTGGAATATGAGGCGGACCATACGAAGAAGATGTACCTGTCTGACATTGTCAATAGTGATTTGTTGAATGGAAACGAAAGACCGTTGCTCTACTGGTCTTCTAATAGAGAAAACAGAAGAAGAAACTGATGTAAAAGCTAAAGCAAAAAGTTTCTGAGTATTTAGTTTAAAGAGTGAACGATGCGAGAAATAATTTTATAGAGATGCAATTATCTACGGAAATAGTTATATATAATTATTGTGTGTTAAATGCATTTATAAAATAAAAAGAGGCCACCAAAGACTGAAACATTGGATCTCTCGAAGATGTAATTATCTTTGTTAGTTGTGTGAAGCTTCCTTGAATATCTGGTAATTCTCTTTCGTCATAATTGGCTGAAATTTGATATACATGCATCCATATTTGATGAGGTTACAAGCGTCCTCTAAGACACAACAGCAATAAGTATGACGCAATTTTTTTTTTCCAATATTACAATACTCATCATAATGTGGTCTATGTCATAAAGTCGAAAAACAATTCTAACAACATCGTATAAAATTTTGTATTTAAAAGAAAGATTTTATAAGAAAAATATTTAGAACAAATTACCAATAATTGCTTCTATGTCAAAACACTAGTGTAAATAATATTTCTGTGTTGCAATCTTTTTTGTTCTCAAATATCCTTGGCTAAATAAAGACTTTTTTATTTTTAATAGAAGTTCCTCTTGGCAATGCAACATAAAGTCGTCCATGTGTAAAAACATCTTTGGGTAAGTATAAATCTATAATATGGATTGTCAGTTCCTGTGATTTATTAATTGTCATTACAAAAGCTAGCCAAAAAATAAATTGTGTTCTTTTGAATTGCTCAGGTAGTCTAAAATTCTCCGATGGTTGCATTGGAATTCTTGAAAGGAAAGCTATTTGCTCTGAAGTATTGCCAATGGTTATTTGTGCTTCAATTGTGTTTCTGTGAGTTTAGTGTCATTGCATAAGCCTTGTTTTGGATTTAAATTGTGAAATAGTATTATAGGTTCATTCTTTTTTAGTGTTAATGTAAGCAGCGGTAAGGCACTTGGTTTTGAAGTGTTATAATAATCTTTAGGATATAAAGTGTATTTATCATCAGTAGCGAGAATCAAAACTATAATATGTATGTTCTTCCCTTAGAAAATACGATATGACTGTCATTTATGTCATCTACAATTTCATTTGTAATAGCTAATATACATGAATCTGTAATGAGTGGACAATTTGACCGTATAGGATTGAGGTCACTAAATATTATCTTTGAAAAGGAGTACAATGAATTAATGTTATTATTATCCTTATATATCATATGACTTATAGTTGAGGATAAAAGTTATCATCTGTTTTTTCTGTTCCATTTGTAATACACAGACCTTGACTTGTTTGTTCTCCTCACTTGATTATTTGTTTCCATCACTTGATTGTTTTATCACTTTCTTGGTCGTTCTCTCCTTCACTCGTGTCTGTGTTCTCATTTTTGTTTTCAGGTGAAGGACTTTAATTTTAGGCCATAGAAAAGACTTCGACAATAGTTAACTACATCTGTTCTTCTACCTTTCAGAATTACAGGTAGAACTTGTTTAAAATCACTTCCGAGTAAAATTATTTTTCCTCCAAACAAAATATCACTCGACATTATAATTTGTAAAGATTGATCTAGAAACTAGAAAGCATATTTTGAAAGCATTGGTGACTCGTCCCATATGATTAAAGTATTTTGTCTTACAAGTTTTACCAAATTACTATTATTTCCAATGTTACATGTTGATGCAATCATTGGATTTTAAATCTTGAATGTGCTGTTGTTTCACCGAGATGATAAGTAGTTGCGGTACCTGATGATGTAGTAGGTAATGCAATTTTTCTTTTTCTACGAAACGTTGAGAATATAGAAAAGGTTTTGCCATTCCTTTCAGGTCCATCAGATTGTAGACTTATTATTTTCAATTTCCTCGATAATTATGTTATATGTGTGTCTTTGTTTGGTATTTAAATGTAAATGTAAATTTCTTTCTTCTTCTAAGACATTAATAATTTTTTGTTCTTTTATATGACTTGAGACATCCTGATTAGTTCTAAAGTTAAATCCAAGTCTCGGAAGTTGAAAATCAAATATTGTTTTATCTAAATGCGTCATGAGGTTATTTATTTAAAGAACCAAGGTCTCCTCAATTATGCCATCTACAACATCCGTTTATTTGTGGTCATCAATCATTGCATTATAGGCAAAATTCCAAAGTTCTTTATTATTAGTTGATTCACAATTTGTTAATATAATTACTGATAAATGTCAAAAAGACGAAGGCATTCTGTAATTAATGCATTCTATGAGGTCATTATTCCCTTCGAGAAGATGTCTTTTTTAGTACGTTTTTAAAAAGTTTGACATATATAATTATCAATGGTGAGAAGGCTTTCGTATGAGGTGGGTCCTTTAATATGATTGAATAGTAATTGTTGCAATATTCCTCACCATCCATTAGGTTAGCCAGTTTTTTCACTCTATGAATATTTGTAAGGAAAATCTTGGTACGTTGTTCTCTCCTGTAACGAAAATTGCTTGTAATACTAGGAAAAGAGCCTAACAATAATCAATGCCTAAATCTATATATAAAAAACGATTGCAAAGTAATGAAGAGTAATAAATTTTAATTTACATGACGTACTTGTTCGCCTCAAAAAACTCTATCAGCTCTGTTTTACATAGATCTCTTAAGATATTATGTAAAGGTTGTTGTTTATTGAAATGTATTGAATCTTGGTTTGGTAGATAGACGGATTGACACGTGGCTAAATTCAAATCCAAATATCCTCCGTAAAGTTGGGAATCTCATTTCTGACTATTATCATTCTCTGAAATAATAACAACTTGCATTTTGTCATGCCCAATATATATACGACCCCAGCAGTCCTGATTGAATTTGGGCCGATCTGACGGTCACGACCTCATTTCGTGATTGAATTTTAATTTATTTTCTATGATTCGAAATAACTTGAAATTTTATACGTAGTTTCATCTCATCAAACCACACCAAATAAAAATAATTTGAAAATAATTCGCAAATATTAAATTGACCAAAATACCCCCAAAATATTTCAAGACTATTTTAGTTAATTTATTTCTTGCAATGTATTTTTTTTGATATTTTTATTAGATTCTCCTATTTTTGAATAATGTACTCCTAAAATTTCAAATTATTTGGATATGTGGAAAAAATATTAAATTTCAAATACAAAATAAAGTCATGACAGTTAGATCGGCTCAGATTCAATCGGGACCATTGGGCTCATATGAAAACAATGGCATTTAAAAAATAGCGTACCCATTTTGAGAGGATGAGAGGGCCATGTGAGGGTCTCTTAACCTATTTGTAGGACTTCTAAACCTAATTAAGATATAAAATCTCTCTTAGAGAGAGATATATCAGGTGAGGAAATAGTAAGTATAGATATTTAAGATGTTGGTGAGATATAGATTGCTCTCTCTCTCTCTCTTTCCCTAAAATATGCACACACCTATCTCTCTCTACTAAGCTCTTCCTCTCTTATACATACACTCTCTTCCCTTACTCACTATTCCCTATTTTAAATGATATGATATATTTAGGTAATGATATAATACGGTAATTTTTGAGATTACTCTCTCTCTTTTTCCCTTAAAATTTATGCATTATCTCAATCTCTTCCTTTTCTCCCCCTAAAGTAGACCAACTCTCTCTCTCTTCCATCTCTCACTCTTTCCTATTTTCGAAGATCGATCACAAGAGATATTTTAGGTTTGGAAATACTAAGTATTCACACATGAACAGAGAGAGAGAGAGAGAGAGAGAGAGAGAGAGAGAGAAACGAAGCACACCATGCGGAATGAAAACTAAAAAATAATGTACCCATTTGAGAGGTTGAAAGTTTCTGAACCTATTTATAAGACTTGTATAACTAATTAGGATATAGAATTTCTCTATTAGAGTGAGATATTTTAGGTGAGGAAATAGTAAATATAGATATTAAGATATGGGTGAAATATAAATTGCTATCTCTCTTTCCCTATATGCACGCACCTTTCTTTTTCTCTCTAATATGCTATTTCTCTCCCTCTCTCTTCCTTCTATCACTTTTCCCTATTTTAGAATAAAAGATATGTCTAGGTAAGGATATAATGTCGTATGTTTTGAGAGTACTCTCAATGTTTTCCACCAAAAATTTATGCGTTCTCTCTCTCTCTTCCCTTTCTTCTCCTAAAGTATACATACTCTTTCTCTCTATTGCCTCTCTCACAACTTCCTATTTTAGAAGAATGAGCATGGGAGAGATATTTTATGGGAGAGATATTTTATGTGAGGAAATAGTAAGTATAAATGTTTAAGATATAAGTGAGATATATATTGCTCTCTATCTCTCTTTCCCTAAAAAATGCACGCACCTATCTATGTTTCTCTAATATACTCCTTCTTTCTCTCTCTTATACATACTCTCTCTCTCTCTTCGCTCTCTCACTCTTCCCTATTTTAGAAGATATGCTACATTTAGATACAGATATAATACGGTAAGTTAGGACATTACTTCCTCGCTCAATTCCCCTAAAATTTATGCATACTCTCTATCTTCCTTTTCTTCCCCTAAAATATAGGTACTTTCTCTCTCCCTTCTCTTACTTTCGTCTTTTAGAAAATTGAGCTCTCTCTCTCTCTCTCTACCTTTAGAGTAATGAATGTATCCTACACCCTCTATACAATTAGGGACCCTTCTTATTTTTGCAATATGTCTCCACCCTTTAACTCTTGCTTAATGATGTAGTATAGATATATTTCAATAAAATATATTATATTATATATATTATATATTTATATTTATATTGTTAATATATATATATATATATATATATATATATATATATGGAAAATATTTGTGGAGGCCGGTTCATGCATGGAGAATTGGTGAGCCCAACGGCTCAAATGAGTGGGTCACATTTGAATGGTTAGATAAGCGAGAGTGTTTTCAAATTTTGAAAAAAGGTTGTCAGTTAATACTGACACATCCTGCATGCATGGCAGGGCTCTGTCTCTCTATCTCTCATCTCACCCTCTCTCCATTTTCATGCTCTCTCTCAACGAAGAAGAACCCTTCTCGCTCTAGAGAGCATGCTCTATCACTTTCTCATCACAAAACCTCTCTCTCTCTCTACAAAGCTGAATTAGATAGGCTCTCCCTCTCTCATCTGAGCACAACGAAGCACCTTTCTCTCACTTTATAGAGCACACTGTTACTTTATTTAAGTAAAACCTCTCTTTAAAGAGAACACTCTCTCTCTTTCTCAGTAGAACCACTCTCTCTCTCTCTTTACAGAGCACAACGAAACAAAACATCTAACTCTCTCTACAGAGCACAACGAAGGTAAGCAGTAATGCATTACTGGTTTTAGTTAGCTTTTAGTTTAGGGCTTTTTTTTCATTGCTTTTAGGGCTTTTTCTTCATTGTAGTTTAGGGATTTTTCTTCATTGTAGTTTAGGTTTGTGATCGGGACTGGTTTTGGTAACAAATAATCCCTTTCCCCTGTATTTCAGTGTCCCCTTGAAACCCATTTCTGAAGCCCTAAACCCTAATTCATCATCCTCTCTTCTTTCCTGCATCTTCTGCAACTCTTTTTGTGCATCTTCTGCTCCGAGTTGATTTATGCAAGGAATGAGACCAATAAATATAATTATTTGATAATGTAATTTGAGAGCCATCAATATTGTCAAACACACTAACATATGTTTCGTGAGAGCTTGTTGTCTGGCATACTGCTACCTTTGGGTATGGAGCCTACTTTTTTTTGGTTTTAGATGATATGTTTCATTTTCCCCTTCCATACTCATTTATTTATATATTTATATTTCGGTACACAAATCTTATAATCATGCAAGTTATTTTGTACTGCAGTTGTTTATTGTTGCTGCAGTTTGAGCAAAAAATTATAGAATCCATCTATAATATTCCAGTTGCCAATAGAATAAGAGAACGACCCATTCAAGCTCATTAAATGGCCATAAAATCGATTTTGAAATTAAGAACTCGTTATTAATCAGCATTTCCTAAGTTTTACGTAGTGAAGTTATTGCACTTGATCCATAAATATTTTTGTGCATTGGGATGTTCGGTTACAATGTTTAGATGGCTTTGCTTGTAATTTCACAAACTTGACATTCATTGTATCTTAATGTGTATCATGATTTAGAATGATGGCCACATGAATAAAATCCTTCTTCCATGTATCAACTTCTTGTTTTGAAACCTGTTCACTCGAGGCTGCACAAAGGTTATAGAGATTGCTTAGCACTAGATATAAGCAAAACTTTGGGCATAAAAGTTTACTTCATAGCTTGATTCTTCCCCATAACCAACTACAGTAAGAGCTCTAGTAATTAACATCACATCCATAGTGGACATATAAGGAAGGGAGTCTTCTAAAAGCAACCAAATTGTAAAGAAAAAACAAATCTTAATTTTCAGCTTTGCATTTGCAATTTTTCATGAGCATTGCATTTTCAATCTAGTATGCTAATTGAATTTAAATTTCGGTGTTTAATGAGATGGAAACCAGTAAACATATTTAGTGTTCAAACTAGTGAGTATAGATTGGACCTGAAATAAAATGTGTTTTGTGTAGGGCAATTATAGTATCTGAGATGGACCTCACCATTTCAGAAAGTGTGGCATCACCCATTTATTCGGAGAATGGCAAAATGGGGGATAGTGTCGAGCCCATGGAGCATGATCCCTTCTTGATTGTGTTTGTTCTAGTGCTATTTATTTTTACTATTTCTCTTTATGGCCAGGTTGCGACCTCACATTCGGGATATTAAAATTCTAGAAGATGTTGCCAGTAAGATGTCACTTTCTGTGCGATCTGAAATTAACCGAGCTCTCTCTGTTCTGCATGATATTGCATCAGGCTATGATTTGACGTTGTTTCTCACATAATCAGCTTTCGTGGTCCTTCACACTATCCCTGTTCTGTACGAGAAATACAAGGCCCAAGTTGACTTTTGCACAGGTTGTGCTTTGTTTTGTTCTGTCGAGAGAGTTAGAGGTTGTGCTTCATTGTGCTCTATAGAGAGAGAGTGGTTCTTTCGAGAAAGAGAGAGATCGTGCTCTGTAGAGAGAGGTTGTGCTGAAAAAAAGTGAAACTGTGCATTGTAGAGAGAAAGGTGCTTCATTGCGCTTGGATGAGAGAGAGAGGTGCTTCATTGAGCTCTGTAGAGAGAGATGTTTTGGAATGAGAAAGAGATAGTGTGCTTTCTAGAGAGACAGAGGGGTTCTGCTTCGTTGAGAGAGAGCGTGAAAAGGGAGAGAGGGTGAGATGAGAGAGAGAGAGAGAGACACAGCCCTACAGTGCATGCAAGTTATCTCAGTATTGACTAACAACCTTTTTTCAAAATTTGAAAATGCTCTCACTTATCTGACCATTCAAATGTGACCCACTCATTAGAGCCGATGGGCTAACCAATTCTCCATGCGCGAACCGGCCTACACAAACATTTTTCCATATATATATATATATATATATATATATATATATATATATATATATATATATATATATATATATATATATATATATATATATATATATATGCGTGTGTGTGTGTGTGACCCACTCATCTGAGCCGATGGGCTCACCAATTCTGAATACGCGAACCGCCCTATAGGATGAAGGGTTCAACATAAATCATTATATTCATCTTTAACAACTCTAATAGTTTCCCACGATAATATTATTTAAGCATATGCCAATACTATATGCGAACCGTATTATATAATTATAGGCGTTGCACAATCCACCTTTACCATTAATACAAAGTAACATCTTATATAGTGATGTGAATAACAAACACATCCATTATAAGAAAGTAGTCCTATGTGACAAACATCAAATAGGAGTCACAAATGGAAAAATAAAAAGCATTACAACATGTATGACTGCATGGCATAATTTTTCCATTCTTTTAAAATGGATGATGTTTCTACAGGTGCTATGGAGAAAAATGAAGCCACACCACCAAACCTAGCCAAGTGACACAAAAATGCCTATGTTGGTCAAAAAACTATGTCAACTACTCATCATGAAAACTGAAGGCACAAAAAAGATAAGGTTTCTATGAGTCCATGTAGAATGACTACCCATTTGCATCCATCTTTAAGATGGATGCCTAGGTGGACCCAAATGGAAAATATAGATCTCATGGTGATCAATTTAAATAATGATGGTACCCATAATGTATTTCATGTTATACTGTTTCTTTGTTTGAAAAAACTCCTTTTTTTATTTTTTAGTTTGTAGAGATCCATAAGACGTGGAGATGATTTTTAATAATATCAAAAGTAGAAGTTTTTAATCAGATTAATGTTGCAGCATTACCTTCTTTCTTAAGCCCAGACGGCTAACCTTTGTTTTATGCATCGACTATTTTTGGTCTTTCTTCTGTAATGAATACAGGGTGGCGAACCTATACCCATTTATAGCAATTTGGCTTTGAGGGTTAGTTTTGAATCAATGAGGTGTGCTTTTTACCGGCAAGGTTTTTCTCTTTTTGTATTTATACATATGCATTTATATATTGTGTAGTTCCTGGATGTAACACGATTTCTATTATCTATCCATCCATCAATCTATCTGTCTATGTGTGTTTCAAATTTCAATACTCTCCCTCCTCTCTCTTGATCTCTCGACCTTAATGTTGTATGTTTGGAAAAATGTGATCTTCCGGATATGAAGATTTGAGTGCTGGTGTTTCAATACATGGGGAGTTCCAATCTGATTACTTTTGTCATAATCTAGATTAAAGAAAGGTATTGGTTAGTCTTGCACATTGTTTGTTAATTTTTTGGTAATGCTAATTGACAAACCCTATAGGTCGAGTAGCAGTAAGCTAGTTAATATTGGGTACCAGTGTTTAAAAAGTTGAATCAGCCAAGGTAATCGGTCCTTTGCCAAGGCTAGTTACTCGATACTTTGCCAAGGCGAGTTACTCGAGCGAGTCTGAGTAACTTGCCTTAGCCCATTTGTTTTTTTAAAAAAAAAATACAAATTTGAGGCTGCACGAAGGTTATAGAGATTGCTTAGCACTACATATAAGCAAAACTTTGAGCATAAAAGTTTACTTCATGGCTTGATTCTTCCCCATAACCAACTACAATAAGAGTTCTAGTAATTAACATCACATCCATAGTGGACATATAAGGAAAGGAGTCTTCTAAAAGCAACTAAATTGTAAAGAAAAAACAAATCTTAATTTTCAGCTTTGCATTTGCAATTTTTCATGAGCTTTGCATTTTCAATCTAGTATGCTAATTGAACTTAAAATTCGGTGTTCAATGAGATGGAAACCAGTAAACATATTTAGTGTTCAAACTAGTGAGTATAGATTGAACCTGAAATAAAATGTGTTTTGTGTAGGGCAATTATAGTATCTGAGATGGACCTCACCATTTCAGAAAGTATGGCACCACCCATATATTCGTAGAATGGCAACATGGGGGATAGTGTGGAGCCCATGGAGCATGATCCCTTTTCGATTTTGTTTGTTCTAGTGCTATCTATTTTTACTATTTCTCTTTATGGCCAGGCTGCCACCTCACATTCGGGACATTAAAATTCCAGAAGATGTTGTCAGCAAAATGTCACTTTCTGTGCGAACTGAAATTAACTGAGCTCTTTCTGTTCAAGATGTTTCTCACATAATCAACTTTCGTGGTCCTTCACACAGTCCTTTTTCTGTACGAGAAATACAAAGACCAAGTTGACTCTTGCACAGGTTGTGCTTTGTTTTGCTCTGTAGAGATAGTTAGAGGTTGTGCTTCATTGTGCTCTGTGGAGAGACAGTGGTTCTTCTGAGAAAGAGTGAGATCGTGCTCTGTAGAGAGAGGTTGTGCTGAAAAAAAGTGAAACTGTGCTCTGTAGAGAGAGAGGTGCTTCATTGCACTTGGATTAGAGAGAGAGAAGCTGCCTCGTTGAGCTCTGTAGAGAGAGATGTTTTGTTATGAGAAAGAGGTAGAGTGTGCTCTCTAGAGAGACAGAGGGGTTCTGCTTCGTTGAGAGAGAGCGTGAAAAGGGAGAGAGGGTGAGATGAGAGAGAGAGAAACAACCCTACCGTGCATGCAGGTTGTGTCAGTTTTAACTGACAACCCTTTTTCAAAATTATAAAATGCTCTCACTTATCTGACCATTCAAATGTGACCCACTCATCAGAGCCGATGGGCTAACCAATTCTCCATGTGCGAACCGGCCTACACAATCATTTTCCTATATATATATATGTGTGTGTGTGTGTGTGTGTGTGTGTGACTTCATATGAGCCGATGGGCTCACCAATTCTGCATGCGTGAACCGCCCTACACAATCATTTTCCTATATATATATATATGTTATTTTATCCAAAATTTCACTACCGAAAATTATAGTCCTTGATAGTAAATATTAGTAAAAAAACCAGAAATGGAAAATCGTGAAAATAAATCCTACCATTCTAGCATGTATCTTACATGAAAATAAAATCTTAAAAAACTTGGAAAAAATATGGGATGAAGGGTTCAACATAAATCATTATATTCATCTTAAACAACTCTAATAGTTTCCCACAATAATACTATTTAAGCATATGCCAATACTATATGCGAACCGTATTATATAATTATGTGCGTTGCACAATCCACTTCTACCATTAATAGAAAGTGACATCTTATAAAGTGACAAGAATAACAAACACATCCATTATAAGAAAGTAGTCCAATGTGGCAAACATCAAATAGGAGGCACAAATGAAAAAATAAAAAGCATTACAACATGTATGACTGCATGGCATAATTTTTTCCATTCTTTTAAAATGGATGAGGTTTCTACAGGTGCTATGGAGAAAAATGAAGCCACACCACAAAACCTAGCCAAGTGACACAAAAATGCCTATGTTGGTCAAAAAACTATTTCTATTACTCATCATGAAAACTGAAGGCACAAAAAGCATAAGGTTTCTATGAGTCCATGTAGAATGACTACCCATTTGCATCCATCTTTAAGATGGATGCCTAGGTGGACCCAAATGGAAAATATAGATCTCATGGTGATCAATTTAAATAATGATGGTACCCATAATGTATTTCATGTTATACTATTTTTTTGTTTGAAAAAACTCCGTTTTTTATTCTTTAGTTTGTAGAGATCCATAAGACGTGGAGATGATTTTTTATAATATCAAAAGTAGAAGTTTTTAATGAGATTAATGTTGCAGATTACCTTCTTTCTTAAGCCCAGACGGCTAACCTTCGTTTTATACATCGACTATTTTTTGTCTTTCTTCTTTAATGAATGAAGCGTGGCGAACCTATACCCATTTATAACAATTTGGCTTTGAGGGTTAGTTTTGAATCAATGAGGTGCGCTTTTTACCGGCAAGGTTTTTCTCTTTTTGTATTTATACATATGCATTTATATATTGTGTAGTTCCTGGATGTAACACGATTTCTATTATCTATCCATCCATCTATCTATTTGTCTATGTGTGTTTCAAATTTCAATACCCTCCCTCCTCTCTCTTGATCTCTCGACCGTAATGTTGTGTGTTTGGAAAACTGTGATCTTCCGGATATGAAGATTTGAGTGCTGGTTTTTCAATGCATGGGGAGTTTCAATCTGATTACTTTTTGTCATAATCTATATTAAAGATAGGTATTGATTAGGTTTGCATATTATTTGTTAATTTTTTGGTAGTGCTAATTGAGAAACCCTATAAGATGCTATGCCAAGAGAGAGGTTTTCCCATACGGTGAGGCGGAGTAACTCGGTAGACATGGTCGAGTCGCAGTACACTAGTTAATATTGGGTACAAGTGTTTAAAAAATTGAATCAGCCAAGGTAATCGGTCGTTTGCCAAGGCGAGTTACTCGGGCGAGTCTGAGTAACTTGCCTTAGCCCAATTGTTTTTTTTTAAAAAAAATACAAATGAAGAAAAAACATAATATGTATTATTAGTGGGCTTGTTTTTACAAACAACTACAAACAAAACCACAACATAAAACTAAGAGAAACTGGAAATTTTCTCTCCAGGTTACCTATTGTCTTAGCACCCTAAAACTTAAAGATAGATCAAGGTGTTTGATCATGTTGATATTGATTAATTGGGAACTGTACACACATAGATCTCTAAATAGTAGGCAACTTACTCTACCTGCTAAAGTCGTTTGGAAAATGCAATGAGAGCCTGCTACAAACTTCTCACGTGGGAAACAAAAATTATTTCGATCATAGAGCCTAATATTTTAACATAGGAAGCCTTTCTAACCACTAAACAAATAAATCATAAAGGAGTTTTAAAAGATTTAGGCAATAATTGCTTTTGAAATATGCAATCCATATATGAACAAATAAATACGATGAAGTAATCCACATATACAGACATTTGTATATATGAAGTCCTAAACTTATGTGAAAAAATCCTTTCAAGCATCAACCTTTATCAATTTCAAAAAATTCTACAAAGAAGATTTATATCAGGTGATAGAACACAAAAAAAAGTAGTTGATAAGTAACTAATGATCAAGGTCTATTCAAGAGGAGTTGCAGGAAGATAGTTTGGTTTGAAGTGCATAACCTATATGAAGATGCAATAATCGTAAGATTACTCAAAATAACTCTAAAAATGGATACACGCATAACTTGAACGAACTATGTGAAAGAGTTGGTAGAAAGAAGTAATTGAAAATGTTTGTAAGTCTAGGAGACTGATGTGTTGTCTAGATTGGACAAAAATATATACAAATTTACATTCTGGAAAGTCAAAATATATACAAGAATATACATATCCTGAAGTTCAAAAGTTTATATTCTTAAGATGCGGCTGAACTTTCTTGAGTTGAGGTGTCTTCTGCTGTATCATCATCTAAAATAAGTCATTCAACCAGGTGACTTGGATGTAATGTTGTATTCTGCACTGGTGCACAAATTTTCATAATGAAATAACTATATTGGTGTTTCATCCTCTGAAGAAGGCTCTTGATAGTTTCATTAGTAAATTCCTATGGTTTAATAGAGACTGCATATTAAAATTTATAGTGCCAATTGTTTCTTGGGTCCAAAAGTAAAACATATAAAACATATTTACGAAGTTCTGTATCCCTCAGCCAAAACCATTCTTCGGCGGAAAACATGCCAATCAATTGCTCTATTTGTCCATTGACAAAGTCACTCAAAGAGCGTAGTTTTCATCGTCCATTACCAGAACATCTGTCATGAGTCTCTACATTTTGTAAGAAGGTTAAGACCATTGGTTTTACAATAATAAGTATAATAAATATGTAAAGGATCACTTACTGTACTTTTTCTTTTGGCTTTCATTATGAGTAAGGAATGAGGGACAGTCAAAGGATTCAATTGCTTTAGGAGGTATTCCCTTTGAGCATTTCCAGCAGCTATTATACCACGATTTCACCCTTTGGAATATTTGAACGATGGTGTGTTTGACTTCCGCAATTACTTGCTTAGACTGTTACATAAGAGATAACTGGTGACTTACATAGTAAATACATGTTGTACTATTGAAAATATATATAAAACATTCAAAAATAAAATTGTAGTAAGAAGTACACTCATTGATTTATGCATTCATTTACATGTAGATGAAGATGTACCTGTCTGACATTGCCAATAGTGATTTGTTGAATGGATACAAATGACCGTTGCTCTACTAGTCTTCGCATAGAGAAAACAGAAGGAGAAGCTGATGTAGAAGCTAAAGCAAAACGTTTCTGAGTATTTACTTTAAAGAGTGAATGATATGAGAAATAGTTTTATATAGGAATGCTATTATTTAAAGAAATAGTTATATATAATTAATGTGTGTTAAATGCATTTATAACATATAAAGAGGCCAAAGACCGAAACATTGGATCTCTCGAAGATGTAATTATCTTTGTTAGTTGTGTGAAGTTTCCTTGAATATCTGGTAATTGTCTTTCATCATAATTGGCTGAAATGTGATATACATGCATCCATATTTGATGAGGTTGCAAGCATCCTCTATAACACAACAGTAATAAACATGACGCAATTTGTATTTTCCAACATTATAATACTAATTATAATGTTGTCTATGTCACAAAGTCGAAAAACGATTCTAACAACATGGCATCACATTTCGTATATGATAGGAAGACTTTAGAACAAATTACCAATAAGTAGAAAAAATTTAGAACAAATTACCAATAATTGCTTCAATGTCAAAACATTAGTGTGAACACTATTTTCTGTGTTGCAGCCTTTTTTGTTCTCAATTATCCTTGGCTCAATAAATATTTCGTTTATTTTTAGTAGAAGTTCCGCTTGACAATGCAACATAAAGTCGTCCATGTGTAAAAACATCTTCGGGCAAGTATAAATCTATATTATGATTTGTCAGACCCTGTGATTTATTAATAGTCATTGCAAAAGGTAGCCGAAATGAAATTGTTTTCTTTTGAATTGCACAGGTAATCTAAAATTATTCGGTCGTTGCATTGGAATTCTTTAAAGGAAAGCTATTGGCCCTGATGATTATTTGTGCTTGAATTGTGTTTCTATGAAATGTTTTCCAAATTAGTTTAGCACAATTGCATAAGCCTAGTTTTTTATTTAAATTGTGAAATAGTAGTACAGGTTCATTCTTTTTGAGTGTTAATGTATGCACTGGTAAGCCACTTGGTCTTGCAGCATTAACTTATCTTTAGGATATAAATTGTATTTATCATCAGTAGAGAGAATCAAAACTATAATACGTATGTTCTTCCCTTGGAAAATATGATATGACTGTGTCATTTATGTCATCTACAATTTCACTTGTAGTGGCTAATATACATGAATCTGTAATGAGTGGACAATTTGACTGTATAGTATTGAGGTCATTAAATATCAGCTTTGAAAAATTGTACGTTGAATTAATGTTAATCCTTATATATCATATGACTTAGTAGTTGAGCATAAAAGTTATCATATGTTTTTTCTGCTCCGTTCCAATATGCAGTAATTGACTTGTTTGTTCTCCTCACTTGTTTATTTGTTTCTATCACTTGTTTATTTTATCACTAGCTTGGTCTTTCTCTCCTTCCCTTGTGTCTGTCTTCTCATAGTTGTTTTCTGGTGAAGAACTTAATTTTAGGCCAAAGAAAGGTCTTAGGCAAGATTTAACTACATTTGTTCTTGTACCTTTCAAAATTACAGGTAGAACTTGCTTAAAATCACTACAAGTAAATTTTTTTTTCCCCAAACAAAATATCCCTTGACATTATATTTTGTAAAGATCGACCTAAAAACTAGAAGAAATATTTTGACATCATTGGTGACTCGTTCCATATGATTAAAGTTTTTTGTCTTATAAGTTTTGCCAAATAACTTTGCTTTCTGATGTTTCACGTTGATGAAATCAATGGATTTTAATTCTTGAATGACTTGTTGTTCCACCGAGAAGATTAGTAGTTGCGATAGCTGATGATCCAGTAGCTAATGCAATTTTTCCTTTTCTACGAGTAGTTGTGAATATCAATCGATATAGAAACGGTTTTGCTATTCACCCAAATCCGTCGGATTGTAGACTTATTATTTTCAATTGCCTCAATAAATATGTTACATGCGTATCTTTGTTCGGTACTTAAATGTAAATTTAAATTTCTTAAATGTAAATGTAAATTTCTTTCTTCTTCTGAGACATTAATTCTTATTAGTGCTAAAGTAAAACCCACATCTCGGAAGTTGGATATCAAATAATGTTTTATCTAAATGCATCAATAGGTTATTTATTTAAAGAAACAAGGTCTCCTCAATAATGCCATCTTCAATATTCGATGATTTGAGGTCATCAATCATTGCAGTATAGGCAAAATTCCAAAGTTCTTTATTATTAGTTGGTTCACAATATGTTAAGATAATTTCTAATAAATGTCGTAAAGATGATGCCATTTTGCAATTAATGCATTCTTCAATGCATTTTAGGGGGTCATTATCCCTTCGAGAAGATTTCTTTTTCAGTACATTGTTAAAAAGTTTGACATATATAATTATCAATTGTGAGAAGGCTTTCATATGTAGTGGGTCCTTTAATACGGTTCAATAACCATAGGCAGTTCATTAGGGAACCCTGGTTTAGTTGGTTTTGGAGGAGTGGTGAGGGATTGGATTGGAATTGTAGTTTTGACTTTTGCAGGTCCTCATGGTGAGAAAACAACAAATTATGCAGAATTCCTGGCTCTCCTTCATGGTTAAAATTTTTTTATGGAAAAGAGTTCAGGTTCCTATGTGCGATTGAAGGTGATTCGTTGAATGTCATCAAATGGTGCAAAAGGGAGCAAAAGTCACCTTGGGAGCTGAGATCTGTGTTGCTACAAATTTTGGATTTGTCTAGACCCTGCATGTTTATCGAGAACCTAATGTTTTGGCGGATTTTCTTGCCAAGGGGGGTACTTTTTTAATAAAGACAATTGTCGCTGACTCTATAATTTCCTTCCTTCTAATTTATTTCTATTACAGCTTCTAAATTCCTATAAAAAAAAAATAGTAATAGTAGGCAATATTTTTCACCATCAATTGGGTTAACCAGATAAATTGTTCCTATCATATTTTCTTAGAGCTCTTTTTTGACCAAATTTTGTTTTTTCATTCCATGTAAATTTTCAAGGAAAATATTAGTATTGGTACGTTGTCTCTCCCCTAAACGAAATTGCTTATAATAATAGGAAATGAATTTAACAATAATAAATGCCTAAAGCTATATATGAAAATGATTTCCAAATATTGAAGAGTAATAAATTTTAATTTGTATGACGTACTTGTTCGCCTCAAAGAATTTTGTCATCTTTGTTTTACCTATATCAGGATCTCTTAAGATAATATTATGTAAAGATTGTCGTTTATTGAAATGTATTGAATGTTGGTTTGGTAGATAGATAGAATGACACATGTGGCACGACTCAAATTCAAATATCCTCCATGTAGCTTCTGGTGGAGAGACCCAACGTGCATCACGAAAGTCGGGAATATCATTTGTGACTATACGATCATTATCTGGAGTAACAACTTGTATTTTGTCGTGCCCTTTATATATATATATATATATATATATATATATATATATAGGAAAAAGATCCTTTCAACCTACGGGTTGATAGCTACAGTGTCAGCCAATGGATTAGATTGAATCTGGGCCGATCTGACGATCACGACCTCATTTCGTGTTTGCATTTTGTTACAAATCCAAATCACTTGAAATTTGGAGCTACTAAGCTTCAATAACAGAAGAATCTAATAAAAATATAAAAATAATAATTTGCATAATATAAAGTGACCAAAATACCTATGAAACATTTTGAAGGTATTTTGGTCAATTTATATTTTACGAATTGTTTTTTTTATATTTTTATTAGGTCCGCCTTGATGAGAGGAATAAACGTTTAAAATTTTATGTGATGGGATTTAATAATAAAAATAAAAATTCAAATACGAAATGAGATTGTAACTATCAGATTAGCCCAGAATGAATCTGCGATATTGGCTGACATTGCAGCAGTCAGCCCGTGGCATTAGCCCACTAGCTCATATAAACATACGAGCCCAACAGCCTAGATTGAATCTGGGCCAATCTGACGGTCACAACCTCATTTCATGTTTGAATTTTAATATCTTTTCTACGTATCCGAATAACTTGAAATTTTACGTGTCAATTCTTCTCATCATGGCGCAGCTAACTATTTTAATTCGTAAAAATTAAATTGTCCAAAATACACCCGAAATGTTTAAGTGATATTTTGGTAGTTTTTTTTTTTTATATATATATTTTTATTAGATTCTACTATTTTTTAAGGATACATTCCTAAAAGTTCAAATTATTTGGATTTGTAGAAAAAATTTTAAATTCTAATACGAAATCAGGTCATGACCGTCAGATCCACCCAGATTCAATCTGAACAGATGGGCTCATATAAACACATATGTTAATTGAGCAAGTGGGCTAATCTCAACATTTTCCAAATATATATATATATATATAGATATATTTGATGACTTTAACACTTGAGCATATCTCGGCATTTATGTGACAATTGCATTTAAATAAGAAAGGATTATATGGAACAACCCAATTGTTGTCAATTACATTGTAATTAAACATATAAGGTGAACAATGTCTTCATCATTTGTTGACTGGATAATTTTCATAAGATAATAATGTACATTTTAAATATTTTCTTGAGTAATTTACATTTTCCATCTTTAATGCATTGTGTTATTGTTTTCGCTCAAACGCAACGTCCATGAATCCTAATGTTTTTAATTATTTCATAAAGGATAGGATTTATTCTTTCTTAGGTGTGGTTTCTACGACGTTGCAACATTAAACAATCCAATTAAAACACCTTCAAATTTTCTCATAACATGTATTTGGTGTAAAGCGTTTTTGGGGATTATCTCAATCCATTTTCATAACTAATTATAAAATTTTAAAATCCAAAAATGGTTAAAGTAATGTTGATCTATAACTATATGAAAATCTTGAAAATAGACGGTCTGGAAAATTTGTTGCAGGAGGTGATATGTATGAGACTCAACTATTTTTATTTATTTTTCCATATTCATACATCTCGATATTGATCAAGTAAAGTGTTTTTCAACATTAAAGCAACATTTTACGATGGATTTTTTAGCTGCATCTTTAGTTCTACATTTTAACGTTGCAACCTTATATAAACGTTTTCTATCGATATCCTCAACTGATTTTATTTTATTTTCACTTCTCACAATTAATAACATATTTGCATGTTCTGAATCTCATTTTTGAAATTCAATAACATACATATATGCAAGTATCGCACCAAAAATTTCATTGCCGAAAATTGGTTTTCTAAAATCTTAAATTTTAGTTCTAAAAATTCTTGTAGTTAAATATGATCTATTAAAAGTGGCATTCTTATCATTGATTAAATCCTTTATTTCTAGCCAATTCGAGTTACACGTCATAGTTATAAAGAGATCTGGTTTACCACATTTTCTTCCAATGGTCATTCTAACTTAGTAGCGTGCATGCATGTCTCTTATCCCTCCAATAAAAGACGATGGCAGTATAACTCTTTGACCACTATTACAAGCATTATTTTCACCATGTACCATTGCATCATGTACTCACTGTCATAGTTCAATTCTATGCTTTTCCTGAGTATTTTGTAGATAGCATAGTCTTTAAGTATCAATGTTGACATACATATCGACTATATATTGTTGAAACATTCTTCCTACATGTAGCAACAAATTTCTCGGATGAGATATGCATTTTGAAACAATAATATTCTCTGCACGAAACATGTTTTCGTTGCCCATATATATGATGTTCATTTCTTAGTACATTATCTTCCCTTCCAAGTTCACCAAAAGGGAATAACAGAGGATATTGTAGAGGATCATAACAACAAAAATAATTTGATATTATTATTAGTTGAAATAATTTGATATTATTATTAGTTGATCTGATCATGATCTATTCTATACACTCCATTGTTTATATTCGTTGTGTCATTTCCATCAATCCAGATCGCCAATTGCAAAAGGTTTGTTGTATACTCGTTGGTCTAAATTACTGTTTTCTGTAGAACATTGTTATACTCATCAAGACTGCCATGTTCAATAAGACCTCAAAATTTAGTCACAAAAGGATTATATTGGGGATTTATTTCACGATTAGTTTCTATAAAATAAACTTAATTATTTGAGGTGATGCCAACTATTATTAGTTTCATTTTCAGTATCATGGTAATAAATTTGTAAGAACCTAGGTTGACGATCTACAGGTACAAATGGTGGAGTATAGTGATATACCTGGCCTCTAATCATGAATGTATAAATACTATTTCCTCGGTAACATCTTTCCATCATTTTCGGGGCCCAAAATATTGTAAATTGGAAACCACAGTTATATCGTCGTATATTATTTTGGAAATTGCTGTCATACTATATGTTTCATTAAAAAAGTTCCCAAATTTCTAATGGAGGTTCAGTATATGACAAAGTAACATGCCCTTTCATGCAACAAAAACCAGTGGATTCATATTCGATTTTTAATGCATGACAATAGAAACAAGTATTACTTGTATTTAAATGGTTTTCTAGAAAGTTAACTGAAACCCCACCGCTCTGATACCAATTAGGATAGTTTTAGCAAGAGTTATTGTATTCCATAATAGAGATTCTTGTTTCTTATTTTCATCCTTATGTCAGTGTGATTCTCTTTAGATCATTCATGTACTTTTAGTACATTCTTTTTTAGATTTTCAAGGCATTTTTTAAGTAAACCTAAATAAAGTAGCAAAGATATTAAGTTTTATATATATATATATATATATAGAGCTGTTATGATAATAGGTCTTATGGTAATAAATATAATATGTAATCCATAAAAAACACAAAAAACAGTTTCAAAAGATTTAAAACTGCATGGATAGTTACAGATGCTGCAGAAATGTAAATACATCATTAGTGGTACAGGACATTATCAAAAGAAATACATATAAATGTATATATATCATTAGGAAAGCTAAATAACTCTAAATAAGCAGATTCTTATACAACATATCCAGTAAGTAAGAATTATAGAATTTGTATTGAACTCGCCGAAGACTCAAGGCTTTGAGAGCTAGAACTTTCATTGTCTACCGATGCAAATGACCTGTAAACATACACAACAAGCAATAGTTTAGAACAATTTTTGAGCTGTACAACACATCAAGAGAAGCTTTTACCTATGAATTTAAAACAAAAGGTAGCAAATATGTAAAGAGTCAGGTGGTTCATACAGCGAAAAGCGTGAAATTTCTTAAGATACAAATTTTAATCCCCACATAAGTTACAATCAGTTTATTCAAATTATCATTTTGAAAAGGTAAATCCAAAAAGAGGAAGTACCTTTTATGCATTAGGTAAAGCACTCTTAATTTCCTTCAAGTTTCTATGCCACCAGCCCTGCAGTAGTCCAATTATATAGACGACGTGATTTAATCTCAATAATATACAAGGACATTTCGTGACATAATTTCTCTTGTTATTTAGTGGAAGTACAAATGCACACAATAGAGTTATAATTATATAGACATATATACACTAGCACATCATAAGAGCACCTAAATGTGTTTAAAAAGTGCACAATAATGCCAAGGTTAATGTAACGACGTAATGAGCAATCATCTTGCTTTAAGAATGAAATATTTGTAACATTTATGCAAGGCATAAGAACGAGTAGTGTTTAATACCAATCTTAAATTAATACTGCAACCCATCCTAGAGAGAAGAAGAGAGAGAAAGCAACAAAGAGAGAGCAGAGACAAAGTGGGCAATTCCTATGTATACTATGAAGAACATCATGAGGAGAGATGTAGAGAGAGTTTGCAAAAGCATAAAAATAGCACCGTAATTTATAAATTTAAATTTCGAGAAATGAACCGTAATTTTTTGATTTTTTTTGTAGAGTTCCATAAGACGTGGAGATGGTGTTTTCCAATATCAAAAGTAGAAGGTTTTTAATGAGATTAATGTTACAGCTTTACCTTCTTTCTTAAGCCCAGGCCCCTAACCTTCCTTGTATACATCTACTATTTGTTCTTTCTTCTTTAATAAATACAGGGTGGCAAATCTATACCCATTTATAGCAATTTGGGTTTGAGGGTTAATTTTTAATTTTGATTCAAAGGGGTGTGCTTTTTGGGGAAACAACTCATTGCAATGAACCAACAAGGATCGCAGGGAATACCAATAAGGCCATCACGTTTATGCACTGCACACACAAGAGAGACAGAGATTAAAAGCCACACAAAAGTAAATTCTATTGCTTAACTGGTTTCTTCCTTCTCGAGAGAGAGAGGGAGCTTTGTTTGTGGTCTTGAGAGAGAGAGAGAGATGGGCCTTCAAGTAAAAACGAAAATTGCAGAAATGGGGGCTCCTTCGAGGACAAAAAAAACATTTCGGACGTCTTTTCGCACATTGAAGCAGTCATCCTTTGGACTGAACGGAGCCCCTAATTCTTCTCCCCCCTCTATTCTACAACATTTTTATCTTTTCAGTTTCGGGTATGCACACTCGCCCCCTAATTTTTTTGCATAGTGATGCTTCATGGATGCTGATTGTTTGTTAGGATTTGTGGTTATTTTCTTTTCCTCGCCGTTTTTGTTTCTGCTAAGTAATATCTCAGAGATCATGATATCTTGATGAGAAGTATAATGATTTTTGTCTTCACATATGGGCTTCTATTGTTGTTGCCTAATGATTCATATTTCGATTCGGCTACAATAATGGTGCCTTTTACAACTCTCTCTCTCATTTGCTTTACTCTCTCACTTATTTGCTTTACTCTCTCTCTCTCCTGTGCATATGTGTACGTGTCTCGGTCTTTAAATTTGCACTCACTCTCTCTATCTGTATTTATATATATGTGTGCATTCAGGAAGGATGAATCGCTCATGAAATAGATTCTATTGATTCTCTCCCAATTGGTTGGATCATAGGTGCAATGATTTACGTCACGAGCGAGGTCTTTCTTTCTCTATATCTACATGTCTACATTTAAATGTTGTGTTGTTCGTGGGTGTAACAGGATTTCTATTTCTACCTATCCATCTATTTATTTGTCTGTGTATTTCAAATTTCAATACTCTCCCTCGTCTCTCCTGGTCTTTTGACCATAACATTGTAGGTTTGGGAAAATGTGAACTTTTTTATGTAAAGATTTGATTGCTCGTACCTTTTTTCGATACATGGGGAGTTTTAATGCAATTCTTTCATCAGAATCTCTTACACTAACAACACTACAATAAATAAAGGTATTCGTTAGGTGTACATATTGTTATTTAATTTTTTGGTAGTGCTAAATAAGAACCCTTATAGGAGGATCTCACAAGCATGTTTTCTGATGTTAAAAGCTTTACCTAAGAGAGGTTTCCCCTTTGAGTTTATGCAAAAGGCTGCCCTACTGTTTATGTTAAAAAAGTGGCTGCTTGATTCTTTTTAAAAATGTGATCAATAACGCATATTGGCCTTACTGATTTGATTATACTTCTGCTGGTTAATGAAACCACTTAAACTGCAGGCCATCACAATAAATGGATGGTATGTACGGAAAATAGACTTGGCTAAGGTATTCGGACATTGGCCGAGGCCTCGAGTGACTCACCCAAGTTTAACTTGTTAAAAAAAATAACAGATAAAGACAAAAGAATAATAATTTATTATATAAGATCCCTTCTTTTATATCATACCTTGAATGGGATGATGGTTAGCTCTGCCGTCCTTAGGGGATGTCACAGTGCATGAGGTATTGTGTTTTATTCTTGTGGGCAAACAACAAAATCTTCCTCTCCCCTGGGCGAGGCCGAGTAACTCGGTGGACTCGGTCGAGTCGCAGTACACTGGTTAATAATTGGTACAGGTGTTTAGAAAATCAATTCAACTATGGTACTCGGGCCGTGGCCGATGCGAGTTACTATGTAAAATTGTACATTGAATTAATGTTAATCCTTATATGTCATATGACTTAGTTGTTGAGCATAAAAATTATCATATGTTTTTTCTGTTCCATTCCAATATGCAGTAATTGACTTGTTTGTTCTCCTCACTTCTTTATTTGTTTCCATCACTTGTTTGTTTTATCACTAGCTTGGTCTTTCTCTCCTTCACTCGTGTATGTCTTCTCATATTCGTTTTCAGGTGGACTTAATTTTTAAACCATAGAAAGGTCTTAGGCAAGAGTCTACTACATTTGTTCTTGTACCTTTCCGAATTACAGGTAGAACTTGCTTAAAATCACTACAAGTAAATTTGTTTTTCCCCAAACAAAATATCCCTTGACATTATATTCTGTAAAGATTGATCTAAAAACTAGAAGGAATATTTTGACATCAATGGTGAATCGTTCCATATGATTATAGTTTTTTGTCTTATAAGTTTTGCAAAATTACTTAGCTTTTTGATGTTTCACATCAATGAAATCAATGGATTTTAATTCTTGAATGTATTGCTGTTCCATCGAGAAGATTAGTAGTTGCGATAGCTGATGATCCAGTAGCTAATGCAATTTTTCCTTTTCTACGAATAGTTGTGAATATCAATCGATATAGAAACGGTTTTCTATTCACCCAGATCGGTCGGATTGTAGACTTATTATTTTCAATTGCCTCAATAATTATATTACACGCGTATCTTTGTTCGGAACTTAAATGTAACTGTAAATTTCTTTCTTCTTCTGAGACATGAATTCTTATTAGTGCTAAAGTAAAACCCACATCTTGGAAGATGGATATCAAATAATGTTTTATCTAAATGCATCATGAGGTTATTTGGTTAAAGAAACAAGGTCTCCTCAATAATGCCATCTTCAATATCCATTGATTTGAGGTCATCAATCATTGCATTATAGGCAAAATTCCAAAGTTCTTTATTATTAGTTGGTTCACAATATGTTAAGATAATTTCTAATAAATGTCGTAAAGAAGATTCCATTTTGCAATTAATGCATTCTTCAATGCATATTAGGAGGTCATTATTCCCTTCGAAAAGATGTCTTTTTCAGTACATTGTTAAAGAGTTTGACATATATAATTATCAATGGTGAGTAGGCTTTCGTATGAGGTGGGTTCTTTAATATGGTTCAATAACCATAGGTAGTTCGTTAGGGAACCCTGGTTTATTTGGTTTTGGAGGAGTGGTGAGGGATTGGGATGGAAATGTAGTTTTGACTTTTGCAGGTCCTCTTGGTGAGAAAACAACAAATTATGCAGAATTCCTCGCTCTCCTTAATGGTTAAAAATTTTTTATGGAAAAAATTTAGGTTCCTTCTGTGTTATTAGAGGTGATTCCTTGAATGTCATCAAATGGTGCAAAGGGGAGCAAAAGTCACCTTGGGAGCTGACATCTGTGTTGCTACCAATTTTGGATTTGTCTAGACCCGGCATGTTTATCGTGAAGCCAATGTGTTGGCGGATTTTCTGGCCATGGGGGGTACTTTTTTAATAGACACAATTGTCTCTGAATCTATAATTTCCTTCCTTCTAATTTATTTCTAATATAGCTTGTAAATTCCTATAAAAAAAAATAGTAACTGTAGGCAATATTTTTCACCATCAATTGGGTTAGCCAGATAAATTGTTCATATCATATTTTCTTAGAGCTCTTTTTTGACCAGATTTTGTTTGTTCATTCCATGAAAACTTTCAAGGAAAATATTGGTACGTTGTCTCTCCCCTAAACGAAATTGCTTGTAATAATAGGAAAAGAATGTAACAATAATAAATGCCTAAAGCTATATAAGAAAATGATTTCCAAATATTAAAGAGTAATAAATTTTAATTTATATGACATACTTGTTCGCCTAAAAGAATTTTTTCATCTTTGTTTTACCTATATCAGGATCTCTTAAGATATTACGTAAAGATTGTTGTTTATTGAAATGTATTGAATGTTGGTCTGGTAGATAGATAGAATGACACATGTGGCACGACTCAAATCCAAATATCCTCCTTGTAGCTTCTGGTGGAGAGACCCAACGTGCATCACGAAAGTCGGGAATATCATTTGTGACTATATGATCATTATCTAGAGTAACAACTTGTATTTCGTCGTGCCCTTTATATTTATATATATATATATATATATATATATATATATATATATATATATATATATATATATATATATATATATATATATATATATATATATATATATATATATATATATATATATATATATATATATATATATATATATATATATATATATATATATATATATATATATATATAGGAAAAATATCCTTTCAACCCATGGGTTGATAGCTACAGTGTCAGCCAATGGCCCAGATTGAATCTGGGCCGATCTGACCGTCACGACTTAATGGTTTAAATGCATGAATATCTCAATACAAAACAATAATACATATATTCCACCCTACAAACATGGTTTATACACATTTGAATAATAAAATTCAACCCAAATAGGTTCCTTACAAATCCCTTACTAAAAAGTACAATTAAACTGAATACAATATTCAAATATTCACATGGTACATCTCTACAACATATTGCATGACTTGCACTCGCAATTCCTTATTATATCAAAATTATATGATAATTTCATCTTCATTCTTAATCCTCATAAAATATGATGCACATCATACACATGATCATAATAATTCAATAAGATATCAATTCGCATAAACAATAATGCATAGTAGTAAAGCTCATACCGCAAGATAAAAAAAAAAAAAAAAAACTCAATATTCATAAGACATACTCATTTTATTCAATTGTAAATCCATTTAATAACTGTAAATACATCAAATTAACATACAAGCATATATGGAGAAACCATGGCACGAACCCCTTGTGCCCCGGCCACGAAAGGGCCTTTTGAGGACTTAATTTTGTCCCATTGTCTAAGGCATAGGTGATAATAATAACTCAA
Organism: Amborella trichopoda; assembly: GCF_054954075.1. Classification (NCBI taxonomy): domain Eukaryota; kingdom Viridiplantae; phylum Streptophyta; class Magnoliopsida; order Amborellales; family Amborellaceae; genus Amborella; species Amborella trichopoda. The sequence goes on from NC_142340.1 coordinate 34,629,630, forward strand.
GGAGATCAATCCAATGGGAAGCAAATGATCACATTTATTTTACTTAACGTGCATCAAATCATGAGAGTGACATATATCAAAATAGCCCTTAAATGTTTGAGAGATATACTACACAAAATAAAGAAGTTATGGTGAAACTACACTATGTGGTGAAACTACACCATGTGATCCATAAGGGACCACACAAACTTTTCAACATTAAAAAGAGAACTCAATGGACTATTTCTTATGCTCAAATATGATGAAATAAACATCTCATCAATTGTAAATTCTCAGTAAAAAATTTCAGAAAAATAGGATCAAGAAATCTAGTTAAACTACTCAAGATCATGGAGTAAGCAAGCAAGTCTACACATACTATGTGTATGGACTACACTATTGCTTTGGGACTCTTCAAATATCAAGTTTTCATGACTAAAAGTGAAGAAAGCTACAGTAAATTAAGAATTATAGCAAGCTTTGATAGTAGAAATGAGATAAGAATTAAAAATAGGAGAAGAAAAATCAATACCCTAATGAAGCAATAGTATGGGCTTGTTCACATAAATGATGAACTACTCCATGGAAGGGTTTCAAAAGAAAGCTCAAGGAAGAAGATAGTCTCATGGGTGACTACATTTTTGTCAAGGGCTCTCTCTCTCTCTCTCTCTCTCTCTCTCTCATTGAAGTGAATACTCAACTTAGGGTAATAAATTATCCCATAAGTGACTCTTATACTTAGATCATAAAAACGGATTTGTTCTTGATCTTTGATGCCTTAGATCAATGACACACGAGAGGCTTTTATCCAAGCCACTGATCCATATCTTATCACCAAGATCAATAGATAAGATTTGGACACCCTTCACTCCTCAAAACCTAGGTTTATAGTCATTTTACTATGAAGCCCTTAGCTACATATTTTATTCCCCATTAAGTCCAAATTCATGTTGAGACTTATGCCCATGGTTTTTGAATAATTTGTGAGACTCAACAAAATACAAGGTCATGGACGTAAAGGTAATATGGGACATCTACACATGTGAATAAAATAACTTATGACACCACCAATAAGATTTTAACAACACTAAAGTTTCGCATGGGTCCAACCCATAAGGTGGTACCACATATGATATACTCAGATGCTACAAAATCATATGCGATTAATAATATGAATTAAATTAATTCTCAAAATCCCATGACTTCCCAAATGCAAAAAATGATACATATGAGCTAAACAAAACATGTGACTTAAATTAAACTGAAGCCATAACAATATATAACTCTTTAAATAACAACATAATCATGTTATAACATAATACCAACAAACCAATTAATGACAAATAGGTGCCAACATTGATATGACATCAGCATGATGTCATCCATGAGTGGAGAGATGGGGGTGCCACGTGGCATCCTTATGGCCACTTGGGATCCCTGTGGCATCCCTACAGGATGTCCTTGTTTGGTATTTACGTCAAACAAATTTCAAAATCACATTTTTTATAGTTTAAAAAATCCGAAACAATTCTTCAAAAATCTCAAAAATTCTCTAAATGATTTCTCAACATTATTACACAATTTTTCGTTAATATAAAATATTTTCTCTTCAATTTTAGATTAATTTGGGCCAAAGATAAATGAGATCTCTAGACATATAACACTAGTCGGAGTCTTTCATTAGGCTAACTCAAATGACATTCTACCAGTGTCTCAAGCGAACTCAATGGACCTATGCTCCAAAGTCTATGGTAGAGATATATAATTGGTCACATTAAAGTCTTCGAACCCGAGCTTCTTGTCATCGGGGGTTCAATGGATTACTGCTGCACCCCTGTTGGACATGTTCCTACTAAAATATAGGGGTCCTCTAAAAGTACTAACTCTTCTAAGTCAGATAATACTATAGAATAGTGACTTCCTCATACGACTGTGGGTGCACATGCCATGGAACGGTCTCGTGTCAGGATACAAGCTCATGTCCCATGAGCCGACCATTTCATACAGAGCGAACACTCTTTTAAATACTCGGGTTCTATTATTCTCGATTAGATTCTCCAAGCCCTGGCTAATCACAACAACTATGAGGCATTCTATTCAATATATTCCTGACTGGGAGGTGACCCTCACACCTCCTCGAGAGTTCACACTCTCAAAACGTGTACTCTCAATGGCTTGAATACTCGGGGTACATGAATCTGGGCCCTAGTGCGCCAAGCACCCAAATTCGGTCTCTCTCTAATTCCCACTGAGCGTAAGACTCTTCACCCTGTATGAAATGGTCGACTCATGGGACATGAGCCCGTATCTTGACACGAGACCGTTCCATAGCATGTGCACCCACAGTCGTATGGGGAAGCCACTCTTCTATAGTATTTTTGGGCTTAAAAGAGCTAGTGCACATGTGCTTTTAGGGAACCCCTGTATTTGAGTAGGAACATGTCCAAGAGAGGTCCACCAGTAATCTATTAAACCCCCGGTGACGGGAAGCTTGGGCTCAGCAACTTTAATGTGACCAATTATGTATCTCTGCCATAGACTCTAGAGCATAGGTCAATTGGATCGGCTTGAGACCCTGGTGGAACGTCATTGGGGTTATCCCAATGGAAGACTCTGACTAGGATTTTAAGTCTAGAGATCTCATTTACTTTTGAACCAAATTAATCTAAAATTGACGACAAAAGATTTTATGTTGATGAGAAATTGTGTAATAATGTTGAGAAATCATTTAGCGAATATTTGAGATTTTTGAAGTATTTTTTTAAATTTTTTAAACAATAAAAAATGTGATTTTCAAATTTGTTTGACGTAAATACCAAACAAGGACATCCTATGGGGATGCCACATGGATTCCAAGTGGCCATAAGGATGCCATGTGGCACCCCCACCTCCCCACTTATGGATGACATCGTGCTTATGTCATATCCATGTGGGTACCTATTTGTCATTAATTCTTTTGTTGGTATTATGTTATAACATGATTATCTTGATATTTAAAGAGTTATATATTGTTATGACTTCAGTATGATTTAAGTCACATTTTTGTTTTAGCTCATATGTGCCATTTTTGGCATGTGTGAAGTCATGGAATTTTGGGAATTAATTTAATTCATATTATTATCCACATATGATTTTGTAGCGTGTGAGTATATCTTATGTGGCACCACCTTATGGGCTAGACCCATGTGAAACTTTAGTGTTGTTAAAATCCTATTGGCGGTGTCATAAGATAATTTATTCACATGTGTAGATGTCCCATATTACCTATATGTCCATGTCCTTGTATTTTATTGACTCTGACAAATTATTTAAAAACCATGGGCATAAGTGTAAACATGAATTTGGACATAATGGAAAATAAAACATGGAGCTATAGGCTTCAAGGTAAAATGACTATAAACTTAAGTTTTAAGGAGTGAAGGGTGTCCAAAGCTTATCCATTGATCTTGGTGATAAGAGATGGATCGGTGGCTTGGATAAAAGACTCTCATGTGTCATTGATCTAAGACATCAAAGATCAAGATCAAATCGGTCATTATGATCTAAGTATAAAAGTCACTTATGGAATCAATTATTACCCCAACTTGAGTATTCACTTCAAAGAGAGAGAGAGAGAGAGAGAGAGAGAGCCCTTGACAAAAATGTGGTATGAGACTATCTTCTTCCTTGAGCTTTCATTTGAAACTCTTCCATGGAGTAGTCCGTCATTTATGTGATCAAGCCCATAGCATTGCTTCATTAAGCTATTGATTTTTCTTTTTATATTTTTAGTTCCTACCTCATTTCTATTATCAAAGCTTATTGTAATTCTTAATTTACAGTAGCTTTCTTCACTTTTGGTCATGAAACTTGATATTTGAAGAGTTCTAAAGCAATAGTATAGTCCATACACATAGTATGTGTAGACTAGCTTGCTTACTCCATGAGCTCGAGTAGGTTCAACTTGATCTTATTTTTTTAGAATTTTTTACTGAGAATATAAAACTGATGAGATGTTTATTTCATCATATTTGAGCATAATAAATAGTCCATTGAGTTCCCTTTTTAATATTGAAAAGTTCGTGTGGTCCCATATGGACCAAATGGTGTAGTTTCACCATAACTTCTTCAATTTGTGTAGTATCTCTATCAAACATTGAAGGGCTATTTTGATACATGTCACTCTCATGATTTGATCCCCATTAAGTGAACTAAATGTGATAATTTTCTTTCCATTGGATTGATCTGCTTGAGTTTTTATTATCACCCGTGCCTTAGACAATGGGACAAAATTAAGTCATCAAAAGGCCCTTTCGTGGCCCGAGCACAAGGGGTTCGAACCATGGTTTCCCCATGCATGTTTGCATATTAATTTGGTGTATTTACCATTATTAAATGGATTCATGATTGATTAAGTTGAGTATGTTGTATGAATAGTGAGATTGCTTTTTTTTTTTTTTCTTGCGGTATGAGCTTTCATGCAATGCATTATTGTTTTTGCGAATTAAAATCTTATTGAATATTATGATCAAGTGTATGATGTGTATGAGATATTATGTAGATGAAGAATGAAGATAAAATTATCATATAATTTTGATATAATAAGGAATTGCGAGTGCAAGTTATGCAATATGTTGTAGAGATGTACAATGTGAATATTTGACTATTGTATTCAGTTTAATTGTACTTTTTAGTAAGGCTTTTGTAAGGGACCTATTAGGGTCGAATTTTATTATTCAAATGTGTATAAATCTTGTTTGTAGGCTGGAATATATTATTACGGTTTTTTATTGAGATATTCATGCATTTAAACCCTTGAGTTTTTAAACAATGGAACTTTTTTAAAAAAGATTGCATTTCTATCCTATTGGTCTTATACCACCAAAATTTTTGTGATAGTCTAAAAATATATTTTATTTAAAGTTTAAAAAACAGTTTAGATTGAATAGATCTATAAAAACTTGAAAATCTTGAAAATTGTCTCTCCAAATATGCAATACAAGATGCACAATTTCCAAAAATTGAAATCCATTTTTTTTCTCGTGTCCATACATCTTGATGTCAAGATGATAAATTTCATGATATTTGGGCATCAAATCAACCTCTTCTAGTGAAAATTTTGAGGTGGGCTCTAATTTGATTGTGTAGAGCCTAGGCTCTATATAAACTTTTCCCTATGTATAATTAGTGGCAACTTTTTACATTCAAAAAGTTAATGACGTATTGGTTACGCCGTATGACATTGAGCAGCCGCTTTGCTAAGAAGTCCATAATTTGTTTCATGGTACACCAGCGGGGTTCGAACTCCGATAGTGCTAAGAGCCATGCGTTAGTAGCAATCACATACACCTTACAACATATATGACTTAAATTTGGCGCGTTAATAAAGTTTACTAACATGATGTATAACCTACTCGACCAAAATTCGCATGGCCCCTAGCACGAGGCTGAGTTACTTGGCCGAGTCTCGAAACGCTCATGGGTACCATAAGAGCCATTTGTTTATGGTTTTATGTGATGGGTTTTCCCTTATATCTAAAAATGAGATTTATTGATGTGATGAGCAAATTACTTGAGGTTATCTAGTATTTACCATTCACGTTAAGTTATATCTAAAGACAAGCCTAGGAATTTCATGCTTTTGAGAACAAAATCACAACGATTTTCCTATTTTAGAATACATCAGGGATGCCATAAACCATCAGATGTTAAAGGGATACAGTTTCTATATCGCCTAGGCTTTATGAAAATAAAATAAAGCCTTATCTTGAATCCTCATCGAAAAAGCATTTTAGGCCTTGGAAATTTCTCCGATGGCTCCAAAATCAATTATCAACAACAAGTATGAAATGGATGGTCTAGATTTTGTGTTACAATGTACATCATTTTTAGAGCTTAAAACCCTAGTTTTCAACAACCATAATGGCCAAACCTGAGATGATGGATTTTAGAACTGTAATTTACTTATTTCAATAGGGCTGCAACCCTATCAAACCATTTTCCTAATTAAAAAGTATCTTATGATTGCTAGCTTTGTTGTACGTGGAAGCACTAAACCCGATGGGTACATTTTTGGGAAATAAAGTATGAAAAACATACCATATGAACTAAAAAATTTACGTGGTTCACCCCAGAAGGGTTACATCCATAGGCATGGAAAAACTAAAATCCACTATATCAAGAAAAGTTATATCAAAGATTTTGGAATATAAAGTTACCTTTCCAAACCTCGACAAAGACTCAGTGGAGCAATCCCATTCAAACCATTCTCCAATCCTTCTATTTACTTTTGACAAGCACTACCGACAACACCAGATAGCAACGCGAGAGGATCGAGAAACTAACTTTCTCTCTAGCTAAAAGGGGATATACTCAAAATCTTCATGGGAATTGCTTCACTACAAGAAAGCAACTGTTCACTCTGCAGGAGTCTTCAGGAGGCACCATCAACGTTTCTCTCCAAAGGAAGCACTATTTTTTCTAAGAGGTAACCTTGCATCTTATGCACTGAAGGCCCTGCCTTGCTCTCTCTCTAGTGGAAACCACTTTTCCATTATGGTTGCCAAAATAGGGCGCACATATTCTCTGCACGTTCATCTCATAGATATAAGATTTGGAATCCATACCAAATTGGAAACTTCCTATTGATGTTTCATATATCTCAAAAGGTCAAGAGATATATCTAAGATTCCTTATCTTTTTGGAATTCTATTACTTTTAGAAAACTAATTAATATCAATCTTAATCCCACATAATAAGGAAATATCTCAATCTCACATAATATGGGATTTTCTTGTGTGGGTAACTTTGGATAGCACCAAATCCAATGATCTCCACCTTGATATCAAAATCACATGCTCAACATACCAACATCCATTGGATAGCTTCATATATTCTTCATGATCAACTAAATAAATTTATTAACCATTGTACCTAAAAAATAGTGTTTCCATAAAATTTCTCCACTTTGAAACTTGCATTTGAAACCTTTACATCCTACTGAAAACCCCAGACCAGTCTTTGATACCACTTGTTGTGAACGGTAGCGATAAATTTGATGGGTTGAGTTTTTTGCAAATACAATACAAGAAATAAAGCATGAATCACATACCACAAGAACACAGAATTACCTCTCTAAACCTCAACAAAACTCAATGGAGCAATCCTTTTTAAACCACTCTCCCTTCCTTCTCATTACTTCTAGCAAGCATTACTGACAACACTAGATAGATACGCGAGAACAACGAGAAAATGACTTTCTCTCTAACTAAAAGGGGAGATACCCACAATCTTATCGGAAATTTCTTCCTTACAATAAACCAACCTCTCACTATACAGGAGTCTTTAGAAGGCACCATCACTGTTTCTCTCCAAAGGCAGTACTCTTCTTTCTAAGAGGAAACCTTGCATCTTACGCACAAGTGGCCCTGCTCCCCTCGCTCTCTAGAGGAAACAACCTTTAGTAATATGCAATACATATATGAAAAACTAAATACAATGAAGTAATCTACATATACAAACATTTGTATATATGAAATCTTAAAGTTATTTGAAAAATTTCTATCAAGCATCAACAATTATCAATATCAACAAATTCGACAAAGAAGATTTATATCAGGTGAAGTAATCTACATATACAAACATTTGTATATATGAAATCTTAAACTTATTTGAAAAATTTCTATCAAGCATCAACAATTATCATTATCAACAAATTCAACAAAGAAGATTTATATTAGGTGACAGAACACAATAAAAAGTAGCTGATAAATACCGAACAAACAAGGTCTATTCAAGAGAAGTTGTATGAAGATAATTTAATTTGAAGTGCATAACCGATATGAAGTTGCAATAATCGTAAGATGACTCTAAAAAACTCTAAAAATGCATATCTGCATAACTTGAACGATCTAGGTTAAAGAGTTTGTAGAAAGAAGAAATTGAAAATGTCTATAAGTCTAGGAGAGTGATGTGTTGTCTAGGCTGGACAAAAATATATACAAAAATTTAAGAGTCTGGAAAGTCCAAATATGTACAAGAATGTACATATCCTAAAGTTCAAAAGTTTCTATTCTTTTGATGAGGCTACACTTTCTAGAGTGGAGGTGTCTTTTGTTGTTTCAAAATCCAAAATAAGTCATTGAACTAGGCGACTTGGTTGTAGTGCTATTTCCCGCACTGGTGCACAAATTTTAATAATGAAATGACTGTACTGATGTTTCATCCTCTGAAGAATGCTCTCCATAGTATCATTAGTATTTTCATGTGGTTTATTAAAGCTTCATATTAAAATTTATAGTGTCAATGGTTTCTTGGGTCCAAAAGTAAAATATATAAAAGATATTTATGAAACTCTTTATACCTCAGCCAAAACTCACGCTTCAACGGCAGACGTCCCTTACCAGAACATCTGTCATGAGTCTACATTTTGAAAGAAGGTCAGAAACATTTGTTTTACAATAATAAGCATAATATCTTTGTCTGCTATCACTTACTATATCGTTTTATTTGGCTTTCATTATGAGTATAGCATGAGGGACAACAAAGGTGTCTATTGCTTCAGCATTCCTCTTGAGCATTTTCAGCAACTATTATGCCAAGATTTCGCCCTTAGGAATATCTGAACGATGATGTCTTTAACTTCCGTCAACACTGGCCCAAACTGTTACGTAAGAGATAATTAGTGATGTACGTAGTAAATACGTATTGTACTATTGAAAATAAATATGAAACATATAGAAATAAAATTGTAGTAAGAAGTACATGCATTTATTTACGCATTCATTTACGTCTAGTACATATTATTTCATATATTTATTTATTTTTAATTTAAATTAAAAAATATAATAAAATTATGCAATAACAAATTTATGGAGCATGAAGTAGACCATACGAAGAAGTTGTGACTTGTCTGACATTCTCAATAGTGGTTTTTTGAGTGGATACAAACGACCGTTGCTCTACTGGTCTTCTGATAGAGAAAACAAAAGGAGAAGTTGATGTAGAAGTCGAAGCAAGAAGGTTTTGAGAACTACAACATATATATATATATATATATATCTATGAAAAATGTTGAGATTAACCCACTAGCTTATATGAACATATGAACCCAACAGCCCAGATTGAATTTAAGCTGATCTGACGGTCACGACCTCATTGCGTAATTGAATTTTAATTGCTTTTTTACAACTCAAAAAAACTTGAAATTTTAGGCTTGCACTATTCTCATCAAGGCAAACTTAATAAAAATACTTTTAAAAATAATTTTGAAAAAAGAAATTGCTCAAAATACCACCGAAACATTTCAGAGGTATGTTGGTCAATTTATTTCTTGCAAATTATTTTTTTTATATTTTTATTAGATTCTCCTATTTTTGAAAAATACACACCTAAAATTTTGAATAATTTAGATTCGTAAGAAAAAATTAAAATTCAAGTACTAAATGAGGTCGTGACCGTCAGATCGGTCCTGATTCAATCTGAACCGTCCGGCTCATATATTCATATGAGCTAGTAGGCTGATCTCAGTATTTTATATATATAATATATATATATCATGAGTGAAAGAGACAAGAAATAGTTGTATATAGATTAATAACGTGAAATGCATTTATGACATACAAAGAGACCAAAGATGTAATTATCTTTTTTTATTATGTGGAGCTTCCTTGAATTTCTGGTAGATCAGATAAGCAATTTGAGAGGTTGTTCACATAGGGCTTTTAATAGATAGATGGGACTTCAAGGAATTTTTAATAGATAGATGGGACTCAAAAAGATGATTGGTTTTTGAATCAAGGAATGGTCGAAATAACTGTTATATATACATAGATGGACAATTTGAGCTACGTTTAGATACCTGCTCATCAAGGAATATCAATTTCAGGAAGTGCTTATCAGGATCATTCTTGAATGACCCTATGAATGTCACGTGTTATAGTATGCATAACAAAGAGATATATCTCTGGTTTTATCGTAAATACTGAAATTTGATATACATCCATCCATATTTGATGCGGTTGCACGCGTCCATTACAACACAACAGTAGTCAGTATGACACAATTTGTACTTGCCAAAATTATAATACTATTCATAATGTTATCCATGATACAAAGTCAAAAAACAATACTAACAATGTGGTTTCACATTTCGTATATGAAAGGAAGATTTTATACGAAACGTTTTTTGAACAAATTACGAATAATTGTTTCTAGGTCAAAACATCAGTGTTAACAATATTTTCTGAGCAGCAATCTTTTTTTTTCTCAATTATCCTTGGCTTGATAAAGATTTTTTTATTTTTAATAGAAGTTCGTCTTGACAATACAACATAGAATCATCCATATGTAAATACATCTTCGGGTTAGTAAATACATACATTCTGGATTATCTGTCCCTTTGATTTATTAATAGTCATCGCACAAGCTAGCCGAATAAGAAATTCTCTTTTTTTGAAATTTACGGGTAATCTAAAATCCTCTGATGGTTGAATTGGAATACTTGAAAAGAAAACTATCTGCCCAAAATTATTGCCGATGGTTATTTGATCTTCAATTGTGTTTATGTGAGCTGCAAATGCGTTTAGTGCCTTGTCTCGGATTTAAATTGTGAAGTAGCGGTATAGGTTCATTATTTTTGAGTTTTAATTAATGCGGCGGTAAATCACGTGGTTTTAAAGTGTTAAGATGTCCTTTAGGATATAATTTGTATTTATCATCAATAACAAGATTCAAAACTTAAATATGTATGCTCTTCCCTTGGAAAATATGATATGACAGTGTCATTTATGTCATCTATAGTTGGTTGGACCTAGATTTACCTCGCTTGGGCTCCTTGGGGGACCCAAGCTCGATGAAACCCCTCTCGGACAACCGCTCGACCCGCGTGTGCATGTGCACCTCGGGTGCTACGTGTGGACAGGTATTTCCAACAAAGAGAGGATTTTAAAGCGACAAAAGGATGGACTCAAACACCTACCTCACTGCAATTGAGTTCATGGGATGCGTATGGGCTGTAGCCCTCTTAGATCACAAGAAAGCCCTCTGGCTATCCAGCAACGCGGTTTGAATTCAGCCCCCTCTGAAATCATTATCTCACTTGGAATCTCACAGAAAGACTGGTAATAGAATCCACTTATGAAAAACTCCTCTTAATGCATGTGTAGGATAGTGGCTCTAGTCTCCAAGGCTAGAGTGAAAGAGAAGAAAGAAATATGAATAAGAAAGAGAAAAAAGAGAAGAATGAGAGTAACTGATGAAGGCTTAGTTTTAGATATGAGAAGAAGATGTAGAAGAAGAAGTGAGGGACTGACCCGAGGATCGGGTAGCCTCCTGGCATAAACTTTCCTAAGAGGTGTTACTAGCTACTAGGGATAGCACCAAGGCTATTGGTACCCGGAGGGTTTGGAAACTGGAGTTGCGAAACTTAGCCCGTGACTATGTCACTAACCCAATGAGCCCCTTAAAAGTGATCCAGTGAGAGAAGAGATGAGAGTGAAGGAGATAGAAATCTTACACAACTCGAACACTATGTAACCTGATGGTTAGAGTAGTTCAAGAGTGAAAACTCTAAGATATCTGTCTCAAGATGACCCCAGCCAGAGTGAACGAGCGCAAGAGAATCTATATCTTCTACGACTCAAAACACTATGTGAACTAATGGTTAGAGCAACACTCCGAGAGTTAAAATCCTTAAGAAACTATCTCAAGAGGACCCCGGCTTTAGTGCTCAAGGGTGAGAGAAGAGGTGAATGAAGAGAGAGATAATAATATAAAAATGAAATGAAATGAGAATAGGTGGATGAGAGGTGAGGGTATGAGTTAGAGAGAGTGGGGTATTAGAGTGAGAGAGAAGAATTAAAAAGATGAGGAGAGAGTGGACCCCCTTATGGTGCTGGTCCGTGCATCCTGGGGGAAGGTACGTAGAGGTGAGAGAGGATAGGATAAAGATGGGTAGAGGGGACCACCTATGGCATGCTTCCATGTGTCAAGGGAGTGAGAGAAGGTGAGAGAGATTAGAGAGGGAGAGATAGAAAGAGACAGAGATAGACCCACCTAAGGCGCGGGTCCGTGAATAGGCGAGGAGGTGAGAGGATGATAGAGGATGAGAGTAGAGAGGGAGAGCCGGACCCACCTAGGGCGTGGGTCCGTGACTTTGGTTGAGGTAAGAGAGTAAGAGAGAGGGAGAGGTCGGGCCTGCCCTATGTGAGGGTCGATGATTTTTTTTTAGACGAGAGAGAAAGTGAACAAAGAGAGAGAGAGAGAGTAAGAGAGCAAGGAAAGGTGAGAGCAAGGAGAGAGAGAGGAGGGAAGCTCAGACCCACCTTGGGTCTGAGTAGAAGAGAGAGAGGGAAAGGAGAGAGAGAGATAAGAGAGAGAAAGAGAAGATAGCTACGTTGTATGGAATAAGATGTATGGAGTAGGAGAGCTAAGCTATATGGATTAGGGTGTATGGAATAAGGTAGAGTGTAGGAGAGGTAAGGTGTATGGAGTTGGAATGGGAGCTGGAAATCTTAAGGTGTATGGGAGCTAGAGTGTATGGGGTAGGGAGTGTGGAGTTCTAGGAAGTTGAAATTTTAAGGTTCTAGGGAGTGAGGGTATGTAGGGGTAGTTTCTCTCTCTAGTAATTGTTTCTCTCTCGCCTCTCCCTATGTTTTGGGTTTGGGATAAAAAAAAAAAAGAAGAAGCCTAAACTCTTTGAATTCTCAAGCTCTTTCAATTGATTTCAAAAAGTTATTTACAAATGATTCACTTTGCTTATATAGTGTAACCCCAAAACATGGGTGGATACTCAAAAACCTCAAGAGTTATTGGAAATTGCACATTTAATGAATAAAAATAATAATCCCGTTTTGGAAATAAAGACCAAAATACCCTAAGCACTTTTCTTGAAATGACAAAAACGTCCCTCCATGAAGGGCCTTTTGCCATTACTAGGCCTCGAGAGCTTTTTCGGAGGTTTCTGGTTGCAATTCTAATGATAAAACATCGTAGAATCGATGCTTGGATTGTTATACACATTTTGATACCCATTGATCGTCTTAAAACAAAGTTTTAAGGAAGAACCCAAAATCCCGCCAAGTCCATAAATTATTGATTCTTCGACCACCAATTCGGGATGTTGCATGATGTTTTAAAACTTAATCAAAATGAAGAGGATACTATCACGATCATTTTGTGATAAATTTCGTCCATTTTAGTCTCCGCTTGAAGGCATTTCATATTTGGTCTTTGTGTGATATTGGTGACATCGGCTTCCGATCACGCAAAAAAATTATATCAAACCAAAGCTCTTCCAAGCACAGTCCCACACACTTGCATATATATATATATATGTGTGTGTGCGTGTGTGTATGTGTGTGTGTGTATGTGTGTGGGATTTTTTAGGAATAGCAACCCCCCACAAACAACAAGTTCAAGTTAGAATAAATTGTGAAGCACATTTTTACCCCCTTTACCCTCATATTAATAGAACCCAAAGACTACGCCCAAGGACAATATCGACCTCTGCTTGAAAAACAAAAAAAAAAAGGAACCTTTGAATCTTTCCCTCATCATCTCTCTTCTCTCTCACTACACCTCCCGCTCCCCCAACTCTCTCTCTCTCTACACCTCGCCCTCACCAATCCCCTCACTCTCTATCTCATGCGAAAGACGGTTCTTTTTCTTCACTGAATCAAATGCCCAAGAGGTTTTTCTCTCCGTGTGATCTAGGCATGTCTCCTCTCGAGCCTATTTCGAATTTTGGGTTTGAGGTTTTGCATCCATGGCATTTGCATCTGTATTTTGGGGTTTTGTTGTTGTGCTGTCTTGTGAACTTGCTCTCGATTTGCTTGTTCCATCTTATTAATCCTTCTATGTGATTTTCATGGTTTGGACCTTTTGGGCTGTGATTTTGGTTTTATCTCATATGAATTATACGTTATTTCTTTAGATATGTTCCACTTTTTATGGATTTATGCTTTCTCAATTTTGATTAGTTTTTTATTCCATACTTGTTGTCTCGTCTCATTGATCTATTCGTTTAGCAAGTGTTGTAGTTTCAATGGGTTTTAGAAATTAGTTTTTTTTCTTTTCTTTTTCTAGTGGTACTTAAAAATTTATGCATGGTATTTCAACTACGATGTACCCAAATTCAGGTTGTAATGACTCTAATTTTGGGCAGCACTATTCTTGGCACAGTATAGTTTCAATTTTGAGGCATCAAACAATTTTTGGCAGCTCTACTCTTGGCTTCAATTTTCTGCAGCATTATTCTTGGCACAATTTTGGGCATTGCTAATGATTGTATTACGCTTTTGAAGTTTAAATTGATAATCAGTACTAGCAAACAATATATGATCCGCCTTTTATGATTCTACAATTTTCATTTGAGTTAGCTGATAGTTTGGTTAGCATATATATATATATATATATATATATGATTAGTGATGTGTTATTTGCTTGTTATGGTTACTAACTCTTTTGATATATGAGTTTCTGATATATGGATTATATACAAGTTGCTGATGTGTTAGTAACTGTATTGATAGTTTGGTTGGCTATATATGACTTGATTGGCTTGTTATGATTCTGAAAAAAATTTAAAAAAATGTACGATTCTATAATTTTCAGTTTCAAGTGAACAATGTGGGTCATTTTTTGCCCAAATGGATGTCTTGATGTCTTTGTGGTTTTGATTTATTTAACCATTAAAATTTTAAAGAACAAGCCTCAAAAATCTGTATTGTATCAACATTATCTATTTTAGTCATTTTTTTGCGGGTACTCACTAACAAACTTGAGTCCTTAACTGTACGATTTTACAGTTAGGGAAGATAATAGGTTGGAGCATGTTGTTTGGTCCCATGGTTCTCGTTCACGTGCATATTAGATCTTCGGTGATGTGGTAGTTTTCGATACAACCTATCGGTCAAATGGTTACTCTATGCCATTCGACATTTAGGTGGGTATCAATAACCATGGTGACACTTGTTTATTTGGGCGTGTTCTACTATGAGATGAAAGATTTCAATCTTTTTCATGGACAATGAAAGTATGTGATCTTCTACAAATTTTGAGCTTTGAATCTTTGATATTCTTACCAATGATGTGTGTTTGAGCATGCTTATATGTTTCTAGTGTTTCTAAAGCTTGATATGGTTGTAATCATTTGTAGGTCTACTGAATGGAAAGATGCCACAAACAATCCTAACTGATCAGAACTTAGCTATCAAAGAAGCAATCTGTAAGGAACTCCCCAACACTAAACATGCATTTTGTATATGACACTTATTATCAAAATTATCTGGCCGGCTTTCCCTCCTCCTTGGTAAATGATACAATGAGTTTGACACCAATTTTTACAAGTTATGTAATCTTGAGTCCATTGAAGATTTTGGAGAAGGCTGACATGCATTTGTCAATAAGTTTGTGTTGCATTTAAATAGACATATTAACAACTTGTGGAATTTAAATGTGTTTTGGGCACTACCATACTTGAGAAGCCATTTTTTTGCTGGAACGACGACAACGGGACGTTCAGAGTCCATCAATGCATATGTGAAATGATTCTTGGGTTCACAAACTCCGCTCAGTGAATTGATAGACCAGGTATAAGAAATAATGATCTCATTGTCTTTCTTAATATTTTAAATATATTGGCATTTTATTCTTTATTTATGATTTTTTGCCTCTTTTTGGTAGATGGCAGTTGTTATTGAGATGAGAAATGTAGTGGGTCAACAGCGTTTGATGCAACAAAAGTCAGTCCAACAATGTGGATGTCCGAACAATGTGCCCTTTCGAAGACCATGGAGACACGTCTTAACTCCTTTGCATTTTCTAAGATACAAGAAAATATTATTTCATCTTTCCAATATTTGACATCTAGAAAGGATAAGGAAACTTATGAAGTGACACACTTTTCAAAGAAAGAAAAAGGGCGAAAAGATTCTTTAGTGGTTGAAAACAGTGTTATGAATTGCCGTTGTAAAGGGTTCAAGTTTACAGGTATCATTTGCAGGCATCAAAAAGTATCTTTAGTGGTTGAAGACAATGTTATGAATTGCAATTGTAAATGGTTTGAGTTTACAAGCATCATTTGCAGGAATCCTCTTCATGTTCTCTTCAAGTAAAATTTTATTCAAATTCCAGACCGATAACTGCCAAAACGTTGGAAGCGCTCCACATCATTAATATCAAATGTTAGCTCGAACACATCAGCTGCATATGTTGATCGTGTCCAAACTATACAATCATTAGAATCAACAATTGGTACAAAAGGTGCAAGATTTGATGATTGTTAGAAGTTCATTATAGAGCAATTTTACAGAATTTGGAACATGTTGAAGAAGTAGAACGCATGAGGTCTCCTATGGTTGATTAAACATCTAATGCAAGTTTAGCAACTAAAGAGGATGAAAATGGGCTTCATTGTGAAAGCGTCCATGTAAAAAACCCTGTTCGGCAAATCACAAAAGGGCAGCCTCCCGAAAAAAGGTTAGAGCCCCATGTTGAAATTCCCAAGAAACCTAGATATTGTAAGGTTCCTTTATGTAGCCAAATTGGCCATGATTATAGGAATTGTCCATTAAAAAGAGGTTAATTTAGTAGGAAATCATTATATGTTAGAGAACACACTTCTTGGTATGATGTTGACACAATTTTGGGGATAGAAATGCTACTTTGCTTATGAGATTTTTGAGCATTTACATGCGACAACTTTGTATATGTAATTTTGGAGATGTGCATAATGATTATTGTAAGATGCAATATTTATGTTGTGTATCAAATGTAATGAACATATTTTTACTTGATTAAATGCTCTATCTTTTGTTGATTCATTTAATAGGATTTCAAGCAAAGCAACATTCTTTGTTCCTTGTGAATGTGTTGGGTCAGGGACTGCATTTTCCAATTTGATATTGAGGTACGGCAGGCACAATAGGGTAGCAATGCTTAGGTTCTTTAAACTCACAAGATCATAAGGGCGCAGTAGGGCAGCTCCTTATGAATGTGTTGGGGTAGTGATTGCATTTCCAATTTGATATTGAGGTATGACAGGCACAACAGGGCAGCAATGCTTAGCTTCTTTAAACTCACAAGATCTTAAGGACATCGCAGGGCAGCAATGCAATTCGAACATATAAGTCACTTTTCTTTTTCTTTTGCCATTAAAATTAATAACTTGCCTGAACAACAAAGAAAATAATGTTTGATGTCAACAAGAAAGCAAAGAGAAACAAATATGTCAAAGAAAATGGACTTTGGATGTATAGGCCACCCATTTCGCTATCTCGGCTGATTAAGTTCATGCAAGTGAAGGTGGAGCTCCTTGTCAATAATAGCCTTCCCATTTTTTCAATTATGTTTTCAGAAAGAAGGAAGAAGCCGGGATGACAAATAAATGAGTGCCGGATTGCGGTTCGATTGATGCATGTGGTCACGAAAACTATACGACACTTCCTTAGGCTAGGTCATTAGGTCTTGTCTACCTCCCGAAGGGTTTCTATCACTTAATTGTTGGTTCACTAGCATTCTGCAATGTGAAAAGGTGCAAGGAGGCTAAACTTCAAATCAAGCAGAGTGAGGATAAGGAACCACAAGGAGGATAGACTTCAGAGTGAGAACGAGGAACCACAAGGAGGCTAGACTTCAAATCATAGCTGAGTCAGGACGGGGAACCACAAAATGCCACAACCTTGGTAGTATAAAGCACTAGTCTCCAGGTTATTTACTATTTATTCTGCATTATAAAAGTAATTCAGTGGCAAAAAAATAATTCCACACACTTACAAAGAGAGCCTCCGGTGAATATCTACGATTTGGGGTGTTCCTTGGATGGAAGAAAGGCACAAGTTAAGATGCCTTTGGAGGTAAGGAAACAAGGAAGCCCATTTTTTTAATGTCGAAATGGCGCGTAACTTGGCTCGGCCAAGAGCCGAGAACCTTGGCCAACTTGATTTTCAAATCAATCAGTATGAGGACAAGGAACCACAAGGAGGATAGACTTCAAATCAATTAGAGGTGGCATGTGAGCTAAACAAGAAGTTAACAAATTAATATTTAAATGCCATACATGAAAGATTTACGGGATACATTTTTGGACACGGTTTCGATGAGTCCATGTAGAAATGAGTCACTTTGACTTAATTTTTAAGGACTTATAATCTCTAACATGGAGATCATGAATATGAAAAAAAAAAAAAAAATTGAAAATTAGAAATAATAATTCTATTAAGAAAACATTTGGAGCGTTAGTTTCAATTGTTTTTAGATGGACCACCTATTTGCGTCCATCTTTAAGATGGATGCTTCATATAGATGCTTCATACCTTAGAACTGCATATTGTAGAAATGCGGTCTAGCTCCCGTGAAACAATTTTCCAAGATTTTTTGGCTAATTCTTTCAAAATTTGTAAAGCATCATTCTGCCTCATCTAGTGAAGGTCTTGTATCTGTATCCATAATTTCACATATATCACGACAATTGAGTCTTCATTTTCAAGAAGTATTGACCGGTCCATACTTTATGATCTTTGTGTTGAATAATAGATTACTAGCCAAATTACGTGTGTTGCACATATGCAATTACTTGTAACAGATTAACTAAAGGAAAAGTGTTATATAAGGTTGCAACTATGAAATGTAGAACTACAGATGCATTTCAAAAATCCATTGGAAATGGTTGTTTTAGTTTTGAAAAACCTGGTAATTGACCATCTCACGATCGTGACGTATCAATACGAAAAAAAAAAAGAAAAAAAGAAAGGTTTTGTCTTAGAAATAGTGCATCTTGCAACATATTATCTATACCATCATATTCAAGATTTTAATATGTTTATATATATACTCGATTTTAACCATTTTTGGAGTTTAAACATTTGTAATTAGATATAAAAATAGATTTTTAGATAATTCTAAGAATTTTTTACATTAAAATTAGAGGTTATGACAAAATTTGGTGGTGCACCTAAATTGGATTGTTTAAGGTTGCAACCTTATAGAAATCACACCATTAACTAAATATTCAATTATCAAAGAACTTTATTAATAATAATATTTGGTAAATCACTTATCACCTCTTCGATAATAGAAATTTTTAACTGCTAATCATTTTTATGAAAATAAATTTACTAAACTCTAGGTTTCCTGAAATAATATTTTAAGAGATTATTTCTTTCTCTAGTATTCAAAAACTCTTCCATGAAAATCTCTCATCTCTCTTAAAATCTCTCATTCTCTATTTCTTGTGCATGTTATCTCTTTCTTTTCTTTTGACAATGTTATAAGCTCATTATTGAATATATGCTTAACAAGCAATAGATTACATTATGGCAATTAATGCATTAGAAATATACAGAGAAGATAAAGAGACTCCATGCTTTGCAAAATGATATGCCTCATGATTTGCCTCACGATATGTATGAGAGAAAGAAATCCTTAACCCTGGGGTAGCACAAAGATCAATGATTTTCAGCAAAAAAAACATGCAATGACCAAGGTACCCTTTGCTCCTTCTTACACAATTTAATGATATTAAAAGAATCCCCTTCAATCAAAATATCCCCTTAGAAGCCTCTGTCCATAATAATATGTAATCCTTGTAGAAGAGACGCGATATCTACATGTGTAGCCATGGTAGAAATGCAAGGCCCAGCATAAGAAAAAAGAACAATACCATCATGGTCTTGAAATAGACCACCAACACCAGCAACCCTTCGATTGCCTAAGGAACTGCCATCAAAATTTAGTTTTAGACAACCCTCTGAGGGAAAATTCCAAATCACATGAGGACGGCCCAAATAAGAAAATGATGTAGCTAAATTCTTAGGTCTAAATTGATATCAACCCATGAAACACCACGACCCTCCAAAGTGGAAGAGAACCAATCCCATAGAGATTGCAGAATCCAATCTTTAATTTCTTCCTAGATTAAACAAAACCCATCAATTGTTCTCCTATTACATTCCAACCATATCTGCCATATTATAGCACACCTAAAATTTTTCATAATGATGACGCCTTCCTTAGGTAGACCTGTAGTACATAGATGGTTAATAGCTCCAAGGACATTCTCTAGTAGCATAAAGAATAGTCCCATTTTATTAAAAGCCCCATGCGAAATATAGGAAGCAAAATTTCAATGTAAGAAGAGAGTGAAAACCAGTCTCCGCATTGCATTTGCACATAAGATAGACATTCCTAAGAATTGTACCCCTTTTGTGCAGATTATCAATAGTGAGGCATTTGTCTTGCATAGCTAACCATAGGAAAGCATGGATTTTGCCCGGAATTGGCCATTTCCATACCAAACCTAGGGTACAATTGGTCCAACAAACATGATCATGATAAAGAAGGTTATAGTGTGATTTAACAGAAAATGGCCCTTAGGTTCAGATTCCTAAGCAATCCCAACTGCAGTGTTATCAGAAAGTTAGACATCCTCCAAATTTGTAAGTAACTCTTTCCTCTACAAAATGATATAATTTGGTAACCTGTTATAAATGCACGTAAAATTCGAAACCAGACCTCCTGTAGTGTGTGTAGCAAGATCGAAATATTTGCAGCTGGACGTGTATCCTTGGCAAAAAGGTCTGGAAATAGAGAAGAAAGAGATACATCACCTTCTCAAAATTTCTCACAATGTTGAGATCTCACTCTAGTTTAGAAGATATGCTATCCTCTCTCTCTCTTCCCTTTCTTCCCCTAAAGTATACTTACTCTCTTTCTCTATTCCCTCTCTCACTCTTTCCTATTTTAGAAGATTGAGCTCTCTCTCTCTCTCTTCCCTTAGAATTAGGAATATTATATCTCCCACTTTCTCTATTTAAGATATCGAAATAATGTGGAGATATAGAAACAATATTGAGATCGTTCTGTGTCTATACTCATACTCTCTCTCTCTATATATATCGAAGGTTGTTGCAATACCAATATATATATATATATATAGTCTTTCCAACGCCTATAGGTGAAAATGAATAGTGATTTCTCTTTACCCTCATCACCGTACAAATCGGAATTGCTTAAAATTTGGTGGATATGTACATCTTACTGAGGAACATTTAATAAAAATATAAAAAAAAATATCCGTGAAAACTAAATAGACCAAAATACCCTCGAAACGTTTCAGGGGTATTTTTGTTAATTTCTTTCATGCAATTTTTTTTTTTTAATATTCGAAAATTTCCCTATTTTTGATGAATACACGCTCCAAATTAAAACTCATTCGGATTTATAGAAAAAAAAATGAAAAATGAAATACTACCGGATAATTATGACCGCGCGATGAACTTTGGGCGGTGATAGGGGTAGGTGAAATCACTATTCATTTTCGCTTATTGTCGTTGCGTAGTGTTTTCTATATATATGCAACACTTTCTTCGCACGTGATTAAAGAGCATTGACTATCTAATGAGAACAAAGTTTTTAGAAAAAAAAAAATATGAAATACAGATATATTTATTGTTCCAAACATAAAAGATTATATTTATGAGGAAAACTTACTAAAATTTTGAAGTAGAGTAAAAATCTGTAATTATTTTAATTGCATATAATTTTTGCTTGTTTTTCGTTACTTCAAATAGAATATCCAGACAATAAGATACTGTATAATTTAATTCAAAGCAGGTTCTTATAACCTATAAAAATAATAATTACACACCTCGAGAAAAGCATGGTTTCTCTTACCTTAAAGATTAATGTGTTCCTCAATTTTCATAAAATGGGAAGAACACCTAAAAAAATACAAACATAGGTAATAAAAAATAATAATAATACAACAAACCGTCCATGTAGACTCTGTTAAACTTCATTCAATGGAAAAAATATCCGAAATTCACCAAATCCACATGATAATATGAAAGAGAGGGCAGGGAATAACTTTATAATTATTATTGCATTAATAATTTATAATGTACAACCAAGTAACCATCGCTATAAGACATACTAAAAATGAAGATTAATAAAAAAAAAGAAGCATGAATGTCGTTCATCACCTTCACCAACTAAAAAATAATAATAATAAGAATGACAAGCAGAAATCCAAAAAATAAAAAAATTCTTTTACAACCAATAGATCATAATTTAGTTATCAGGGGAATTTCATACACTCAATAAACAAAATCATAACCTCAAATATGTCTGCTTTTGCTATTTATTGCATATGCAAAGCCATTAAAAATCCTACACCTAAGCGAACTCCCCATTTCAATGTCACAAGCGAGAATGTTCAGGTAGAAAATAAAATAAAAACAAATTAAATATTCTATCACAAGGAAAATAAATTTAACAAACACATAAACAAAAAAACAAAGGCACTTCAAAAATAGTGTATCCATTTTGAGAGGTTGAGAGGGGCACGTGAAAGTTTCTTAACCTATTTATAGGACTTCTAAACGTAATTAAGATATAGATTCTCTTGGAGAGAGATATTTTAGGTGAAGAAATAATAAGTATAGATTTTATGATACAGGTGAAATATAGATTGCTCCCTCTCTCTCTTTCCCTAAAATATGCACACACGTATCTAATAAGCTCCTTCTCTCTCTCTATTATGCTATTTCTCTCCCTCTCTCTCTATACATATTCTCTCTTCCCTTTCTCACTCTGCCCTATTTTAGAATGCATGATATCTTTAGATAATGATATAATATGGTAATTAATGAGATTACTCTATCTCTCATTTTCCCCGAAAATTTATGCATTCTCTTTTTCTCTTCCCTTTCTTCCCCTAAAGTATACGCACTCTCTCTCTTCCCTCTCTCACGCTTTCCTATTTTAGAAGATTGATCGTATGAAATATTTTAGGTGAGGAAATAGTAAGTATTCACGCATGAACAAAGAAAGAGAGATAGATAAACAAAGCACACCTTGCTGGATGAAAACAAAAAATTAACGTACCCATTTTGAGCTGTTGAGAGGGGTACGTGAAAGTTTATTAACCTATTTATAAGACTTCTAAACATACTTAGGATATAGAGGCTCTCTCTTATAGAGAGATATTTAGGTGAAGAAATAGTAATTATAGATATTAAGCTATGGGTGAGAAATAAATTGCTCTCTCTCTCTCTAATATGATTTTTCTCTCTCTCTCTCTCTCTCTTCATTCTCTCACTCTTCCCTATTTTAGAATATAAGATATGTTTAGATGAGGATATAATATGGTAATTTTTTAGATTACTCTCTCTCTTTCCCTCAAAATATTTATGTACTCTCTCTCTCTTCCCTCCCTCACTATTTCCTATTTTAGAAGATTTATCTTGAGAGAGATACTTTAGATGACGAAATAATAAGTATAAATTTTTAAGTTATAGGTGAGATATATACTGCTCTCTCTTTCTTTCCCTAAAATATGCATGCACTTATCTATCTCTTTCTAATATGCTCTTTCTCTCTCTCTCTTATACATAGTCTCTCTCTCTCTCTTCGCTTCTCACTCTTCCCTATTTTAGAAGATATACTACATTTAGATACGTATATAATACGGTAAGTTAGGAGATTATTCTCTCTCATTCCTCCTAAAATTCATACATACTCTCTCTCCCCCCTCTCTTACTTTCATCCTTTGGAAAATTGAGCTCTTTCTCTATCTCTCTGTTCCTTTAAAGTTACGAATGTGTCCAACAACCTCGAAATAATTAGGGACCCTTCTTATTTTCACGACATGTGTCCACCTCTTAACTCTTGCTTAATAATGTAGTATAGATATACGTTAATAAAATATATTGTATTATATTATATATATATAAATATATATCTATATATTATTTTATCCAAAATTTCACTACCAAAAAACAGTCCCTGATAGTAAATTATCAATTAAAAAAACCAGAAAATGAAAGATCATGAAAATAAATCCTACATTCTGGCACCTTTCTCATATGAAAAGAAAATCTGCAAATACTTGGCAAAAGTATTGGAAGAAGGGTTCAACATATATCGGTTTATTCATCTTAAATAACATCAATAGTTTTCCACAATAATATTATATAAGTAGATGCCCATACTAAACGCGAACAATATTATATTATTATGTGCGGTGCATAATCCACCTCTACCCTGAATACAAAGCGACATCGTATAAAGTGACATGAATAACAAACATATCCATCATAAAAAACTTGTCCAATGTTGCACTCATCAAATCGAAGGCACAATTGAAAGAAATATAATGCATTACAGTATGAATAACTGTATGGCAGAATTTTTCCAATCTTTTGGATGAGGTTTCCATAGGTGCTATCGAGAAATATAAAGCCACACCACCAAACCCGGCCAAGTGATGCAGATTTTACATTGAAAATGCCTATGATGGTAAAAACTTTATTTCAAGTACTCGTTATAAAAACTGAAAGCTCAAAAAGGACAAGGTTTCTACGAGTCCTTGAAAAAAGGAGCCCCTTTTTTAAAAAAAAATGAAGAAAAAATATAATATGTATAATTAGTGGGCTTGTTTCTACAAACCACTACATACAAATCCACAACATAAAACTAAGAGAAACCGGGAATTTTCTTTCCAGGTTACCTGGTGTCTTAACGCCCTAAAACATATAGGCAGATCAACGTGCACGATCTTATTGATATTGATTAATTGGAAACTGTACACACACAAATTTCTAAATAAAAGGCAATTTACTCTACCTACTAAAGTCCTTTTGAAATTGCAAGGAGAGACAGCAACAAACTTCTCAAGTGGGAAAAACAAATGATTTGTAGTATAGTGCGTAAGATTTTAATATAGGAAGCCTTTCTAACCACTAAATAAATAATCATAATTCAGAATTAAAAGGTATATGTAATAATTCCTTTTGTAATATGCAATCCATATATGAACAAATAAATAGAATGCAGTAACCACATAAACAGACATTTGAATATATGAAGCCTTAAACTTATGTGAAAAAATCCTATCAAGCATCAACCGTTATCAATATCAACAAATTCAACAAAGAAGATTTATATCAAGTGATCGAAAACAATAAAAAGTAGTTGACAAGTACCTAATGAACAAGGTCTAGTCAAGAAAACTTGTAGGAAGATAATTTGGTTTGAAGTGCATAACCCTAATGAAATTGCAACAATCGTAAGATTACTCTAACTAACTATAAAAATAGATATACTCATAACTTGAACGAACTATATGAAAGAGTTTGTAGAAAGAAGAAATTGAAAATGTTTATCAATCTAGGAGGCTCATATGTTCTCTAGGCCGGACAAAAATATATACAAAAATTTACAGTATGGAAAGTCCAAATATATACAAGAATGTTACATATCCTGAAGTTCAAAAACATATATTCTTAAGATGAGGCTGCACTTTCTTGATTCGAGGTGTCTTCAGCGGTATAATCATCTAAAATAAGTCATTCGACCAGGTGACTCGGTTGTAGGGTTGTATTCTGTACTAGTCCACTAATAATCATTATCAAATAACTATATTGGTGTTTCATCCTCCAAATAATGCTCTCCATAGTTTTATTAGTAATTTCGTATGGTTTAATACAGGCTACATACTTAAATTTATATTTTCAATGATTTTTTGGGTCCAAAAGTAAAACACATAAAAGATATTTACTAAGCTTTTTATTCCTCAGGCAAAACTCATTCAACGACGGCAAACATGCCGATCAATTGCTCTATTTGTTCATTGACAAAGTCACTCTAATAGCATAGTTTTCGTTGTCCCTTACCAGAACTTCTGTCATGAATCTCTACATTTTCAAAGAAAGTCAGGAACAATTGTTTTACAATAATAAGCATAATAAATATGTATATGTTCACTTACTGTACCTTTTTTTTTTGGCTTTCATTATGAATATGGCATGAGGGATAGTCAAAGGCTCCAATAGCTTCAGGAGGCTTTCCCTTTGAGCATTTCCAGCAACTATTATATCATGATTTCACCCTTGGGAATATTTGAATGATGGTGTATTTGAAGGAGCCCTTTTTTTTGGCGTGGAAGCTACCGCTTCTAGAATGAAAGCCTACTTATATTATATTACATATTCTATTAGAGTTATAGGTTAGGTAGGCTACAACAAACGTAAACCAAGCCCCGGTCCTATTTAAGCTTTCTTTGCTAATATTTCCAAAGAGAACCTACGGTTGCGTACTTCTGCAAGTACTAGCTCAGACTGTTACGTAAGAGATAATTAGTGCCTTATGTTGTAAATACATGTTGTGCTATTGAAAACAACTATGAAACATATAGAAGTAAAACTATAGTAAGAAGTACTTGCATTCATTTACATGTAGTATATATTATTTAATAGATGTGAATTTACTTTTTAGTTAAAATTAAAAAATGTTAGAAAATTATGCCATAACGAATTTGTGGAATATGAGGCGGACCATACGAAGAAGATGTACCTGTCTGACATTGTCAATAGTGATTTGTTGAATGGAAACGAAAGACCGTTGCTCTACTAGTCTTCTAATAGAGAAAACAGAAGAAGCTGATGTAAAAGCTAAAGCAAAAAGTTTATGAGTATTTAGTTTAAAGAGTGAACGATGCGAGAAATAATTTTATAGAGATGCAATTATCTACGGAAATAGTTATATATAATTATTGTGTGTTAAATGCATTTATAAAATAAAAAGAGGCCACCAAAGACTGAAACATTGGATCTCTCGAAGATGTAATTATCTTTGTTAGTTGTGTGAAGCTTCCTTGAATATCTGGTAATTCTCTTTCGTCATAATTGGCTGAAATTTGATATACATGCATCCATATTTGATGAGGTTACAAGCGTCCTCTAAGACACAACAGCAATAAGTATGATGCAATTTTTTTTTTTCCAATATTACAATACTCATCATAATGTTGTCTATGTCATAAAGTCGAAAAACAATTCTAACAACATCGTATAAAATTTTGTATTTGAAAGAAAGATTTTATAAGAAAAATATTCAGAACAAATTACCAATAATTGCTTCTATGTCAAAACACTAGTGTAAATAATATTTCTGTGTTGCAATCTTTTTTGTTCTCAAATATCCTTGGCTAAATAAAGACTTTTTTATTTTTAATAGAAGTTCCTCTTGGCAATGCAACATAAAGTCGTCCATGTGTAAAAACATCTTTGGGTAAGTATAAATCTATAATATGGTTTGTCAGTCCCTGTGATTTATTAATTGTCAGTACAAAAGCTAGCCAAAAAATAAATTGTGTTCTTTTGAATTGCTCAGGTAGTCTAAAATTCTCCGATGGTTGCATTGGAATTCTTGAAAGGAAAGCTATTTGCTCTGAAGTATTGCCTATGGTTATTTGTGCTTCAATTGTGTTTCTGTGAGTTTAGTGTCATTGCATAAGCCTTGTTTTGGATTTAAATTGTGAAATAGTATTATAGGTTCATTCTTTTTTAGTGTTAATGTAAGCAGCGGTAAGGCACTTGGTTTTGAAGTGTTATAATAATCTTTAGGATATAAAGTGTATTTATCATCAGTAGCGAGAATCAAAACTATAATATGTATGTTCTTCCCTTAGAAAATACGATAGGACTGTCATTTATGTCATCTACAATTTCATTTGTAATAGCTAATATACATGAATCTGTAATGAGTGGACAATTTGACCGTATAGGATTGAGGTCACTAAATATTATCTTTGAAAAGGAGTACAATGAATTAATGTTATTATTATCCTTATATATCATATGACTTATAGTTGAGGATAAAAGTTATCATCTGTTTTTTCTGTTCCATTTGTAATACATAGACATTGACTTGTTTGTTCTCCTCACTTGTTTATTTGTTTCCATCACTTGATTGTTTTATCACTTTCTTGGTCGTTCTCTCCTTCACTCTTGTCTGTGTTCTCATTTTTGTTTTCAGGTGAAGGACTTTAATTTTAGGCCATAGAAAGGACTTCGACAATAGTTAACTACATCTGTTCTTCTACCTTTCAGAATTACAGGTAGAACTTGTTTAAAATCACTTCCAAGTAAAATTGTTTTTCCTCCAAACAAAATATCACTCGACATTATAATTTGTAAAGATCGATCTAAAAACTAGAAAGCATTGGTGACTCGTCCCATATGATTAAAGTTTTTTGTCTTACAAGTTTTACCAAATTACTATTATTTCCAATGTTACATGTTGATGCAATCATTGGATTTTAAATCTTGAATGTGCTGTTGTTTCATCGAGATGATAAGTAGTTGCGGTACCTGAAGATGTAGTAGGTAATGCAATTTTTCTTTTTCTACGAAACGTTGAGAATATAGAAAAGGTTTTGCCATTCCTTTCAGGTCCATCAGATTGTAGACTTATTATTTTCAATTTCCTCGATAATTATGTTATATGTGTGTCTTTGTTTGGTATTTACATGTAAATGTAAATGTAAATTTCTTTCTTCTTCTAAGACATTAATAATTTTTTGTTCTTTTATATGACTTGAGACATCCTGATTAGTTCTAAAGTTAAATCCAAGTCTCGGAAGTTGAAAATCAAATATTGTTTTATCTAATTGCGTCATGAGGTTATTTATTTAAAGAACCAAGGTCTCCTCAATTATGCCATCTACAACATTCGTTTATTTGTGGTCATCAATCATTGCATTATAGGCAAAATTCGAAAGTTCTTTATTATTAGTTGATTCACAATTTGTTAATATAATTACTGATAAATGTCATAAAGACGAAGGCATTTTGTAATTAATGCATTCTATGAGGTCATTATTCCCTTCGAGAAGATGTCTTTTTTAGTACGTTTTTAAAAAGTTTGACATATATAATTATCAATGGTGAGAAGGCTTTCGTATGAGGTGGGTCCTTTAATATGATTGAATAGTAATTGTTGCAATATTCCTCACCATCCATTAGGTTAGCCAGTTTTTTCACTCTATGAATATTTGTAAGGAAAATCTTGGTACGTTGTTCTCTCCTGTAACGGAAATTGCTTGTAATACTAGGAGAAGAGCCTAACAATAATCAATGCCTAAATCTATATATAAAAAACGATTGCAAAGTAATGAAGAGTAATAAATTTTAATTTACATGACGTACTTGTTCGCCTCAAAAAACTTTATCAGCTCTGTTTTACATAGATCTCTTAAGATATTATGTAAAGGTTGTTGTTTATTGAAATGTATTGAATGTTGGTTTGGTAGATAGACGGATTGACACGTGGCTAAATTCAAATCCAAATATCCTCCGTAAAGTTGGGAATCTCATTTCTGACTATTATCATTATCTGAAATAATAACAACTTGCATTTTGTCATGTCCAATATATATACGACCCCAGCAGTCCTGATTGAATTTGGGCCGATCTGACGGTCACGACCTCATTTCGTGATTGAATTTTAATTTATTTTCTATGATTCGAAATAACTTGAAATTTTATGCGTAGTTTCTTCTCACCAAACCACACCAAATAAAAATAATTTGAAAATAATTCGCAAACATTAAATTGACCAAAATACCCCCAAAATATTTCAAGACTATTTTAGTTAATTTATTTCTTGAAATGTATTTTTTTTGATATTTTTATTAGATTCTCCTATTTTTGAATAATGTACTCCTAAAATTTCAAATTATTTGGATATGTGGAAAAAATATTAAATTTCAAATACGAAATATAGTCATGACCGTTAGATCGGCTCAGATTCAATCGGGACCATTGGGCTCATATGAAAACAATGGCATTTAAAAAATAGCGTACCCATTTTGAGAGGATGAGAGGGCCATGTGAGGGTCTCTTAACCTATTTGTAGGACTTCTAAACCTAATTAAGATATAAAATCTCTCTTAGAGAGAGATATATCAGGTGAGGAAATAGTAAGTATAGATATTTAAGATGTTGGTGAGATATAGATTGCTCTCTCTCTCTCTCTTTCCCTAAAATATGCTCGCACCTATCTCTCTCTACTAAGCTCTTCCTCTCTTATACATACTCTCTCTTCCTTTACTCACTATTCCCTATTTTAGATGATATGATATATTTAGGTAATGATATAATACGGTAATTTATGAGATTACTCTCTCTCTTTTTCCCTTAAAATTTATGCATTATCTCAATCTCTTCCTTTTCTCCCCCTAAAGTAGACCAACTCTCTCTCTCTTCCATCTCTCACTCTTTCCTATTTTCGAAGATCGATCACAAGAGATATTTTAGGTGTGGAAATAGTAAGTATTCACACATGAACACAGAGAGAGAGAGAGAGAGAGAGAGAGAGAGAGAGAAACGAAGCACACCATGCGGAATGAAAACTAAAAAATAATGTACCCATTTGAGAGGTTGAAAGTTTCTGAACCTATTTATAAGACTTGTATAACTAATTAGGATATAGAATTTCTCTATTAGAGTGAGATATTTTAGGTGAGGAAGTAGTAAATATAGATATTAAGATATTGGTGAAATATAAATTGCTATCTCTCTTTCCCTATATGCACGCACCTTTCTTTTCCTCTCTAATATGCTATTTCTCTCTCTCTCTCTTCCTTCTTTCACTTTTCCCTTTTTTAGAATAAAAGATATGTCTAGATAAGGATATAATGTGGTATGTTTTGAGAGTACTCTCAATGTTTTCCACCAAAAATTTATGTGTTCTCTCTCTCTCTTCCCTTTCTTCTCCTAAAGTATACATACTCTTTCTCTCTATTGCCTCTCTCACACCTTCCTATTTTAGAAGAATGAGCATGGGAGAGATATTTTATGGGAGAGATATTTTATGTGAGGAAATAGTAAGTATAAATGTTTAAGATATAAGTGAGATATATATTGCTCTCTATCTCTCTTTCCCTAAAAAATGCACGCACCTATCTATGTTTCTCTAATATACTCCTTTTTTCTCTCTCTTATACATACTCTCTCTCTCTCTTCGCTCTCTCACTCTTCCCTATTTTAGAAGATATGCTACATTTAGATACAGATATAATACGGTAAGTTAGGACATTACTTCCTCTCTCAATTCCCCTAAAATTTATGCATACTCTCTATCTTCCTTTTCTTCCCCTAAAATATAGGTACTTTCTTTCTCTCTCCCTTCTCTTACTTTCGTCTTTTAGAAAATTGAGCTCTCTCTCTCTCTCTACCTTTAGAGTAATGAATGTATCCTACACCCTCTATACAATTAGGGACCCTTCTTATTTTCGCAATATGTCTCCACCCTTTAACTCTTGCTTAATAATGTAGTATAGATATATTTCAATAAAATACATTATATTATATATATTATATATTTATATTTATCTTGTTAATATATATATATATATATATATATATATATATATATATATGGAAAATATTTGTGGAGGCCGGTTCATGCATGGAGAATTGGTGAGCCCAACGGCTCAAATGAGTGGGTCACATTTGAATGGTTAGATAAGCGAGAGTGTTTTCAAATTTTGAAAAAAGGTTGTCAGTTAATACTGACACATCCTGCATGCATGGCAGGGCTCTCTCTCTCTATCTCTCATCTCACCCTCTCTCCATTTTCATGCTCTCTCTCAACGAAGTAGAACCCTTCTCGCTCTAGAAAGCATGCTTTATCACTTTCTCATCACAAAACCTCTCTCTCTCTCTACAAAGCTGAATTAGATAGGCTCTCCCTCTCTCATCTGAGCACAACGAAGCACCTTTCTCTCACTTTATAGAGCACACTGTTACTTTATTTAAGTACAACCTCTCTTTAAAGAGAACACTCTCTCTCTTTCTCAGTAGAACCACTCTCTCTCTCTCTTTACAGAGCACAACGAAACAAAACATCTAACTCTCTCTACAGAGCACAACGAAGGTAAGCAGTAATGCATTACTGGTTTTAGTTAGCTTTTAATTTAGGGCTTTTTTTTCATTGCTTTTAGGGCTTTTTCTTCATTGTAGTTTAGGGATTTTTCTTCATTGTAGTTTAGGTTTGTGATCGGGACTGGTTTTGGTAACAAATAATCCCTTTCCCCTGTATTTCAGTGTCCCCTTGAAACCCATTTCTGAAGCCCTAAACCCTAATTCATCATCCTCTCTTCTTTTCTGCATCTTCTGCAACTCTTTTTGTGCATCTTCTGCTCCGAGTTGATTTATGCAAGGAACGAGACCAATAAATATAATTACTTGGTAATGTAATTTGAGAGCCATCAATATTGTCAAACACACTAACATATGTTTCGTGAGAGCTTGTTGTCTGGCATACTGCTACCTTTGGCTATGGAGCCTACTTTTTTTTGGTTTTAGATGATATGTTTCATTTTCCCCTTCCATACTCATTTATTTATATATTTATTTTTCGGTACACAAATCTTATAATTATGCAAGTTATTTTGTACTGCAGTTGTTTATTGTTGCTGCAGTTTGAGCAAAAAATTATAGAATCCATCTATAATATTCCAGTTGCCAATAGAATAAGAGAACGACCCATTCAAGCTCATTAAATGGCCATAAAATCGATTTTGAAATTAAGAACTCGTTATTAATCAGCATTTCCTAAGTTTTACGTAGTGAAGTTATTGCACTTGATCCATAAATATTTTTGTGCATTGGGATGTCCGGTTACAATGTTTAGATGGCTTTGCTTGTAATTTCACAAACTTGACATTCATTGTATCTTAATCTGTATCATGATTTAGAATGATGGCCACATGAATAAAATCCTTCTTCCATGTATCGACTTCTTGTTTTGAAACCTGTTCACTCGAGGCTGCACAAAGGTTATAGAGATTGCTTAGCACTACCTATAAGCAAAACTTTGGGCATAAAAGTTTACTTCATAGCTTGATTCTTCCCCATAACCAACTACAGTAAGAGCTCTAGTAATTAACATCACATCCATAGTGGACATATAAGGAAGGGAGTCTTCTAAAAGCAACCAAATTGTAAAGAAAAAACAAATCTTAATTTTCAGCTTTGCATTTGCAGTTTTTCATGAGCATTGCATTTTCAATCTAGTATGCTAATTGAATTTAAATTTCGCTGTTTAATGAGATGGAAACTAGTAAACATATTTAGTGTTCAAACTGTTGAGTATAGATTGGACCTAAAATAACATGTGTTTTGTGTAGGGCAATTATAGTATCTGAGATGGACCTCACCATTTCAGAAAGTGTGGCATCACCCATTTATTCGGAGAATGGCAACATGGGGGATAGTGTGGAGCCCATGGAGCATGATCCCTTCTTGATTGTGTTTGTTCTAGTGCTATCTATTTTTACTATTTGTCTTTATGGCCAGGTTGCGACCTCACATTCGGGATATTAAAATTCTAGAAGATGTTGCCAGTAAGATGTCACTTTCTGTGCGATCTGAAATTAACCGTGCTCTCTCTGTTCTGCATGATATTGCATCAGGCTATGATTTGACGTTGTTTCTCACATATTCAGCTTTCGTGGTCCTTCGCACTATCCCTGTTCTGTACGAGAAATACAAGGCCCAAGTTGACTTTTGCACAGGTTGTGTTTTGTTTTGTTCTATCGAGAGAGTTAGAGGTTGTGCTTCATTGTGCTCTATAGAGAGAGAGTGGTTCTTCCGAGAAAGAGAGAGATCGTGCTCTGTAGAGAGAGGTTGTGCTGAAAAAAAGTGAAACTGTGCATTGTAGAGAGAGAGGTGCTTCATTGCGCTTGGATGAGAGAGAGAGGTGCTTCATTGAGCTCTGTAGAGAGAGATGTTTTGGAATGAGAAAGAGATAGAGTGTGCTTTCTAGAGAGACAGAGGGGTTCTGCTTCGTTGAGAGAGAGCGTGAAAAGGGAGAGAGGGTGAGATGAGAGAGAGAGACAGCCCTACAGTGCATACAGGTTATCTCAGTATTGACTGACAACCTTTTTTCAAAATTTGAAAATGCTCTCACTTATCTGACCATTCAAATGTGACCCACTCATCAGAGCCGATGGGCTAACCAATTCTCCATGCGCGAACCGGCCTACACAATCATTTTCCTATATATATATATATATATATATATATATATATATATATATATATATATATGCATGTGTGTGTGTGTGTGTGTGACCCACTCATCTGAGCCGATGGGCTCACCAATTCTGAATGCGCGAACCGCCCTATAGGATGAAGGGTTCAACATAAATCATTATATTCATCTTTAACAACTCTAATAGTTTCCCACATTAATATTATTCAAGCATATGCCAATACTATATGCGAACCGTATTATATAATTATATGCGTTGCACAATCCACCTTTACCATTAATACAAAGTGACACAAACACATCCATTATAAGAAAGTAGTCCTATGTGACAAACATCAAATAGGAGTCACAAATGGAAAAATAAAAAGCATTACAGCATGTATGACTGCATGGCATAATTTTTCCATTCTTTTAAAATGGATGATGTTTCTATAGGTGCTATGGAGAAAAATGAAGCCACACCACCAAACCTAGCCAAGTGATACAAAAATGCCTATGTTGGTCAAAAAACTATGTCAACTACTCATCATGAAAACTGAAGGCACAAAAAAGATAAGGTTTCTATGAGTCCATGTAGAATGACTACCCATTTGCATCCATCTTTAAGATGGATGCCTAGGTGGACCCAAATGGAAAATATAGATCTCATGGTGGTCAATTTAAATAATGATGGTACCCATAATGTATTTCATGTTATACTGTTTCTTTGTTTGAAAAAACTCCTTTTTTTATATTTTAGTTTGTAGAGATCCATAAGACGCGGAGATGATTTTTTATAATATCAAAAGTAGAAGTTTTTAATGAGATTAATGTTGCAGCATTACCTTCTTTCTTAAGCCCAGA
Organism: Amborella trichopoda; assembly: GCF_054954075.1. Taxonomy (NCBI): domain Eukaryota; kingdom Viridiplantae; phylum Streptophyta; class Magnoliopsida; order Amborellales; family Amborellaceae; genus Amborella; species Amborella trichopoda. The sequence continues at coordinate 34,664,271 of NC_142340.1, forward strand.
CGGCTAACCTTTGTTTTATGCATCGACTATTTTTGGTCTTTCTTCTTTAATGAATACAGGGTGGCAAACCTATACTCATTTATAGCAATTTGGCTTTGAGGGTTAGTTTTGAATCAATGAGGTGTGCTTTTTACCGGCAAGGTTTTTCTCTTTTTGTATTTATACATATGCATTTATATATTGTGTAGTTCCTGGATGTAACACGATTTCTATTATCTATCCATCCATCAATCTATTTGTCTATGTGTGTTTCAAATTTCAATACTCTCCCTCCTCTCTCTTGATCTCTCGACCTTAATGTTGTATGTTTGGAAAAATGTGATCTTCCGGATATGAAGATTTGAGTGCTGGTGTTTCAATACATGGGGAGTTTCAATCTGATTACTTTTGTCATAATCTAGATTAAAGAAAGGTATTGGTTAGTTTTGCATATTGTTTGTTAATTTTTTGGTAATGCTAATTGAGAAACCCTATAGGTCGAGTAGCAGTAAGCTAGTTAATATTGGGTACCAGTGTTTAAAAAGTTGAATCAGCCAAGGTAATCGGTCCTTTGCCAAGGCTAGTTACTCGATACTTTGCCAAGGCGAGTTACTCGAGCGAGTCTGAGTAACTTGCCTTAGCCCATTTGTTTTTTTTAAAAAAAAATACAAATTTGAGGGCCCACAAAGGTTATAGAGATTGCTTAGCACTACATATAAGCAAAACTTTGAGCATAAAAGTTTACTTCATGGCTTGATTCTTCCCCATAACCAACTACAATAAGAGTTCTAGTAATTAACATCACATCCATAGTGGACATATAAGGAAAGGAGTCTTCTAAAAGCAACTAAATTGTAAAGAAAAAACAAATCTTAATTTTCAGCTTTTCATTTTCAATCTAGTATGCTAATTGAACTTAAATTTCGGTGTTCAATGAGATGGAAACCAGTAAACATATTTAGTGTTCAAACTAGTGAGTATAGATTGAACCTGAAATAAAATGTGTTTTGTGTAGGGCAATTATAGTTTCTGAGATGGACCTCACCATTTCAGAAAGTATGGCACCACCCATATATTCGTAGAATGGCAACATGGGGGATAGTGTGGAGCCCATGGAGCATGATCCCTTTTCGATTTTGTTTGTTCTAGTGCTATCTATTTTTACTATTTCTCTTTATGGCCAGGCTGCCACCTCACATTCGGAACATTAAAATTCCAGAAGATGTTGCCAACAAAATGTCACTTTCTGTGCGAACTGAAATTAACTGAGCTCTTTCTGTTCAAGATGTTTCTCACATAATCAACTTTTGTGGTCCTTCACACAGTCCTTTTTCTGTACGAGAAATACAAAGACCAAGTTGACTCTTGCACAGGTTGTGCTTTGTTTTGCTCTATAGAGATAGTTACGAGGTTGTGCTTCATTGTGCTCTGTGGAGAGACAGTGGTTCTTCTGAGAAAGAGTGAGATCGTGCTCTGTAGAGAGAGGTTGTGCTGAAAAAAAAGTGAAACTGTGCTCTGTAGAGAGAGAGGTGCTTCATTGCACTCGGATTAGAGAGAGAGAAGCTGCCTCGTTGAGCTCTGTAGAGAGAGATGTTTTGTTATGAGAAAGAGGTAGAGTGTGCTCTTTAGAGAGACAAAGGGGTTCTCCTTCGTTGAGAGAGAGCGTGAAAAGGGAGAGAGGGTGAGATGAGAGAGAGAGAGACAACCCTACCGTGCATGCAGGTTGTGTCAGTTTTAACTGACAACCTTTTTTCAAATTTATAAAATGCTCTCACTTATCTGACCATTCAAATGTGACCCACTCATTAGAGCCGATGGGCTAACCAATTCTCCATGTGCGAACCGGCCTACACAATCATTTTCCTATATATATATATATATATATGTGTGTGTGTGTGTGTGTGTGTGTGACTTCATATGAGCCGATGGGCTCACCAATTCTGCATGCGTGAACCGCCCTACACAATCATTTTCCTATATATATATATATGTTATTTTATCCAAAATTTCACTACCGAAAATTATAGTCCCTGATAGTAAATATTAGTAAAAAAACCAAAAATGGAAAATCGTGAAAATAAATCCTACCATTCTAGCACGAATCTTACATGAAAATAAAATCTTAAAAAACTTGGAAAAAATATAGGATGAAGGGTTCAACATAAATCATTATATTCATCTTAAACAACTCTAATAGTTTCCCACAATAATACTATTTAAGCATATGCCAATACTATATGCGAACCGTATTATATAATTATGTGCGTTGCACAATCCACTTCTACCATTAATAGAAAGTGACATCTTATAAAGTGACATGAATAACAAACACATCCATTATAAGAAAGTAGTCCAATGTGGCAAACATCAAATAGGAGGCACAAATGAAAAAATAAAAAGCATTACAACATGTATGACTGCATGGCATAGATTTTTCCATTCTTTTAAAATGGATGAGGTTTCTACAGGTGCTATGGAGAAAAATGAAGCCACACCACAAAACCTAGCCAAGTGACACAAAAATGCCTATGTTGGTCAAAAAACTATTTCAACTACTCATCATGAAAACTGAAGGCACAAAAAGCATAAGGTTTCTATGAGTCCATGTAGAATGACTACCCATTTGCATCCATCTTTAAGATGGATTCCTAGGTGGACCCAAATGGAAAATATAGATCTCATGGTGATCAATTTAAATAATGATGGTACCCATAATGTATTTCATGTTACACTATTTTTTTGTTTGAAAAAACTCCTTTTTATATTCTTTAGTTTGTAGAGATCCATAAGACGTGGAGATGATTTTTTATAATATCAAAAGTAGAAGTTTTTAATGAGATTAATGTTGCAGCATTACCTTCTTTCTTAAGCCCAGACGGCTAACCTTCGTTTTATACATCGACTATTTTTTGTCTTTCTTCTTTAATGAATGAAGCGTGGCGAACCTATACCCATTTATAACAATTTGGCTTTGAGGGTTAGTTTTGAATCAATGAGGTGTGCTTTTTACCGGCAAGGTTTTTCTCTTTTTGTATTTATACATATGCATTTATATATTGTGTAGTTCCTGGATGTAACACGATTTCTATTATCTATCCATCCATCTATCTATTTGTCTATGTGTGTTTCAAATTTCAATACTCTCCCTCCTCTCTCTTGATCTCTCGACCGTAATGTTGTGTTTTTGGAAAACTGTGATCTTCCGGATATGAAGATTTTGAGTGCTGGTTTTTCAATGCATGGGGAGTTTCAATCTGATTACTTTTTGTCATAATCTATATTAAAGATAGGTATTGATTAGGTTTGCATATTATTTGTTATTTTTTTGGTAGTGCTAATTGAGAAACCCTATAAGATGCTATGCCAAGAGAGAGGTTTTCCCATAGGGTGAGGCGGAGTAACTCGGTAGACATGGTCGAGTCGCAGTACACTAGTTAATATTGGGTACAAGTGTTTAAAAAATTGAATCAGCCAAGGTAATCGGTCGTTTGCCAAGGCGAGTTACTCGGTCCTTTGCCAAGGCGAGTTATTCGGGCGAGTCTGAGTAACTTGCCTTAGCCCAATTGTTTTTTTTTTTTAAAAATACAAATGAAGAAAAAACATAATATGTATTATTAGTGGGCTTGTTTTTACAAACGACTACAAACAAAACCACAACATAAAACTAAGAGAAACTGGAAATTTTCTCTCCAGGTTACCTGTTGTCTTAGCACCCTAAAACTTAAAGATAGATCAAGGTGTTTGATCATGTTGATATTGATTAATTGGAAACTGTACACACATAGATCTCTAAATAGTAGGCAACTTACTCTACCTGCTAAAGTCGTTTGGAAAATGCAATGGGAGCCTGCTACAAACTTCTCACGTGGGAAACAAAAATTATTTCGATCATAGAGCCTAATATTTTAACATAGGAAGCCTTTCTAACCACTAAACAAATAAATCATAAAGGAGTTTTAAAAGGTTTAGGCAATAATTGCTTTTGAAATATGCAATTCATATATGAACAAATAAATACGATGAAGTAATCCACATATACAGACGTTTGTATATATGAAGTCCTAAACTTATGTGAAAAAATCCTTTCAAGCATCAGCCTTTATCAATTTCAAAAATTCTACAAAGAAGATTTATATCAGGTGATAGAACACAATAAAAAGTAGTTGATAAGTAACTAATGATCAAGGTCTATTCAAGAGGAGTTGCAGGAAGATAGTTTGGTTTGAAGTGCATAACCTATATGAAGATGCAATAATCGTAAGATTACTCAAAATAACTCTAAAAATGGATACACGCATAACTTGAACGAACTATGTGAAAGAGTTGGTAGAAAGAAGTAATTGAAAATGTTTGTAAGTCTAGGAGACTGATGTGTTGTCTAGATTGGACAAAAATATATACAAATTTACATTCTGGAAAGTCAAAATATATACAAGAATATACGAATCCTGAAGTTCAAAAGTTTATATTCTTAAGATGCGGCTGAACTTTCTTGAGTTGAGGTGTCTTCTGCTGTATCATCATCTAAAATAAGTCATTCAACCAGGTGACAAATTTTCATAATGAAATAACTATATTGGTGTTTCATCCTCTGAAGAAGGCTCTTGATAGTTTCATTAGTAAATTCCTATGGTTTAATAGAGACTGCATATTAAAATTTATAGTGCCAATTGTTTCTTGGGTCCAAAAGTAAAACATATAAAACATATTTACGAAGTTCTGTATCCCTCGGCCAAAACCATTCTTCAGCGGAAAACATGCCAATCAATTGCTCTATTTGTCCATTGACAAAGTCACTCAAAGAGCGTAGTTTTCATCGTCCATTACCAGAACATCTGTCATGAGTCTCTACATTTTGTAAGAAGGTTAAGAACATTCGTTTTAAAATAATAAGTATAATAAATATGTAAAGGATCACTTACTGTACTTTTTCTTTTGGCTTTCATTATGAGTAAGGAATGAGGGACAGTCAAAGGATTCAATTGCTTTAGGAGGTATTCTCTTTGAGCATTTCCAGCAGCTATTATACCACGATTTCACCCTTTGGAATATTTGAACGATGGTGTGTTTGACTTCCGCAAATACTTGCTTAGACTGTTACATAAGAAATAACTGGTGACTTACATAGTAAATACATGTTGTACTATTGAAAATATATATAAAACATTCAAAAATAAAATTGTAGTAAGAAGTACACTCATTGATTTATGCATTCATTTACATGTAGATGAAGATGTACCTGTCTGACATTGCCAATAGTGATTTGTTGAATGGATACAAATGACCGTTGCTCTACTAGTCTTCGCATAGAGAAAACAGAAGGAGAAGCTGATGTAGAAGCTAAAGCAAAACGTTTCTGAGTATTTACTTTAAATAGTGAATGATATGAGAAATAGTTTTATATAGGAATGCTATTATTTAAAGAAATAGTTATATATAATTAATGTGTGTTAAATGCATTTATAACATATAAAGAGGCCAAAGACCGAAACATTGGATCTCTCGAAGATGTAATTATCTTTGTTAGTTGTGTGAAGTTTCCTTGAATATCTGGTAATTGTCTTTCATCATAATTGGCTGAAATGTGATATACATGCATCCATATTTGATGAGGTTGCAAGCATCCTCTATAACACAACAGTAATAAACATGACGCAATTTGTATTTTCCACCATTATAATACTAATTATAATGTTGTCTATGTCACAAAGTCGAAAAACGATTCTAACAACATGGCATCACATTTCGTATATGATAGGAAGACTTTGTAAGAAAAAATTTAGAACAAATTACCAATAATTGCTTCAATGTCAAAACATTAGTGTGAACATTATTTTCTGTGTTGCAGCCTTTTTTGTTCTCAATTATCCTTGGCTCAATAAATATTTCATTTATTTTTAGTAGAAGTTCCGCTTGACAATGCAACATAAAGTCGTCCATGTGTAAAAACATCTTCGGGCAAGTATAAATCTATATTATGGTTTGTCAAACCCTGTGATTTATTAATAGTCCTTGCAAAAGGTAGCCGAAATGAAATTGTTTTCTTTTGAATTGCACAGGTAATCTAAAATTATTCGGTCGTTGCATCGGAATTCTTTAAAGGAAAGCTATTGGCCCTGATGATTATTTGTGCTTGAATTGTGTTTCTATCAAATGTTTTCCAAATTAGTTTAGCGCAATTGCATAAGCCTAGTTTTTTATTTAAATTGTGAAATAGTAGTACAGGTTCATTCTTTTTGAGTGTTAATGTATGCACTGGTAAGCCACTTGGTCTTGCAGCATTAACTTATCTTTAGGATATATGCGTATCTTTGTTCGGTACTTAAATGTAAATGTAAATTTCTTTCTTCTTCTGAGACATTAATTCTTATTAGTGCTAAAGTAAAACCCACATCTCGGAAGTTGGATATCAAATAATGTTTTATCTAAATGCATCAAGAGGTTATTTATTTAAAGAAACAAGGTCTCCTCAATAATGCCATCTTCAATATTCAATGATTTGAGGTCATCAATCATTGCATTATAGGCAAAATTCTAAAGTTCTTTATTATTAGTTGGTTCACAATATGTTAAGATAATTTCTAATAAATGTCGTAAAGATGATGCCATTTTGCAATTAATGCATTCTTCAATGCATTTTAGAAGGTCATTATCCCTTCGAGAAGATTTCTTTTTCAGTACATTGTTAAAAAGTTTGACATATATAATTATCAATGGTGAGAAGGCTTTCGTATGTGGTGGGTCTTTTAATACGGTTCAATAACCATAGGCAGTTCGTTAGGGAACCCTGGTTTAGTTGGTTTTGGAGGAGTGGTGAGGGATTGGATTGGAAATGTAGTTTTGACTTTTGCAGGTCCTCATGGTGAGAAAACAACAAATTATGCAGAATTCGTGGCTCTCCTTCATGGTTAAAATTTTTTTATGGAAAAGAGTTTAGGTTCCTTTGTGTGATTGAAAGTGATTCGTTGAATGTCATCAAATAGTGCAAAGGGGAGTAAAAGTCACCTTGGGAGCTGAGATTTGTGTTGCTACAAATTTTGGATTTGTCTAGACCCTGCATGTTTATCGCGAACCCAATGTTTTGGCGGATTTTCTTGCCAAGGGGGGTACTTTTTTAATAGAGACAATTGTCGCTGACTCTATAATTTCCTTCCTTCTAATTTATTTCTATTACAGCTTCTACATTCCTATAAAAAAAAAAATAGTAATAGTAGGCAATATTTTTCACCATCAATTGGGTTAACCAGATAAATTGTTCCTATCATATTTTCTTAGAGCTCTTTTTTGACCAAATTTTGTTTTTTCATTCCATGTAAATTTTCAAGGAAAATATTAATATTGGTACGTTGTCTCTCCCCTAAACGAAATTGCTTATAATAATAGGAAATGAATTTAACAATAATAAATGCCTAAAGCTATATATGAAAATGATTTCCAAATATTGAAGAGTAATAAATTTTAATTTGTATGACGTACTTGTTCGCCTCAAAGAATTTTGTCATCTGTGTTTTACCTATATCAGGATCTCTTAAGATAATATTATGTAAAGATTGTTGTTTATTGAAATGTATTGAATGTTGGTTTGGTAGATAGATAGAATGACACATGTGGCACGACTCAAATTCAAATATCCTCCATGTAGCTTCTGGTGGAGAGACCCAACGTGCATCACGAAAGTCGGGAATATCATTTGTGACTATACGATCATTATCTGGAGTAACAACTTGTATTTTGTCGTGCCCTTTATATATATATATATATATATATATATATATATATATATATATATATATATATATATATATATATATATATATATATATATATATATATATATATATATATATATATATATATATATATATATATATAGGAAAAATATCCTTTCAACCCAAGGGTTGATAGTTACAGTGTCAGCCAATGGATTAGATTGAATCTGGGCCGATCTGACGATTACGACCTCATTTCATATTTGAATTTTGTTACAAATCCAAATCACTTGAAATTTGGAGCTACTAAGCTTCAATAACAGAAGAATCTAATAAAAATATAAAAATAATAATTTGCATAATATAAAGTGACCAAAATACCCATGAAACATTTTGGGAGTATTTTGGTCAATTTATATTTTACGAATTGTTTTTTTTTTATTTTTATTAGGTCCGCCTTGATGAGAGAAATAAACGTTTAAAATTTTATGTGATGGGATTTAATAATAAAAATAAAAAATTCAAATATGAAATGAGATTGTAACTATCAGATTAGCCCAGAATGAATCTGCGCTATTGGCTGACACTGCAGCAGTCAGCCCGTGGCATTAGCCCACTAGCTCATATGAACATACGAGCCCAACAGCCTAGATTGAATCTGGGCCAATCTGACGGTCACAACCTCATTTCATGTTTGAATTTTAATATCTTTTCTACGTATCCGAATAATTTGAAATTTTACATGTCAATTCTTCTCATCATGGCGCAGCTAACTATTTTAATTCGTAAAAATTAAATTGTCCAAAATACACCCGGAATGTTTAAGTGATATTTTGGTAGTTTTTTTTTTTATATATATATATTGTTATTAGATTCTACTATTTTTTAAGGATACACTCCTAAAAGTTCAAATTATTTGGATTTGTAAAAAAAATTTTAAATTCTAATACGAAATTAGGTCATGGCCGTCTGATCCACCCAGATTCAATCTGGACAGATGGGCTCATATAAACACATATGTTAATTGAGCAAGTGGGCTAATCTCAACATTTTCCAAATATATATATATATATATATATATATATATATATATATATATATATATATATATATATATATATATATATATATATATATATATATAGATATATTTGATGACATTAACACTTGAGCATATCTCGGCATTTATGTGACAATTGCATTTAAATAAGAAAGGATTATATGGAACAACCCACTTGTTGTCAATTACATTGTAATTAAACATATAAGGTGAACAATGTCTTCATCATTTGTTGACTGGATAATTTTCATAAGATAATAATGTACATTTTAAATATTTTCTTGAGTAATTTACATTTTCCATCTTTAATGCATTGTGTTATTGTTTTCGCTCAAACGCAACGTCCATGAATCCTAATGTTTTTAACTATTTCATAAAGGATAGGATTTATTCTTTCTTAGGTGTGGTTTCTACGACGTTGCAACATTAAACAATCCAATTAAAGCACCTTCAAATTTTATCATAACATGTATTTGGTGTAAAGCGTTTTTGGGGATTATCTCAGTCCATTTTCATAACTAATTATAAAATTTTAAAATCCAAAAATGGTTCAAGTAATGTTGATCTATAACCATATGAAAATCTTGAAAATAGACGGTCTGGAAAATGTGTTGCAGGAGGTGATATGTATGGGACTCAACTATTTTTATTTATTTTTCCATATTCATACATCTCGATATTGATCAAGTAAAGTGTTTTTCAACATTAAAGCAACATTTTACGATGAATTTTTTAGCTGCATCTTTAGTTCTACATTTTAACGTTGCAACCTTATATAAACGTTTTCTATCGATATCCTCAACTGATTTTATTTTATTTTCACTTCTCACAATTAATAACATATGTGCATGTTCTGAATCTCATTTTTGAAATTCAATAACATACATATATGCAAGTATCACACCAAAAATTTCATTGCCGAAAATTGGTTTTCTAAAATCTTAAAATTTTGTTCTAAAAATTCTTGTAGTTAAATATGATCTATTAAAAGTGGCATTCTTATCATTGATTAAATCCTTTATTTCTAGCCAATTCGAGTTACACGTCATAGTTATAAAGAGATCTGGTTTACCACATTTTCTTACAATGGTCATTCTAACTTAGTAGCGTGCATGCATGTCTCTTATCCCTCCAATAAAAGACGATGGCAGTATAACTCTTTGACCAATATTACAAGCATTATTTTCACCATGTACCATTGCATCATGTACTCACTATTATAGTTCAATTCTATGCTTTTCCTGAGTATTTTGTAGATAGCATAGTCTTTAAGTATCAATGTTGACATACATATCGACTATATATTGTTGAAACATTCTTCCTACATGTAGCAATAAATTTCTCGGATGAGATATGCATTTTGAAACAATAATATTCTCTGCACGAAACATGTTTTCGTTGCCCATATATATGATGTTCATTTCTTAGTACATTATCTTCCCTTCCAAGTTCACCAAAAGGGAATAACAGAGGATATTGTAGAGGATCATAACAACAAAAATAATTTGATATTATTATTAGTTGAAATAATTTGATGTTATTATTAGTTGATCTGATCATGATCTATTCTATACACTCCCTTGTTTATATTCGTTGTGTCATTTCCATCAATCCAGATCGCCAAATGCAAAAGGTTTGTTGTATACTCGTTGGTCTAAATGACTGTTTTCTGTAGAACATTGTTATACTCATCAAGACTCCCATGTTCAATAAGACCTCAAAATTTAGTCACAAAAGGATTATATTGAGGATCTATTTCACGATTAGTTTCTATAAAATAAACTTAATTATTTGAGGTGATGCCAACTATTATTAGTTTCATTTTCAGTATCATGGTAATAAATTTGTAAGGATCTAGGTTGACGATCTACAGGTACAAATGGTGGAGTATAGTGATATACCTGGCCTCTAATCATGAATGTATAAATACTATTTCCTCGGTAACATCTTTCCATCATTTTCGGGGCCCAAAATATTGTAAATTGGAAACCACAGTTATATCGTCGTATATTATTTTGGAAATTGCTGCCATACGATATGTTTCATTAAAAAAGTTCCCAAATTTCTAATGGAGGTTCAGTATTTGACAAAGTAACATGCCCTTTCATGCAACAAAAACCAGTGGGTTCATATTCGATTTTTAATGCATGACAATAGAAACAAGTATTACTTGTATTTAAATGGTTTTCTAGAAAGTTAACTGAAACCCCACCGCTCTGATACCAATTAGGATAGTTTTAGCAAGAGTCATTGTATTCCATAATAGAGATTCTTGTTTCTTATTTTCATCCTTATGTCAGTGTGATTCTCTTTAGATCATTCATGTACTTTTAGTACATTCTTTTTTAGATTTTCAAGGCATTTTTTAAGTTCACCTCAATAAAGTAGCAAAGATATTAAGTTTTATATATATATATATATATATATAGAGCTGTTATGATAATAGGTCTTATGGTAATAAATATAATATGAAATCCGTAAAAAACACAAAAAACAGTTTCAAAAGATTTAAAACTGCATGGATAGTTACAGATGCTGCAGAAATGTAAATATATCATTAGTGGTACAGGACATTATCAAAAGAAATACATATAAATGTATATATATCATTAGGAAAGCTAAATAACTCTAAATATGCAGATTCTTATACAACATATCCAGTAAGTAAGAATTAAAGAATTTGTATTGAACTCGCCGAAGACTCAAGGCTTTGAGAGCTAGAACTTTCATTGTCTACCGATGCAAATGACCTGTAAACATACACAACAAGCAATAGTTTAGAACAATTTTTGAGCTGTACAACACATCAAGAGAAGCTTTTACCTATGAATTTAAAACAAAAGGTAGCAAATATGTAAAGAGTCAGGTGGTTCATACAGTGAAAAGCGTGAAATTTCTTAAGATACAAATTTTAATCCCCACATAAGTTACAATCAGTTTATTCAAATTATCATTTTGAAAAGGTAAATCCAAAAAGAGGAAGTACCTTTTATGCATTATGTAAAGCACTCTTAATTTCCTTCAAGTTTCTATGCCACCAGCCCTGCAGTAGTCCAATTATATAAACGACGTGATTTAATCTCAGTAATATACAAGGACAATTCGTGACATAATTTCTCTTGTTATTTAGTGGAAGTACAAATGCACACAACAGAGTTATAATTATATAGACATATATACACTAGCACATCATAAGAGCACCTAAATGTGTTTAAAAAGTGCACAATAATGCCAAGGTTAATGTAACGACGTAATGAGCAATCAGAACTATTTGTAACATTTATGCAGGGCATAAGAACGAGTAGTGTTTAATACCAATCTTAAATTAATACTGCAACCCATCCTAGAGAGAAGAAGAGAGAGAAAGCAACAAAGAGAGAGCAGAGACAAAGAGGGAAATTCCTATGTATACTATGAAGAACATCATGAGGAGAGATGTAGAGAGAGTTTGCAAAAGCATAAAAATAGCACCGTAATTTATAAATTTAAATTTCGAGAAATGAACCGTAATTTTTTGATTTTTTTTGTAGAGTTCCATAAGAGATGGAGATGGTGTTTTCCAATATCAAAAGTAGAAGGTTTTTAATGAGATTAATGTTACAGCTTTACCTTCTTTCTTAAGCCCGGGCCCCTAACCTTCCTTGTATACATCTACTATTTGTTCTTTCTTTTTTAATAAATACAGGGTGGCAAATCTATACCCATTTATAGCAATTTGGGTTTGAGGGTTAATTTTTAATTTTGATTCAAAGAGGTGTGCTTTTTGGGGAAACAACTCATTGCAATGAACCAACAAGGATCGCAGGGAATACCAATAAGGCCATCACGTTTATGCACTGCACACACAAGAGAGACAGAGCTTAAAAGCCACACAAAAGTAAATTCTGTTGTTTAACTGGTTTCTTCCTTCTCGAGAGAGAGAGGGAGCTTTGTTCGTGGTCTTGAGAGAGAGAAAGAGATGGGCCTTCAAGTAGAAACGAAAATTGCAGAAATGGGGGCTCCTTAAAGGACAAAAAAAGCATTTCGGACGTCTTTTCGCACATTGAAGCAATCATCCTTTGGACTGAACGGAGCCCCTAATTCTTCTCCCCCCTCTATTCTACAACATTTTTATCTTTTCAGTTTCAGGTATGCACACTCGCCCTCTAATTTTTTTGCATAGTGATGCTTCATGGATGCTGATTGTTTGTTAGGATTGGTCGTTATTTTCTTTTCCTCGCCGTTTTTGTTTCTGCTAAGTAATATCTCAGAGATCATGATATCTTGATGAGAAGTATAATGATTTTTGTCTTCACATATGGGCTTCTATTGTTGCTGCCTAATGATTCATATTTCGATTCGGCCACAGTAATGGTGCCTTTTACAACTCTCTCTCTCATTTGCTTTACTCTCTCACTTATTTGCTTTACTCTCTCTCTCTCTCTTGTGCATATGTGTATGTGTCTCGGTCTTTAAATTTGCACTCACTCTCTCTGTCTGTATTTATATATATGTGTGCATTCAGGAAGGATGAATCGCTCATGAAATAGATTCTATTGATTCTCTCCCAATTGGTTGGATCATAGGTGCAATGATTTACGTCACGAGCGAGGTCTTTCTTTCTCTATATCTACGTGTCTACATTTAAATGTTGTGTTGTTCGTTGGTGTAACAGGATTTCTATTTCTACCTATCCATCTATCTATTTGTCTGTGTATTTCAAATTTCAATACTCTCCCTCGTCTCTCCTGGTCTTTTGACCATAACATTGTAGGTTTGGGAAAATGTGAACTTTTTTATGTAAAGATTTGATTGCTCTTACCTTTTTTCGATACATGGGGAGTTTTAATGCAATTATTTCATCAGAATCTCTTACACTAACAACACTACAATAAATAAAGGTATTCGTTAGGTGTACATATTGTTATTTAATTTTTTGGTAGTGCTAAATAAGAACCCTTATAGGAGGTTCTCTCAAGCATATTTTCTGATGTTAAAAGCTTTACCTAAGAGAGGTTTCCCCTTTGAGTTTATGCAAAAGGCTGCCCTACTGTTTATGTTAAAAAAGTGGCTGCTTGATTCTTTTTAAAAATGTGATCAATAACGCATATTGGCCTTACTGATTTGATTATACTTCTGCTGGTTAATGAAAGCACTTAAACTGCAGGCCATCACATTAAATGGATGGTATGTACCGAAAATCGACTTGGCTAAGGTATTCGGACATTGGCCGAGGCCTCGAGTGACTCACCCAAGTCTAACTTGTTAAAAAAAATAACAGATAAAGACAAAAGAATAATAATTTATTATATAAGATCCCTTCTTTTATATCATACCTTGAATGGGATGGTGGTTAGCTCTGCCGTCGTTAGGGGATGTCACAGTGCACGAGGTATTGTGTTTTATTCTTGTGGGCAAACAACAAAATCTTCTTCTCCCCTGGGCGAGGCCGAGTAACTCGGTGGACTCGGTCGAGTCGCAGTACACTGGTTAATAATTGGTACAAGTGTTTAGAAAATCAATTCAACTATGGTACTCGGGCCTTGGCCGATGCGAGTTACTTGGGCGAGTCAGAGTAACTCGCTTAAGTTAAACTCTTTTTTTTTTTTTTTTTCTTGTAAAGAAAATGAAAAAAAATAATACGTATAATTAGTGGGCATGTTTTTACATACAGAAAGTTAATGAGAAATTGGTTACACCGTATGACATTGAGCAGCCGCCTTTCTTAGAAGTCTAGGGTTTGAATCTTTGAACCCTACAATTTGTTTCTTGAACTTCTATCATATAAAACTTAAAAGTCTTTAGAAACAAAAGTACACCAGCGGGATTCAAACTTTGACAATGCTAAGAGACATAGTGTTTACTAGCAAAGTCTAACATGGAGATCATGAATATGAAAAAATAAATAAATTTTGAACATTAGAAATAATAATTCTATTATAAAAACATTTGAAGCTTTAATTTGAATTGTTTTAAGATGGACCACCTATTTGCATCCGTCGTTAAGATGGATGCTTCATACGGATGCTTGATACCTTAGGATCGCATATTTTTGAAATGTGGTCCGGCCCCCATGAAACAATTTTTCTATTTTTTTGGGCTAATTCTTTAAAAATTGTCTGAGCTTCATTCTACCTCATCTAGTGAAGGTCTTGTATCTATATCCATAATTTGACATGTATCATGACCATTGAGTCTCCGTTTTCAAGAAATATTGACCAGTCCATACTTTATGATCTTTATGTTGAATAATAGATTGCTAGTTGAATTACATGCATTACATATATGCAATTACTTGTAGCAGATTAACTAAAGTAAAAGGTTGATATAAGGTTGCAACTTTGAAATATAGAACTACAGATGCATCTCAAAAATCCATTGTAAAAGGTTGTTTTAGTGTTGAAAAACCCGGCAGCTGATCGTCTCGCCGTCGAGATGTACCAATACGAAAAAGAAAAGAAAATAGATTTTTATCTAGACCATCCATTTTCAAGATTTTCATATGTTTATAGATCTACTAGATTTTAACCATTTTTGGAGTTCCAACGTTTATAACTAGATATGAAAATGGGTTTTTAGATAATTCTAAGAATTGTTTACATCAAAATAACATGTTATGATAAAATTTGGAGGTGCGCCTTAATTGGATTGTTTAAGGTTGCAGCCTTATAGAAACCACACCCTTAAATAAATATTCAATAATAAAAGAAATTTATTTTTAAAAAACTTGGTAAATCACAAATCACCTCTTAGATAATAGGTGATTTTTAACTACTAATAATTTTTATGAAAATAAATTCTATTAGACCTTTGGTTTCCTAAAATAATATTTTAAGAGATTATTTCTTTCTCTACTCTTCAAAAGTATCCATGAAAATCTCTCTCATCTCATAAAATCTCTCATTCTCTTTCCCTTGTGCACGTTATCTGTCTCTTTTTTTATTACAATGTTCTAAGCTCTTTATTGAATATATGTTTAATAAGCATCTAATTACATCAGGGAAATTAATGCATTAGAAATAGACAGAGAAGATAAAGAAACTCCATGATTTGCAAGATGATATGCCTCATGATTTGCTTCATGATATTTATGAGTGATTTTCCTATACCTCGGGGTAGCACAATGATCAGTGATTTTCGGCCAAAAAACATGCTACAACAAGAGTACCCTTTGCACCTGCTTACATCATTTAATGACAATAAAAGAATCCCCTTCAATCAAAATATCCCATTTGGATGCCTCTATCAATAATAATATGTAATCCTTATAGAAGAGAAGAGAACTCTACATGATTTGCCATGGTAGAACCGCAAGGCCCAACATAAGAAAAAAGAATAGTACCATCATGGTTCTGAAGTAAACCATTAACACCAGCAGCCCCTGTATTGCCTAAGGAACTGCCATCCAAATTTAGTTTTAGACAACCCTCTAGGGCCAAATTCCAAACCAAATGCGGATGGCCCAAATAAGAAAATGATGAAGGTAAATTCTTTAGGTTTAAATAGATATCAACCCATGAAACACCACGACCCTCCAAAGTTGAAGAGAACCAATCCCATAGAGTTTGCAATATCCGATCTTTAATTTCTTTCGAGCTTAAACAAATCCCATCAAATTTTCTGTTGTTACATTCCAACCATATCTGCCATATTATAGCACAACTGAAAATTTTCAAAATGATGACACCTTTCTCAAGTAGACCTGCAGTACATAGATGGTTAATAGTTCCAAGAAGATTCTTTGGTAGCATAAAGAATGGTCCCGTTTATTAAAAGCCTGGTGCGAAATATTGGAAGCAAAATACCAGTGCAAGAAGAGATACAAACCAGTCTCCTCATCGCATTTGCACATAAGATAGACATTCATAAGAATTCTACCCCTTTGGTGCAGATTATCAATAGTGGGGCATTTGTCTTGCATAGCTACCCATAGGAAAGCATGGATTTAGACTGGAATTTGCCATTTCCATATCAAACCATGGTACAATTGGTCCGACAACCACGATTATAATAAAGATGGTTATAAGCCTATTTAACAGAGAAAAGCCCATCAGGTTTAGATTCCTAAATAATCTCATCTGCAATGTTACAAGAAAGATCGACATCCTCCAAATTTTTAAGTAACTCTTGCCTCTGATGAATGATAAATTTGGTAACCTGTTATAAATGCACGAAAATCCGAAACCAAAACCCCTGTACTATGTGTAGCAAGAACTGAAATCTCTGCAGTTGGACGTGTATTCTTGGCAAAAGTGTATGCAAATAGAGAAAGAGATCCCTCACCTTCTCAAAATTTCTGACAATGTTGAGTTCTCACTTTAATTTAGAAGATATGCTATCTTCTCTCTCTCTTCCCTTTCTTCTCCTAATGTATACCTACTCTATTTCTCTCTTCCCTCTCTCACTCTTTCATATTTTAGAAGATTTAGCTCTATCTCTCTCTCTCTCTCTCATCCCTTAGAGATAGGAATATACTATCTCCCTCTCTTTCTATTTAAGATGTAGAAATAATGTGAAGATATAGAAAGAATATTGAGATCTTTTTGTTGTGTTCGCTCATATTCTCTTTCTCACTCTTTCTCTCTCTCTCTCTCTCTCTCTCTCTCTCTTTGAAATTTAGTTATCCAAAAATAAGTGCTTATTTTATCTCTTTACTCTAAAGTTAGAAATGTGTCCATCAATCTCTATAAAATTAGGGTCCCTTTGTATTTTCACGCCACGTGTCCACCCCATTACTCTAGCTTAATAATATAGTTTGTGTATGTATATATATATATATATATATATATATATATATATATATATATATATATATATATATATATATATATATATATATATATATATATATATATATATATATATATATATATATATATATATATATATATATATATATAGAGAGAGAGAGAGAGAGAGAGAGAGAGAGATATATATGAGCAGTGATTTCAAGCAACGGTTGTATGGTAATATAATGCAAAAATCATAAAAAACCTTGTTAGGACCGTTGTTTGATCCAAAATTTAAAATATACACACTTTTCATTCTAATGAATAATCACAAAATAGAAAATTTTTAAAACGGAACCTAGGAAATAATTTTTAGCCTAATTAACATAGGCCGTCCATCTTGGTAAGATGCTTAGATCTAGGCCTTATAACGATATTTTTCTTATCCAATTTTGTTTGATTGCTTTGTTATCATTAGATGAACAATGTTGAAAAAGAAAAAAATGATTTACGTTTGTAAAGGCTAAGATCTTAAAATTCACCAAATGAATAGTCTAGAATCGTTGTTCGAGGGGACTCACTTTGATGACATCTAGGGTTCAAATTATTTTTTTTGTTGTTTTTTTTTTGGGATTGATTATTGAGATGAAAAGAGAGTGTTCGCAAAATTTTGGGTAATACAAATATGACAAACAAGGTTTTCTTGAAGTATTGTTGTATTATATTATGATACAACCGTTGCATTAGATCATTATCTTATATTTATATATAACCCGTGCTTTGCAAACAAAAAAAAAATGAGAGAAGTTTTTTAAATAAAAAGTATAAAAATATATATATTTTTATCGTTGCAAACATAAAAAAATAATATTTATGTAGAAAACTCAATAAAATTATGAAGTAGAGTAAAATTTGTAATTTTTTTAATTTCTTATAATTTTTGTTTGTTATTTTTTACTTCAAATAGAACATCCACAAAATAAGATAGAGTATAATTTAATTCAAAGCAGGTGTTTACAATCCTATGAGGGTCTACTTCACACCTAGTTGGCCAATCCTCGAGGGGTCGGGTTACTTTCAATGAACTTATTCTCTAGTGGGTTTTATTTTTTCACCTTTAAGGGAGCCATACTTGTCCCATTATCCCCAGCAAAGTCGGCTTTCCCATCTGAACTCCCTTGTTGGCCTTAATCATTTTATCCCCAGGGAGTCAGATTGTCATCTACAGACTTATTCCCCATGGAGCTTCACCTACATGGTGACCAACACCGTGCTCCGTGCTATATGACCTTAAACTGCACATCTTTGGTCCACGTTGCATGACCTTAAACTGTATGGCTATGGTCCATGTTGCATGACCTTAATTTCCAAAGCCTTGGTCTAGGTGCATGACCTTAAACTCCATGGTCCAAACTATACGACTTTAAACTATAGCAAAGGTCAAACTGCACATCCTTAAACTGCACGATCCAAACTATATGACTCTAAAATATAGTGGACGTCCTAGCAGCATGACGATAAAAGGCTCGGTGCCAACCTTAAACTGTAGCGGAGGTCTAGTCGCACGACCTTAAATTTCATGGAAAATTGCATAGTCACGGTCCAAGATATATAACCTTAAACCATAGTGCACATCCTGGCCGCATGACGTTAAACTACTTAGCACAGGTCCAAGAGGCATGACCTTAAACTCGCCCCCACAATGCACACACGCCCTTTACGTGCATCTTCATACACGTCTTCCCTAACCGACCCGTTCCTATGCGCGTATCATCTCCATTCTTTGCCCATGGAGTCCATTCACTTCATCAACACTATCCATCACTCCCTAGTAAGTCTCACCAGCGCTCCCAAAATGGCGAACCATCCCGCCACCCATACTCGTCGTCAATCAGTGGGTCACCATTTCCACCTTTCATCCATACATCATCCACCATACAAGGGTAGCCTTGTGCCATCTCCTCAAAAGTGAGTCAAAACCACTACAATACTCATTTCATGGCCTCCATAGACTGTCATTTATCTCTACCACGGTCCAGATGTATGACCTTAAACTAGAGTGCACACCCTGACCGCATGATGTTAAAAGGCTTCGCACAGGTCTCAAAGGCATGACCCTAAACACGCCTTCACAAAAAAGGACGAGCATGGTGTATAACTTAACAAGGGAACGTCATGAGTAAAAATGACAGACGAGCATGGTCACGAAACCATGAGTAAGGAGTTTCATGAATAAAAGCCGCGCATGGTAAAAACCCGGAAGAGCATCGTAAGTAAAAATGAAAGAATAAGGGTGGACATAGCCGAAAGGTCATGGGTAAAAGAGCCCCAAATAAAAGGAATTTGGTGAAAACAGTCTCTACAACGCCGCTTCCCAAGTTCAAGTGAAAATCCGCATAGGATACTTGGACCAATAAACAAGTTGATGTAGCGTTTGCCTCAACAGGCATCTTTAGCCCACACTCAATAGAAAGAATCCCTGTTGTCACAATACTAGGACCCCAAAAATACGAGCTTCAAAAAAAATATTTTGACAGTCTGAATCTAGTTGTAAAAAGGACTCGAAGGACAAAAGATTTGCTAAGAAAGCAAGTCAATTCTCATGAAGAAGAGCATCATTCCTAGGAGGTTACGAAACGCACTCCAAGGTGTCGGACAGGCACTCAACGGCACTCCAGGACAAAGTTATAGGTAAAATACCAAAAAGGGATAGGCCGCACACTATTCCCGTGTGACCACCCTGCACCAAAACACCATTAAAGGTGGCTATTTTCACAGTCACGAAAAGTTACTTTCAGAACCCATATCTCACTCGTTCCAAGTCGGATCACACTCAAATTTTGTGAGCATGTTCGTCTCATCGAGACGAGTGTTTTGATACTTGGTACGCCTCGTGATGATGCTCTATCTTGGAGAAAAACAAGAAAGAAATTGTTGATTCGTAAAAAAAGTTGCAGAAAATTCAGCAGCAACACGCCTCACTTCGACAGCTAAATCAGATGCTCGTATACCCGATCAACGTGAAACCAATTGCATTATGTGCATAAGGTCCAAGGATATCCCTAATTCGAACGTCATTTACAATGAATAGTTGGATTTCACACGTGGAGGTGTCGAAGCTGTTGTAAATTCCATTCACCGGATTTTAAGATTCTGGCCAAAAACTAAAGACGACAAAATGTTCATCCGGACACAAAATCGAGCTGTGTTTGTTGCAATGTCATTGTGATTGTGATTGCATGCTTAGTACGAGTCAACGAAGAAAAAAAAGAAAAACATCAAGGAAGGAGCGCACTATCGATCCGAAGTTTTCAAGATTCATCAAAAATTCAAGTCTCATAATCATGGCTCGAAAACAAGATTCATGGCTAGAAATTGGTATAAAATCTTCATTCTTGCTTAAGTTTGTGGGTGTATCTTGGAGAGAGAGAGAGAGGAGAGAGAATAAGAGATTCGATACCTCTCAGTAGGGTTATTTTCTCTCTCCTCATCTTTTCTCTCTCATCTCTATCTCTTTCTCTCTCTTCATCTCACTCACCTGTATCTCTTTCACTCTTTTCTTCTCTCTCATCTCTATCTCTTTCTTTCTCCTCTTTCATAGATGGCAGAGGTTCATCATCGTCTGTGATTCACTTATTTTTACCTTCTTCTCTTTCTCTTTTTACCCTTGTGGTCCTGTATGACTATGAACCTCCTCTTCTCCCTTCCATGTGGTCCCTCATGACCACAAATTTCACCTCTCCCTCCTCGCGGTCTGGCATGACCACAATTTCCATCTTTTCTAACTCTTTTATCCCCTGTATTACCACTCTATCCCTATGCAACCTCGGGTTCACTTGCGTCTCCTTTTCTTGCTAGTCCCTCATGCCCATCTTTCTCTCTTTACTTTTTCTGTATTCCTCACAGCATCCCTCTTGGTGCACCTTCGCATGAACACTCTTCCCCAAATCATAACTCTTCCCTATTTTAGAAGACATGATATGTTTACATAATGATATAATATGGTTATTTATGAGATTACTCTATCTCTCATTTACCCCGAAAATTTATCCATTCTTTTTCTCTTCCCTTTCTTCCCCTAAAGTATACACACTCTCTCTCTTCCGTCTCTCACGCATTCCTATTTTAGAAGATTGATCATGAGAGATATTTTCGGTGAGGAAATAGTAAGTATTCACGAATGAACAAAGAGAGAGAAAGAGAGAAACAATGCACACCTTGCCGCATGAAAACAAACAATTAACGTACCCATTTGGAGCTATTGAGAGGGGTACGTGAAAGTTCATTAACCTATTTCTAAGGCTTCTAAACCTACTTACCATATAGAATCTCTCTCTTATAGAGAGATATTTTAGGTGAGGAAATAGTAATTACAGATATTAAAATATGGATGAGAAATAAATTGCTCTCTCTCTCCCTAAAATATGCACACACTTATCTATCTCTCTCTAATATGATCTTTCTCTCTCTCTCTCTCTTCATTCTCTCACTCTTCCCTATTTTAGAATATAAGATATGTTTAGATGAGGATATAACATGGTAATTTTTTAGATTACACTCTCTCTCTTTTCCCCCAAAAATTTATGTGTTCTAGGTCTCTCTTTCCTTTCTTCTCCTAGAGTATACATACTCTCTCCCTTCCCTCCCTCCTTATTTCCTATTTTAGAAGATTGATCTTGAGAGAGATATTTTAGGAGACAAAATAGTAAGTATAAATTTTTAAGTTATAGATGAGATATATACTGCTCTCTCTCTCTCTCTCACTTTCCCTAAAATATACATGCCCCTATCTATCTCTCTCTAATATGCTCTTTCTCTCTCTCTATGACTTGAATTAATGTACATTGAATTAATGTGTAAAAACATCTTCGGGTAATTATAAATCTATATTATGGTTTGTCAGTCCCTGTGATTTATTAATAGTCATTGCAAAAGCTAGTCGAAAATGAAATTGTTTTCTTTTGAATTGCACAGGTAATCTAAAATTCTCCGATGGTTGCATTGGAATTCTTGAAAGGAAAGCTACTTGCTTTGAAGTATTGCCTATGGTTATTTGTGCTTCAATTGTGTTTCGGTGAAATGTTTTGCAAATGAGTTTAATGCCATTGCATAAGCCTTGTTTTGGATTTAAATTGTGAAATAGTACAATAGGTTCATTCTTTTTGAGTGTTAATGTATGCAGCGGTAAGCCACTTGGTTTTGATGTGTTAAAATAATCTTTAGGATATATAGTGTATTTATCATCAGTAACGAGAATCAAAACTATAATATGTATGTTCTTCCCTTAGAAAATACGATATGACTGTCATTTATGTCATCTACAGTTTCATTTGTAATGGCTAATATACATGAATATGTAATGAGTGGACAATTTGACTGTATAGTATTGAGGTCACTAAATATTAGGTTTGAAAAGTGTACATTGAATTAATGTTATTATTATCCTTATGTATCATATGACTTATAGTTGAGGATAAAAGTTATCATATGTTTTTTCTGTTCGCTTTGTAATACGCAGTCATTGACTCGTTTGTTCTCCTCACTTGTTTATTTGTTTCCATCACTTGTTTGTTTTATCACTAGCTTGGTCTTTCTCTCCATCACTCATGCTTATCTTTTCATATTTGTTTTCAGGTGAAGGACTTTAATATTCTGTTCTTCTACCTTTTAGAATTATAGGTAGAACTTGTTAAAATCACTTCCAAGTAAAATTGTTTTTCTCCAAACAAACTATCACTTGACATTATATTTTGTAAATATCGATCTAAATACTAGAAGGCATATTTTGACTGCTTTGGTGACTCGTCCCATATGATTAAAGGTTTTTGTCTTATAAGTTTTGCCAAATTACTATGCTTTCCAATGTTACATGTTGATGCAATCATTGGATTTTAAATCTTGAATGTGTTGTTGTTTCACCGAGATGATAAGTAGTTGCGATACTTGATGATGCAGTAGCAAATGCAATTTTTCCTTTTCTACAAAATGTTGCTAATATTTATCGATATCGAAACGGTTTTGCCATTCCTTTCAGGTCCATCAGATTGTAGACTTATTATTTTCAATTGCCTCGATAATTATGTTATATTTGTGTCTTTTTTTAGTATTTAAATGTAAATGTAAATTTCTTTCTTCTATTGAGACATTAATAATTTTTGTTCTTTTATATGACTTGAGACATCCTGATTAGTTCTAAACTTAAATCCAAGTCTCGGAAGTTGGAAATCAAATATTGTTTTATCTAAATGCGTCATGAGGTTATTTATTTAAAGAACCAAGGTCTCCTCAAATATGCCATATACAATATCCGTTTATTTGTGGTCATCAATCATTGCATTATAGGCAAAATTCCAAAGTTCTTTATTATTAGTTGATTCACAATATGTTAATATAATCACAATATGTTAATATAATTCTATGAGGTCATTACTCCCTTCGAGAAGATGTCTTTTTCAGTACATTTTTAAAAAGTTTGATGTATATAATTATCAATGGTGAGAAGGCTTTCGTATGAGGTGGGTCCTTTAATATGATTCAATAGTAATCGTTGCAATATTCTTCACCATCCATTAGGTTAGCCAGATAAATTCTTCCTACCATATATCTTAGCACTCTTTTTTGACTAAATTCTGTTTTTTCACTCCATGAAGATTTTTAAGGAAAATCTTGGTACGTTGTTCTCTTCTGTAAAGGAAATTGCTTGTAATAATAGGACAAGTACCTAACAATAATCAATGCCTAAATCTATAATGACGTACTTGTTCGCCTCAAAAAACTTTGTCAGCTCTGTTTTACAGATATTAGGATCCCTTATAATATTATGTAAAGGTTGTTGTTTATTGAAATGTATTGAATGTTGGTTTTGTAGATAGACGGATTGACACATGTGGCTCAATTCATATCCAAATATCCTCCGTATAGTTGGGAATCTCATTTCTGACTATTATCATTATCTTGAATAACAACTTGTATTTTGTCATGTCCAATATATATTGAATGTTGGTTTGGTAGATAGACGGATTCTCCTATTTTTGAATAGTATACTCCTAAAATTTCAAATTATTTGGATATGTGGAAAAAATATTAAATTTCAAATACAAAATAAGGTCATTACTGTTAGATCAGCTCAGATTCAATCGGGACCATTGGGCTCATATGAACACATATGTTCATATGAGCTAGAGGGTTAATCTCAGCATTTTCTTTATATATATATATATATATATGATGTCTTTAACAATGGAGCATATCTCAACATTTATATGAGAATTGTATTTTAGTAATAAGAAAGGATTGTATGGAACAACCCACATGTCAACTTTATATTGTCGAAACATTCTTCCTGCGAGTTGCAAAAAATTCCTCTGATGAGATTAGAGTTGCATATTGTAACAATAATATTCTCTGCACGAAACATGTTTTTGTTGCCCATATTTATGATGTTCATTTCTTAGTATATTATCTTCCCATCCAAGTTCACCAAAAGGAATTAGCGGAGGATATTATAGAGGATCATAAAAATAAAAATAGTCTGGTATCATTAATATTTGATCTGATCGTGATCGAATCTATACACTCCATTGTTTATATTGACACGTATAAATCCAAAAAAAAAATATATATATTTTTTTTTGCAAAAAATAGATCATAATTCAGTTATCAGGATAATTTGGTACACTCAACAAGCAAAATCATAACCTCAAATATGTCAGCCTTTGTTATATATTACATATGTAAAGCCTTTAAATATCCTACACCTAAGCGAACTCCCCGTTTCAAAGTCGCAAGAGAGAATGTTCAGATAGACATTACAATAAAAACAAATTAAATATTCAAATCGTAATGAAAATAAATTTAACAAACACATAAACACAAAAAGAAATGCATTTAAAAAATAGAGTACCCATTTTGAAAGGTTGAGAGGGTTACGTGATGGTTTCTTAGCCTATTTATATGACTTCTAAACCTAATTAAGATATAGAATCTCTCTGAAAATGGATTATATATATTCAGTTATTCATTTAAGAACTCCCTTGTTTTTATGTTTGAGGTTTGGGGGGTGTGGTTGTTTTGATTTTGGTGAAGGCACCCACTCCCTGAGCGCCCGCCTTAGCAGCTAAGGCACCCAAACTGCCCAGGCACTCGAATTCGAACATTGTGCAAGATATGAATTACCATAATAAAAGAAGACATACGTATCACAATAAATGGATGGAATTTTGACACAGTATAAAATTTACCGGCGAATACCACTTGGCAAATTAACGTCGTTTAAGAGAGAGAAGGAAATTACAAGAAGAAAGAACAAAAAGCGTGGATACAAGTATTCCGACACGGGCCTATAAACACAGGAGAAGAAATAACACCCACAAATGGGCCTCTCTCTCTACAAGAAACACTTTCTTTATTCCAAAAAATTCAATCTCCCATTACATGGTGCGTGACTTCTTTTATTTATTTAAAATCTCACGTGACTCTCAAAAGATAATCCCTGATTCCTCTTCCAACTAAAAATAAAAAATAATAACTAATAAAAAATATATTTATCTTTAGATTCTTTCCATATTCTTAAATCCAATTTCCTAAAAGGTAACTACAACTTCCTTCATCCTTTTCACCTAGATGACTCATTATCTTCCCTAATTTCAAGCCAACCCAAAAAGATAACACTCCCTTTAAAATAGGAAGCAAAATATAGTTCCTAAAAACTAAAGATAAACACCTTGTACCCCCCTTAATACTATGAGATAAACTTCAATAAAGGAGAACTCCTATCCAACTCTTACAAATCTCTTATTTGCTTTTGAAACAAAAATGGAATGATTCTACATTCCAAAGAAAATACGGACCACTAAAATACAACTAAAGATTTACCTATTCTAAAAAAATATAGTTCTTAAAATATAGGCTTTCAGTAAAATAAAATAAAAAAAAGATCGTAATCCTAAAAAATAAAAATAAAAAGCCTGCCCAATCTATAAAAATAAAATTAACAAAAATAAACTTTAAAATTTGCAGCATCCAAATTTTTATTTGCATCAAATTTGGAGTCTCAAAATCTTTTTTTATATCCAATTATAAAATGTTAAATTTTAAAATTAGTTTAATTCAAGTGAATCTATAAGCATTTGAAGATGTTGAAAATGGATGGTGTAGATAATATGTTGTAAGATGCACTATGTATGAGTCTCAAAATCTTTTTAATTTTCATGGCCATAAATCATGATGTCGAGATGATCATTCACATGGTTTTTCAACATTAAAACAACTGGATTTTTGAGGTGAATCCGTAGTTCTACATTATAAGGTTGCAACCTTATATAAACTTTTACCTATAAAGTAGTTCTACATTATAAGGTTGCAACCTTATATAAACTTTTACCTATAAAGTAGTTCTACATTATAAGGTTGCAACCTTATATAAACTTTTACCTATAAAAAATGACAGTCTTTAAGAAAAATATGTAGACTAGACGGATTTGAACTCTACAGGGCTAAGAGAACTGCATTAGTAGAAACCGTGTACACCTTAAATCATATATGACTTAAATTTGGCGTGTTAATTTGAATAAAGCTTAATAAAATGTTGTACTTTCTACTCGGACAAAACTCACCTCACCCATGGGGTCTGGCTGATTTACTCGGCTGAGTCCGAATGGTCCCGGCTGTGTCTCAAAACGCATGGCACCATAAGAGCCATTTGTTTATGGTTTTATGTTCTATAAAAATGTAGACTTATCGATGTGATGAACAAATTACTTGAGGTTATCTATGTATTTACTATTCAAGTTCAGTTATATCTAAAGACTAGCCTAGGAAATTCAGGCTTTTGAGACAAATATCACATTGCCTATTCCAACTTACATCAAGTATGCCATAAACCATCAGATGTTAAAGGGATATGGTTTCTGTATCGCTTAGGCTTTAAGAAAATGAAGTAAAGTCTTATTTTGAATCCTAGTCCGGAAAGCACTTTATGCTTTGGAAATTTCTATGATGGCTCCCAAATCCATTATCAATACCCACTATGAAATGGATGGTCTAGATATTGTGTTACAATGTACAATATTTTTAGAGTCTAAAACCCTAATTTTTTACAACCATAATGGCCAAGGCTGAGACGATCGATTTCAAGATCTTTTGATCTCTGAACTAAAATTTTCATAGAGTTTTGAGTTGAGGCTTTACTTATTTTGATAGGGTTGCATCCCTATCAAATCATTTTCCTAATTAAATAGTATCTTATTAATGCTAGCATAGGGTCCTATAATGTCGAAATGACGAATATGAATAATTCTTTCGTACAGCCTACAACTGCGCTATAGAATTTGGTTTTGGTGTTAGCGAAATCACCATACCCATATTTTCTTCTAAAGTTTAAAGGTATTATGGTAAAATGAAAGTGGACTTTTTTGAGAAGCAAGAAAGTGATTTCTATATAATATCCTATCCTTTTGAAGGTCACCCCTTTGGGGTTTATGAAAATGGAACTTCAAAGACGGAGATTGGTCTCCAAGAGAGAGAGAGACTTGGCCTTCAAGGGAGATGCGGTATTCTCATGAGTTTTGGGTTGGTAAGGCTACCATTTTTAAAGAGAGAAAATCTCTCGATTACTCTCGAAATTATCTTTCCCGTAGTGGTATTGCAGTGGGATAGAAAATATTGATCGACAGTATTGCTCGGTCAGGAAAACGAGTTTAGAAAGGAAGATCGGTGATGGACTTTTACCAATGTTTAGAGAGAGGTATAACTCTTGTAACCCAAAACTTTAATCTTCATTGTGATGGTGGATTTCTCGTTACCGAGGCCTGTGGATGTAGCCCAATGGGGTGAACGACGTAAATCGTGTATTGTGGTGGTGTGCTTTTTAAAGTTTGTTTTATGTCTCGCACTCGATTTATAATTGCATTCTTCTACTTCGAATTTAGCCAATCATATACACAATCTTGGTAGGATCTTGATATTTGGGATTCCTGGTTTCACAAGCTAGGGGTTCTCGAGAACCCTATAATTGGTATTAGAGCGCAATGTGTGTACGGGGCTAAGGCTTGTATTAATAAAAAAATGAATGGTGGAGTCTGATGGATATATGGTTTGAGGTAGAGAAATATGGAGGCAAAGTGTTTGGCAAAATTCGACAAAGAAAGCAAGTGGGTAGAAATCAAGAAATATATCAAATGAAGGTCACTAAGGCAATTATGATGATTTTGCTATTAAGGTGGAAATTGTTGGGTTTGGTGATAGACAAATCACCATTCCTATATTTTCATCTGAAGATGAAGGGTATTATGGTAAAATGAAAATGGACTTTCTTGGGAAGGAAAATAGTGATATCTATGTAAGAGACTCAATGAGGACTTAATATCCTCTCCTTTTGAGGGTCACCCTTTGAGGGTTATGCTAATGGATCTCCAAAGATGGAGATTGGTCTCGAAGAGAGAGAGAGACATGGCCTCCAAGAGAGGTGGTATTCCCATGAGTTTTGGGTTGGTAAGGCTTCTATTTCCAGAGGGAAAAAATCTCTCAGTTTCTCTTGAGGTTATTTTTCCGGTAGAGGTATTGTAGAGAGAAAGAAAGTATTGATCGTCAATGTTGCTCGGTCGAAGAGCGAGTTTAGAAGGGAAGATTGATGATGGTCTTTTATTGATGTTTGGAGAGAGGTATATCTCTTGTAACCCAAAAATGTAATCTTCATTGTGATAGTGGATTTCTAGTTCCCAAGGCCCTAGATGTAGCTTTATGGGGTGAACCACGTAAATCGTGTGTTGTGGTGGTGTACTTATTTATGTTTGCATTATTTCTCGCACTTGATTTATAATTGTATTCATTTACTTCACACTAAACCAATTATGTACACGATATTGGGTGGGATCCGGGCATTTGGGATTCCTGGTTCCGCAAGCCAAGGGATCCCAAAAACATACAATAGAGGCTAAATATGGCCATTAGTCGTGAGCTTATGCTCAATTTAAGCCAAAGCTCAAAAAGTCTTGAAAAAATCAAGGTGAAGGCTGTGATTCTTTGTTTTCCATTAAGAGAGAGGAAGTTACTACCAATTAAAAAATTAGTTGCAAACTTCAATCATTTGGCATTTTGAGGAAACACTGGATTCCTTAAGTTGAACATCTCTTTGTATAAAACAATTAAAAAAGGATTCTTAACACTAATTTCTAAAAGCTATTTTGATTGTGCTTCATGAAAGATCCGATAATGAAATGCGCTTTCTATTTGTAAAGCATGGTTTCGAGACTCGGCCAGACATACTCGGATTTGGGCGAGTAACTCACTTTGCCCTATGGGCAAGGGGAGTTTGCCCCGAATATATTATATTTATATTTTTAATTGTTATATATACTAATATTCCAATTTTAAAAATGAGGACGCATGCTAGATAGCATCCAGGTTTGTTGTGCAACATGGTGAGGGTTCGAATCACACTATTATCCTTTTAATTTTTCCCTCCAATCAGTAACAGTACTATACAATCTAGTCTAGAAGAGTATACCTCCAAGATGTAATAAAGTTATGTGAAAATTTTATATTTGATAAATATTTAGAAAATATAGTAGGGATGGACCAAACCGATTTGCGTTTGGGCTTGTTTTAGGTTGGGACTTAAATGTAAACTCAAGGTATATAGAATTGTAGTGCATCCTGTGTTGGTGGAAATAACTCCCATTTAATTTGGATCAAAATTAGGGGATGTGGGGCATTAGTGAACTTGCTATTTTCAAAGCACTAAATACACCTATCACGGTAAAATTATGAGGTGCAAATGGGTTTTAGGAGTACACTCTTACGATAGACCTTATCCGAACTAACACTCTTGAGTCCCGGTGTTGAACACTCAAGATACATGTGCAAGACCACGGTAAAAAAATACTGATATATCTTTCAATCAATATAATATGATTAAACATCAAGTAAAAGTAATATTTAATAGAGTTCTCTCTCATAACGAATAATATCTTCCAATTGGTATGAAACAGCTAAACATCGAGTCGAAATAAAATTTCAATATTAACAAATATCTTATCCTCTAATGACAAAAGTCATCCAATAAGTATTAGCATCAGTACACATTGATTGGAAATTGAAACACAGATATAACCATCTTACACAATAAAATAAATTGTTGCCTATAAGAGTAACCGTTACTCGAAAAATCATGTGAGACCTATGTTAAGCATCTGCTTCATCTCTCTATTTCTTTTGTTCCTAAATTTCGACAGAACCTCCCCTTAAGTGGAGTCAATATTTATATAAATATCCAAAAAGACACTTATCCCCAGTTAAATTTCTATGGAAATTAGATCTGGTGTTCAAGGTTTATGATAATAAAAACACTCCTAACTTCAATTAAACAAAGACAGCCGTTAATGATCAAGAGTGTGCTTCGTAGTTCTTCTCCACGTCTGCTCAATTTATAGAGGGGTGGGCAAAGGGTCACCTGGGTGAGCCCTGTGAGTGAAAGTAAAGCCCCTACCCTTCTCCTACCCTTTTACACACTTCTCCTACCCTTTTACATATACTAGCGGAAGGACATGTGCTCCTTAGATCGCTTGATTATATGTACAAACAAAAAGATTCATGCCTACGAATTTAATAAATGTCTACGTGAAAAATTAGAATACCATCGTGTACCTTGTAAATGACTATATTAAACAACTTTTCATGGAAAAAGAGCTTTGGTTATCAATATAGGCAAGTTAAACACAGATAGGTCCTTCATGTAAGCAGTGGAACCATAAAATCTTTCTATTGACAACATTGGTTTAAGGTCCTCACTCTTCATAGACAAACTTTCTTGGATCACCTACAGGTTATAATTGAGCGTGTGTTTTTAGTGAACAAAACATAGGTTCAGAAATCACATAAACAGGCAACTGTAAAGACATACACCATATACATGTATGAAAAAATGGCAGATTGACACGTGTCATCTCAATACATGTAATCTTATAGTTATCATGTTTCGAAGTATAACCCACTATCTCAATCAATAAATTTTGTTTTATTGATTTCCAGCTTTTCGTAATTGCGATGAAACTGGAGAAGCATACATAAGTTTTTGTGATATTTTTGGAAGTCATGCACTCCAAATAGTTAAAACGTTTTCCAATTATGCATTGACTAACAAGCAATTGGCTGAAATGAAGTTGTGAAACTCAAAATGAAATAACTAATTATGCACAAAAGAATGACTTACCAAAAATAATATCTACAAGAGAATCCTGGACTTTAAGGCGTATAAGACCTTAACATCAATATCTTCAAGGGATATATTTGAACATGCATTATCAAGAACCATGCTCACATTGTCTGTTAAAAAATTTATCTTGTGTGCGTTAATGACTCCACTGCATATTTGACATCTTCAGTCATGCATTTGTTAGAACATATTAGTCTTGTATGAGGACCAAGGAACATATCTTCAAAGACAAAGCCTATTTGTTCATTCATTCAAAATGACTTATCCAACAGACATTCACACCCCAATATTTATCGGGCGTTCATTGGAATGTATCTAGCCTTGTATAAGACTAAAAGTACACCCAACAAATGGATGAGGCTTCTATAGGTTCTATGGAGAAAAATAACGCCACACCACCAAACCCTGCCGAGTGATGCAGTTTTTACCTTGAAAATGCCTATGATGGTCAAAAAATCGATCTCAAGTATTCATTATGAAAATTGAAACTACAAAAAGGATAAGGTTTATATGAGTCTATATAGAAATGAGTCCCTTCTTAAAGATATATTTTTGAGATGGACTTTTTGACTCAATTTTTAAGGATATATAATCTCTAATATGGAGATCCTGAATATGAAAAAGCAAATAAAATTTAAAAATAAAAATAGCTATTTTTTGAAGAAAACATTTGGACCGTTAATTTGAACTGTTTTTAGATAGACCACCCATTTGCAGCCATGTTTAAGATGGATACTTTATACCTAGGTGGACCCAATTGTAGAAATGCGTCCCCCAACACATTGAACAATTTCCCCTGCAAAAATATAGATCTCGTGGATCTATGATCAATTTAAATATAGATGGTCCTCATAATGCATTTCATGTTATACTATTTTTATATTTGAAAATCGCTGCTTTTTTTTTGGGATCCATAAGAGATGGAGATAACCTTTTTTCTAATATCAAAAGTAGAAGTTTTTAATTAGATTAATGTTACCTTCGTTCTTAAGCCCAGATCGCTAACCTTCATTTTATACCCAGATCGCTAACCTTCATTTTATACATCCACTATTTCGTCGTTCTTCTGTAATGAACACAGATTGGGGAGCCGATAGCCGTTAATAGCAATTTGGATTGGAGGGTTAGTTTTGAATTTGATTTAAAGAGGTGTGCTTTTTTGGGGAGTCTAGAGAGAGAGATTAAATGGCACTCAAAAGTAAATTCTACTGTTTTACTGGTTTCTTCCTTTCTTCCATTCTAGAGAGAGAGGGAGCTTTGCCCTTGGCCTTTATGAGAGAGAGAGATCAACTTTATCATTGTTGATCTGTGGATCTTCAAGTAATAACGAAAATTGCAGAAATGGGGGCTCCTTTGAGGACAAAGAAAGCATTTTAGATTGTCTTGTCGCTCAGTGAAGCAGCCATCATTTGGATTGAAGGGAGCTCCTAATTCTTCTCTTTTCAACCCCACCCTATATTCTACAACACTTCTATCATTTCAGTTTCAGTTGCACACACTTCCCCTGTAAATATTTTGCATAGTGATGGTTCATGCATTCTGATAGTTTTTTAGTATTTATGGTTATTTTCTTTCCCTCTTCTTCGTTGTTTCTGCTAGGTAATATCTCACAGATGGTGCTATTTTGATGAGAATTATGATGATTTCCAGCTTCATATATGAGCTACTATTATCACAACTTAATGGTTTGTATTTTGATTCGGCTACAGTAATGGTACCTTTCTACAACTCTCTCTCTCATTTGCCTCTCTCTCTCATATGTATGTGTGTACGTGTCACGGTGTTTAAATATGCTCTCTCTTTCTGCATTTGTATATTTGTGTGTTCGGGAAAAGATGAATGCTCTTGAAAAAGAATTTGTTGATTCTCTCCCAATTGGTTGGATCGCATATGCATCTATGTGTTTGCATTTATATGTTGTGCGGTTCCTGGATATAACACCATTTCTATATCTATCTATCCATCTATCTATTTGTCTATGTGTGTTTCAAATTTCAATACTCTTCCTCCTTCTCTCTTTGGATCTTTGGATAATAGCATTGTAGGTTTGGAAAAATGCGACCTTTCGTATTTAAAGATTTGATTGCTCTTAATCTTTGATCAATTCATCAATTCATGGGGAGTTTTAATATGATTATTTTGTCAAAATCTCTTACTTTAGTAATACTACATTAAAGAAGAAAGGTATTCGTTTGGTTTGCATATTGTTTGTCAATTTTATGTTTCGAGCTAAATGAGAAACCCTATAGGAGGCTCTCTCAAGCATGTTTTTTCATGTCAAAAGCTTTACCTGAGCGAGGTTTTCCTCTCGAGTTCTTACAAAAGGCTGCCTTATTCTTTCGAAAAATGTTATCAATAATGCATATTGGCCTTAGTGATTTGACTATACTTTTGCTGGTTAATGAAAACACTCAAACTGCAGGTCATCACAATGCAGGATATGAATTACCATGATAAAAGACGACAGACGTATCACAATTAATGGATGGAATTTGGATCTAAGGCTATTGTTAATACAATTGTACTGAAAATCAACATGGTTCAGGAACTCGGACATTGGCTGAGGCTTCAAGCAACTTACCGTAGTCTAACTTGCAAACAAAATAAAAAGATAAGAAAAAACTTTATTATATAAGATACCTTCTTTTAGATCATATCTTGAATGCTCTGTCGTCATTGCGGGATGCCACTATGCATGAGGTCTAGTGTTGGATTCTTGCGGGCATACAACAAAATCTGCCTCGCCCGTACCGTGAGGCCGAGTAACTCGGTGGTCTCGGTCGAGTCGCGGTACACTGGTTAATAATGGGTACAAGTGTTTAAAAAACCGACTCAGCCAAGGTAGTAGCAGCTTGGCCGGTACACTTGTTAATAATGGGTACAAGTGTTTAAACAATCAACTCAGCCAAGGTAATTGGGTGTTGACCATGGCGTGTTTACTTGAGCGATTCCGAGTAACTCGCCTAAGTCCAACTTATTTTTTCTAAAAAAAGGAAAATGAAGAAAAAAACATAATATCTGTGTAGGGTGCGGTTTGTATAGAGTTGAGGCTCTAAATAATTAAATTAGAGCCCACCTTCAAATAAGTTTTTGTTGGTGGTGTATGACCAATAGGCTAGAAATGCAATCTTTTTAAAAAAATTTCTATTGTACAAAAACTCAAGGGTTTAAATGCATGAATATCTCAATACAAAACCATAATACATATATTCCAACCTACAAACATGGTTTATACATATTTGAATATTAAAATTCAACCCTAATAGGTCCCTTACAAATCCCTTATTAAAAAGTACAATTAAACTGAATACAATATTCAAATATTCACATCGTACATCTCTACAACATATTGCCTTGCACTCGCAATTCCTTATTATATCAAAATTATATGATAATTTTATCTTCATTCTGCAACCTCATAATATCTCATGCACATCATACACTTGATCATAATAAGTCAATAAGATTTCAATTCGCATAAACAATAATGCATAGCATTAAAGCTCATACCGCAAGATAAAAAAAAAAAAACAATCTCAATAATCATACAATATACTCAATTTAATCAATCATGATCCATTTAATAACTATAAATACATCAAATTAACATGCAAACATACATGGGGAAACCATGGCTCGAACCCCTTGTGTTTGGGCCATGAAAGGGCCTTTTGAGGACTTAATTTTGTACCATTGTCTAAGGCACAGGTGATAATAATAACTCAAGGAGATAAATCCAATGGGAAGCAAATAATCACATTTATTTTACTTAATGGGGATCAAATCATGAGAGAGACATGTATCGTCCTTAAACGTTTGAGAGATATACTACACAAAATAAAGAAGTTAGGGTGAAACTACACTATGTGGTCCATAAGGGACCACACAAACTTTTCAACATTAAAAAGAGAAGTTAATGGACTATTTCTTATGCTTAAATATGATGAAATAAACATCTCATCAGTTGTATATCCTCAGTAAAAACTTTCATAAAAGTAAGCTCAAGAAATCTAGTTAAAACTACTCAAGATCATGGAGTAAGCAAGCTAGTCAACACATATTATGTGTATGGACTATACTATTGATTTGGGACTCTTCAAATATCAAGTTTTTATGACTAATAGTGAAGAAAGCTACTATAAATTAAGAATTACAGCATGCTTTGATAATGGAAATGAGATAAGAATTAAAAATGGGAGAAGAAAAATCAATACCTTAATCAAGCAATAGTATGGGCATGATCACATAAATGATGGACTACTTCATGGAAGGGTTTCTAATGAAAGCTCAAGGAAGAAGATAATCTCATAGGTGACCACATTTTTGTTAAGAGCTCTCTCTCTCTCTCTCTCTCTCTCTCTCTCTCTTTGAAGTGAATACTCTTGTTAGGGTACTATTTGATCCCATAAGTGACTCTTATACTTAGATCATAAAGATGGATTAGATCTGGATCTTTGATGCCTTAGATCAATGACACACGAGAGGCTTTTATCCAAGCCACTGATCCATATCTTATCACCAAGATAAATCGATAAGCTTTGGACACCCTTCACTCCTCAAAACCTAAGTTTATAGTCATTTTACCTTGAAACCCTTAGCTCTATATTTTATTTCCCATTAAGTCCAAATTCATGTTTAGACTTATGCCCGTGGTTTTTGAATAATTTGTGAGAGTCAATAAAATACAAGGACATGGACGTAAAGATAATATAGGACATCTACACATGTGAATAAAATATCTTATGACACCACGAATAGGATTTTAACAACACTAAAGTTTCAAATGCGTCCAGCCCATACGGTGGTGCCACCACATAAGATATACTCAGATGCTACAAAATCGTATGCGATTAATAATATGAATTAAATTAATTTCAAAATCCCATGACTTCACACATGCCAAAAATGATACTTATGAGCTAAAAAAAACATGTGACATAAATCAAACTGAAGTCATAACAATATATAACTCTTTAAATAACAACATAATCATGTTATAACATAATACCAACAAAAGAATTAGTGACAAATAGCTGCCCACATGGATATGACATCAGCATGATGTCATCCAGGAGCTGGGTGATGGGGGTGCCACGTGGCCTCCTTATGGCCACTTGGGATCCATGTGGCATCCCCATAGGATATCTTTGTTTGGTATTTACGCCAAACAAATTTGAAAATCACAGTTTCTATTGTTTAAAAAATCCAAAACACCGCTTGAAAAATCTCAAAAATTCTCTAAATTATTTCTCAACATTATTACACAATTTCTCATCAATTTTAGATTAATTCTAGCCAAAGGTAAATGACATTCCTAGAATTATAACACTAGTCAGAGTCTTTCATTGGGCTAACCCGAATGACATTCCACCGGTGTCTCAAGCCGACCCAATGGACCTATGCTCCACAGTCTATGGCAGAGATATATAATTGGTCACATTAAAGTCTTCGAGCCCAAGCTTCCCGTCTCCGGGGGTTCAATGGATTACTGGTGCACCCATGTTGGACATGTTCCTACTCAAATACAGGGGTCCTTTAAAAGCACTAGCTCTTCTAAGTCAGCTAATATTATAGAAGAGTGACGTCCCCATACGACTGTGGGTGCATATGCCATGGAACGGTCTCGTGTCAGGTTACAGGCTCATGTCCCATGAGCCGACCATTCCATACGGGGCGAATACTCTTTTAAATACTCGGGTTCTATTATTCTCGATTGGATTCTGCAAGCCCTGGCTAATCACAACAACTATGAGGCATTCTAATCAATATATTCCTGACTAGGAGGTGACCCTCACACCTCCCCGAGAGTTCACACTCTCAAAACGTATACTCTCAATGCCTCAAATATTCGGGATACATGAATCTGGGCCTAGTGCGTCAAGCACCCAGATTCAATCTCTCTCTAATTCTTACTGAGCGTAAGACTATTCACGCTGTATGAAATGGTCGACTCATGGGACATGAGCTCGTATCTTGACACTAGACCGTTCCATGGCATGTATACCCACATGCCATGTGCTGGTGCACCCACATGCCATGTGCTAGTGCTATAGAACGGTCTTGACACGAGACCGTTCTATAGTATTATCCGGCTTAGAAGAGCTAGTGCACATGTGCTTTTAGGGGACCCCTATATTTGAGTAGGAACATGTCCAATAGGGGTGCACCAGTAATCCATTGAACCCCCGAAGACGGGAAGCTCGGGCCCGAAGACGGGAAGCTCGGGCTCGAAGACGTTAATATGACCAATTATATATCCCTTCCATAGAGTGTGGAGCATAGATCCATTGGGTCGGCTTGAGACACCGGTGGAATGTCATTCGGGTTAGCTCAATGAAAGACTCCGACTAGTGTTTTAAGTCTAGAGATCTCATTTACCTTTGGCTCAAACTAATCTAAAATTGATGAGAAAGGATTTTATATTGATGCAAAATTGTGCAATAATGTTGACAAATCATTTAGCGAATTTTTGAGATTTTTCAAGAATTTTTTTGGATTTTTTAAACAATAAAAACTGTGATTTTCAAATTTGTTTGACGTAAATATCAAACCAGGACATCCTATGGCGATGCCACATGGATCCCAAGTGGCCATAAAGATGCCACGTGGTACCCCCATGTCCCCACTCATGGATGACATCATGCTGATGTCATGTCCATGTGGTTACCTATTTGTCATTAATTTTTTTGTTGGTATTATGTTATAACATGATTATGTTGTTATTTAAAGAGTTATATATTGTTATGACTTCAGTTTGATTTATGTCACATGTTTTTTTTAGCTCATACGTATCATTTTTGGCATGTGTTAAGTCATGGGATTTTGAAAATTAATTTAATTCATATAATTACTCGCCTACGATTTTGTAGCATCTGAGTATATCGTATGTGGCACCACCTTATGGGCTGGACCCATGTGAAACTTTTGTGTTGCTAAAATCCTATTGGTGGTGTCATAAGATATTTTATTCACATGTGTAGATGTCCCATATTACCTATAAGTCCATGTCCTTGTATTTTATTGACTCTAACAAATTATTCAAAAATCATAGCCATAAGTGTAAACATGAATTTGGACATCATGGGAAATAAAACATGGAGCTAAGGGCTTCAAGGTAAAATGACTATAAACCTAAGTTTTGAAGAGTGAAGGGTGTCCAAAGCTTATCCATTGATCTTGGTGATAAGATATGAATCAGTGGCTTTGATAAAAGCCTCTCATGTGTCATTGATCTAAGGCTTCAAAGATCAAGATCAAATCCATCTTTATTAACTAAGTATAAGAGCCACTTATGGGATCAATTATTACCCTAACTTGAGTATTCACTTCAAAGAGAGAGAGAGAGAGAGAGAGAGAGAGAGAGAGAGAGAGAGCCCTTGACAAAAATGTGGTCACCCATGAGACTATCTTCTTCCTTAAGCTTTCATTTGAAACCCTTCCATGGAGTAGTCCGTCATTTATGTGATCAAGCCCATACCATTGCTTCATTAAGCTATTGGTTTTTTTTTTTATAGTTTTAGTTCCTACCTCATGTCTATTATCAAAGATTGCTGCAATTCTAAATTTACAGTAGCTTCTTCACTTTTGATCATGAAAACTTGATATCTGAAGAGTCCCAAAGCAATAGTGTTGTCCATACACATAGCATGTGTAGACTAGCTTGCTTACTCCATGAGCTCGAGTAGTTTCAACTTGATCTTATTTTTTTGGAATTTTTTACTGAGAGTATAAAACTTATGAGATGTTTATTTCATCACATTTGAGCATAAGAAATAGTCCATTGAGTTCCCTTTTTAATATTGAAAAGTCCGTGTGGTCCCTTATGGACCACATGGTGTAGTTTCACCATAACTTCTTTATTTTGTGTAGTATCTCTATCAAAAGGGCTATTTTGATACATGTCTCTCTCATGATTTGATCCCCATTAAGTGAAATAAATGTGATCATTTGATTCTCATTGGATTGATCTCCATGAGTTCTTATTATCACCCGTGTCCTAGACAAAGGGACAAAATTAAGTCCTCAAAGGCCCCTTTCGTGGCCCGAGCACAAGGGGTTCGAACCATGGTTTCCCCATGCATATTTGCATGTTAATTTGATTTATTTAGGGTTATTAAATGGATTCATGATTGATTAAGTTGAGTATGTTGTATGAATATTGAGATTGCTCTTTTTTTTTTATCTTGCGGTATGAGCTTTAATGTTATGCATTATTGTTTTTGGGAATTGAAATCTTATTGAATTATTATGATCAAGTGTATGATGTGTATGAGATATTATGAGGATGAAGAATGAAGATAAAATTATCTTATAATTTTGATATAATAAGGAATTGCGAGTTCAAGTCATGCAAAATGTTGTAGAAATGTACAATGTGAATATTTGAATATTATATTCAGTTTAATTGTACTTTTTAGTAAGGGATATGTAAGGGACCTATTAGGGTTGAATTTTATTATGCAAATGTGTATAAACCTTGTTTGTAGGCTGGAATATATGTATTATGGTTTTGTATTGAGATATTCATGCATTTAAACCCTTGAGTTTTTATATAATGGAACTTTTTTAAAAAAGATTGCATTTCTAGCCTATTGGTCTTATACCACCAAAAGTTTTGTGATAGTCTTAAAATATATTTTCATCTTTCATTATAAAATTTAAAGTTTCAAAAATAGTTTTGATTGTACAGATCTATAAAAACTTGAAATCTTGAAAATTGACTGTCCAAATATGCATTACAAAATGCACAATTTCCAAAACTTGAAATCCATTTTTCTTCCCGTGTCCATACACATCTTGATGTCAAGATGATAAATTTCATGATATTTGGGCATCAAAATAACCTCTTCTAGGGAAAATTTTGAGGTGGGCTCTAATTTGATTGTTTAGAGCCTAGGCGCTATATAAAATTTTCCCTATGTATAATTAGTGGGCAACTTTTTACATTCAGAAAGTTAATGACGTATTGGTTACGCCGTATGACATTGAGCAGCCACTTTGCTAAGAAGTCCATAATTTGTTTCATGGTACACCAACGGGGTTCGAACTC
Source organism: Amborella trichopoda (assembly GCF_054954075.1). Taxonomy (NCBI): domain Eukaryota; kingdom Viridiplantae; phylum Streptophyta; class Magnoliopsida; order Amborellales; family Amborellaceae; genus Amborella; species Amborella trichopoda. The sequence goes on from NC_142340.1 coordinate 34,704,988, forward strand.
CGATAGTGCTAAGAGACATGCGTTAGTAGCAATCCCATACACCTTCCAACATATATGACTTAAATTTGGCGCGTTAATAAAGTTTACTAACATGATGTACAACCTACTCGACCAAAATTCGCATGGCCCATAGCGCGAGGCCGAGTTACTTGGCCAAGTCTCGATACGCTCATGGGTACCATAAGAGCCATTTGTTTATGATTTTATGTGATGGGTTTTCCCTACAATCTAAAATGAGATTTATTGATGAAAATGGGCTTCATTGTGAAAGCGTCCATTTAAAAAACCCTGTTCGGCCAATCACAAAAGGGCGGCCTCCTAAAAAAAAGTTAAAGCCCCATGTTGAAGTTCCCAAGAAACCTAGATATTGTAAGGTTCCTTCATGTAGCCAAATTGGCCATGATTATAGGAATTGTCCATTAAGAAGAGGTTAATTCAGTAGGTAATCATTGTATGTTAGAGAACACAATTCTTGGTATGATGTTGACACAATTTTGGGGATAGAAATACTACTTTGCTTATGAGATTTTTGAGCATTTACATGCGACAACTTTGTATATGTAATTTTGGAGAAGTGCATAATGATTATTGTAAGGTTGAAATGTGGATGCAATATTTATGTTGTGTATCAAATGTAATGAAAATATTGTTACTTGATTAAATGCTGTATCTTTTGTTAATTCATTAAATAGGATTTCAAGCAAAGCATGATTCTTTGTTCCTTGTGAATGTGTTGGGTCAGGGACTGCATTTTCCAATTTGATATTGAGGTATGGCAGGCACAACAGGGTAGCAATGCTTAGGTTCTTTAAACTCACAAGATCATAAGGTTCCAGTAGGGCAGCTCCTTATGAATGTGTTGGGACAGTGATTGCATTTTCCAGTTTGCTATTGAGGTATGACAGGCACATCAGGGCAGCAATGCTTAGCTTCTTTAAACTCACAAGATCTTAACGACACAGCAGGGCAGCAATGCAATTCGAACATATAAGTCACTTTTCTTTTTCTTTTGCCATTAAAATTAATAACTCGCCTGAACAACAAAGAAAATAATGTTTGATGCCAACATGAAAGCAAAGAGAGAAACAAATATGTCAAAGAAAATGGACTTTGGATGTATAGGCCACCCATTTCGCTATCTCAGCTGATTAACTTCATGCAAGTGAAGGTGGGCTCCTCGTCAATAATAGCCTTCCCTTTTTTTCAATTATGTTTTGATAAATTTATTGTTTTTGCAGTCTCAGTTTTCTGAAAATTTTGTGATGTAAAAAATTGGAGAATAAGATAACCACGAAATACTGGACGAATTTCTGAATGATTAACCAGATAAATAATAGAAATATTTTCTTTTAACAAATTGTGAAACAAAATACGAAAATTTGGATGGTCATTTCTTTGGAAACCTACAACTGAGTTACAGCCAATAACAACTATGCTTAAGAAGCATTTCAATGGTACGAGGCAGCTCCATCAAGGAAGGGTATATCATACTCCCTTTGTGGATATGCCATTGATATGTTGAAAAATGAAAGATACCAAGAATATAGCAGCAAAACCCATCAATTCTACCACTAATCTATGTTAGCACTACCAAACATGACATCACCCACTCAATTTATGCATAGCCAGTGCATAACACACAGACACAATTACTAGGATCCTAAGCTGCTTGGCATCCTCAACTGGATGTGGCATTCATGCACATGAACACAAGGATTTTTTTTCCTTGCATAACATTGAAAATCAATTATGCCCAAAAAATGCATCGAAATTCAGTATATTATGAAAGCATAGCATGGGACAAATGCAATAGAAAAATGTCGCTGGCATGACAAGGTAAACTCTACCTTCTCGTTAGATAGACAACACAAACCCTCTGGAGAATTTAATAACAGGTTAAAAACAAAAATGAAGATTACATAAGCTAATCACTTTTAAAATTTCAGAATAGACATAACCAATAATATTTACATTGTATATAACTCGAGAGAGAGAGAGTTAAATGGTCAAATCACAACTTCCCATTGAATAAGAAAAACTTCATTCACGTAGGCACAAAATAAAATACATCAATTGTTTTGAAATTTAAGAGAGAGAATGAGATCTCCATTAGCACTGCTTGTATAAAATTCATATTCAAATTATATTATTAACATATTGTTCCATCTCTCCCTGTCTCTATTAAGGAGAATTTTATGCCTTGAAAATACATGAGCTAGAAGCTCTCATGCCTTCTACTTTATAGCTTTGAAACCAAATATCTTCATCACTACACCTCAAACTAGAGCCTTCTGCTCTCACAGCCCCATAGAGTTCCCGATTCAAAATGTGTAGAGTAAGCTGTAAACCTCCCTACCCTTGATCCTAATTCTTCAAGCCTACCAAGGCAGACAATAGATCAAACAAACAAATAAAGCCAATACGTAATAGAATCTCATCCTTTAGCTATGAAAAGAACAAGAAATCATCAAATAAATAAAATCATTACTCCGGTCTTTCCTATCATCAGATAA